>NC_064630.1:748322722-748633972 GCF_023864275.1 Schistocerca cancellata
CTGAGGAGCCAAAAATCTGGTACACCTGCCTAATATCGCTTAGGGCCCCCCGAGCACGCAGAGGTGATGCAACAAGTCGTGCCACGGACTGGACTAATGTCTGAAGTATGCTGGAGAGAGTTGACACCATGAATCCTTCAGGGCTGTCTATAAATCCGTAACAGTACGAGGGGGTGGACATCTCTTCGGAACAGCAGGTTCCAAGGCATCCCATATATGCCCAATAATGTAAATGTCTGGAGAGTATGGTAGCCAGTGGACGTGTTTAAATTCAGAAGAGTGCTTCTGGAGCCAATCCGTAGCAAATCTGGACGTGTGGAGTGTCACATTGTCCTTCTGGAATCACTCAAGTCCGTCGGAATGCACATGGACGTGAATGGGTGCAGGTGATCAGAAAAAGTGCTTACGTATGTGTCACCTATTAGAGTAGTATGTAGACGTATAAGGGGTCATTTATCACTCCAACAGAACACACCCTACACCACTACAGAGCTGCCACTTATTTGAACGGCCCCCTGCTGATATGCAGGGTCCATGGATTCATGAGGTTGTCTCTGTATCCGCACACGTCTATCAGCTCGATTCAATTTGGAAGGAGACTTGTCCGACCAGGCAACATGTTTGCAGTCATTAACAGTCCAATGTCGGTGTGGACTGGCCCATCCGAGGCATAAAGCTTTGTGACGTGTAGTCATCAAGGGTACACGAGTGGGCCTTCGGCTCCAAAAACCCATGTCGATGATGTTTCGGTGAATGGTTCGTACGCTCACACATGTTGATGGCCCAGCATTGAAATTTACAGAAATTTGCGGAAGGGTTGCTGTGGTGTGCGTACTGTAAGACCTTCGGTACACACACCATCAGATTATTTGACTTGTTACTCTTAAGAAGTAGGCGAGTCTCAGCAATATGTCTCGTGGTGTTATCGTGGCGTGTTTATCTTCTGCCGTTAGGTCAGACGATAGAACTGCCACTTGCACGCTTAGAGTAGCAGATTGACGGTGACCAATTTTAAACAGAACTTGATTAATTTTCACACACATTTATTAAAATAATAAAAAATATAGGCATTACGTAACTTGATTCTGGATGCTGTTTACAATTGACAATCTGAAGTTCCTTTGGTCTTGGTACGTTAATCTTATTCTCACACATCTCTGATACTTGACAAAGTGTCTATTCATTTATCTTCATGGCTATGTACAGGAATATGATAATGTTATTAGGCGCAGACTGAAACTTGACTATAGACTGGTACAGACTAATGCAGACTGACAGACAGACAAACAGACTTATAATACCTCCAGGGTTCATGTATCACTGCGCGAGTGTGAGCCTCGAGGAGAAAAGGTTCTACATTAGCAGCAATTTCATTGGCTGCGTTACATATTAATACGCCGATCGGCGGAAGCAGAATTTGGTCCATCTCTAAGATAGCGCCATCTCGTAGTGCGGAGACGGACGAGCGCTGCGCCTGTGCTGTTGTGCTTAGCGGGGCGCGCTCTATTGGGATAGTTGTGTACGCGCTGACTACGCGGAACTATGTACACAACAGTTGCACTTCTGTCACATTGAACGATTCTCTTCAGTCGTCGTTGTTCCCGTTCTTGCCGGATCTTTTCCGATCTCAGCGATGTCGGAGATTAGATGTTGTACTGGATTCCTGATATTTACGGTACCCTCACGAAATGGTCGTACAGGAAAAGCCCCACTTCATCGCTACCTCGGAGATGCTGTGACGCTCGTCCGCCGACTGTTATGCCACGTTCAAACTCAAATCTTGATAACCTGTCATTGTAGCTTCAGTGTATTCTGTTAGCATTTGTTGTCAGCACCTTCCCATATAAGCTTCGAAATCGCTCTGATGGAAGACGGAGTGGTCAAGTTTCAGGCAACAATAGCTGTGCGCATTTAGTCGCTATTTTTAGCCCGGGCTCGTAGCAACAAGAGGAAGGGGAGGACGAGAGCAGCGGAGCATGTTTCATTAACACATAGTTTTAGACTGTTACAAGCTGTGTCCTTTTCGTATGGTGGAGGAAAGTTTATCTGAAGTGTAGGTAGTGCGTGTGGTCATTGCAGTTCCTGCGATTCAATATACTTATCAAATGCGTAAACAGTGCTAATAATGCTTCCTACATTTACGGACAGGCTACACTGAAATCGCAAAAGAGGCCAATAACACCTCTCATTAGGAAGGCGTACAGACTGTACTTTGACTGTGAAGTCTGAGACCAGGACAAGAACTCATCTTTGATGTATATCTTGTGTATCTAGTCTTAGTGACGAGAGCTTTAGCATAACTAGTGCTGCATTTTCACCTTCAAACTCTGAGTGTGTGAGTAGCGATGAGTACACAGAGTCTCACAAAACAACACAGTGTGAACTCATTGACCTAGTGAGATAACTGCAACTTCAGAAAGGTAAAGCTGAACTTTTGGCGTCAAGGACTACAACGGTGGATTTGTCTTGATAAGACGGTAAAAGTGACTGCATTCCGTAACCGCCATATGCCATTTCTTCCATTTTTCCGAAAGTGGAAACGTATTTTGTAATCATCTACGGGGACTAATGGCGGATATGAGCATTGACTTTAACAGGGAACAGTGGACGTTGTTCAACGACTCCTCTCAACTGTGTGCTATTGCGTAATGGCAGCGTGCTACCATCGTTTCCGATTGGGCTAAAAAGAAATGGCTCTGAGCACTATTGGACTTAACTGCTATGGTCATCAGTCACCTAGAACTTCTTAAACCTAACTAACCTAAGGACATCACACTCATCCATTCCCGAGGCAGGATTCGAACCTGCGACCGTAGCCGTCGCCCGGTTCCGGACTGTAGCGCTCAGAACCGCCGGCCGGCTCCCGTTTGGGTATTCACTTTATATGAAAGAAACATATGATAACATTAAACAGTTGTTATTGTGGCTGAACTGTGACAATCTTAAAAGATAGATTTCTTTGGATCTGAATGCCATAGGCATATAACTTGGACTACAACACGGCTACACCAAATTCTGTTGCTTCCTGTGTCTCTGGACAGCAACGCCGAAGCACATTATAAAAAGAAAGATTGGAGTAAGGATCAGTTACTCGGACCAGGAGCTCACAATGCTACGCACGAAGCACTTGTTCAATCCAAGGACATAATTCTTTCCCTTTTTGATATAATATTGGACCGAATGAAATATTTCGTTATGGCCATGGGCAAAACTGGGATAGCAGTTCTCCATCTGGGCGAGAAATTTCCATGTTATAGTGAGGCAAAACAAAAGAGAGGATTTTCATGGGTCCCCAGTTACGGAAGCTGTATAAAGATGAACATTTCAAATCTGTCCTGACGGGTGATGGAAAGTTAGCTTGGAATAGATTAGTTCAAATGTCAACAAACTTTCAAGGAAATAAGAGTGCAGAAAACTATAACGATCTTGGAGCCTAACTTCTCCACTGCCACGGTAGATGGGTGCAATATGTACTCAAAGTTACGTTTCCTAGAGTCCCACTCGGACCTCTTTCCTGACAGCCACGCTACCGACGAGTACAGAGAACGCTTCCACCAGCAAATTTCAGACATGGGAATGAGATACCAAGGAATGGTGGGTGCTTCAACGTCAGCCGATTACTGCTGGACAATAATCAGGGAATCACCTGCAGAAAGCCACAAACACCAGACAAAGCGACTGCGCAGTTAGTGACCTTCCTCTGAGAGGTAACATCAAGGTAAATACATGCATCAGCTTATGTAGGCAACAACGTAATGTTATAACTTGAAAACGAGAACTAACCTTGCATTTTATTAGCATTTTCGTTATTAGCACACCCATAAACACAAAGTTTAGCTGTTTTCATGCCAGTTACAGAAAAAGTTGGCTAGAGTTGATATTCTACATCGGTGTGTGCGTAACTTGGAAATCCTCAAGTCGACACATACCATGTGAGTGGTGAGATGATAGAGTTCGTACCCCAGCTTTGATTTCACATTAATTATGCACATCAATTAAATCAATCCAGTAACTACCCCACCCACATAAGACGTCATGGGTTTTCCCCATCTAGCAGATGAGTCTCCACCCATTCCCTGTCCATAGCGCGCTCCCCTCCCCGCCTTCTGCCCCTCCTCCACCTCTCCTATTGGCGGGAATTAAGAATCCAAGCTCGAGGTAGAATCTTCCTAAACACTGGTTACAGGTCTCAATATGACGTATCGAATCGCTGAAACTGATGGCCAAATAAAATAAGGTTGGAAAGTAGATGGCTGGGCCAAATAAAATAAGGTTGGAAAGTAGATGGCTGAAACGTGTTACATTTAAAGATGGACACACAGAGAAATTCTAAAATGGTGGTAATTTAAAAATTGGCAGGAACTTCTTTGTCCCATGGCTTTCCTAAGAATACTGTTTTCCTATTTGCTAATGCTGGGGACAAAGGAGAATCGACGAAATTTTGATGTCAAAAGTACAGGGTGATAATACATTTCCACTACCCTATCAAATTAATTGTTTAACAATCAACAGGGTTCAAATAGATAGCTTAAATGACCTCCACATTACGATCAAAGTTCTTCATAATAAAAACGTATTTTCATTGTCTGAGTTTCACAATCAAGAAATTAAGTTTTGGCCACAAATAGACTGTAGTGCTAAGTATATCTAATGTCTTCTACACATCAACGTTTGAGAACACAAGCACCTTCATCTACCGCAATGCATCCACTAGACATATCAGGTGAAAAATCCAATCCGACACTCACGATCGCAAGGACCACGTCCACCACCGGCTGCTGGGAGACGAAGCCGCCCTGACCGGCATCAGCAGGAACATCTCATCATCTTGTGGGTGCCAGTCAGGAGAGACTCGCACATGTGTCGACTATATCGGCAGCTGCACGCCCATCCCCCAGCATCCACACGTCCATCGTACAAAACATGTAGATTATGGGGAGATACTGTCACCAAAGAGTAAATTCAGAGATTAATGGTTCAGTGCAGACACCTGTCATTTTTTATCTTCCACGATACACACACGTCTGCTTCTGTGCAACACACCCAGCCCAATGGTCACTTTGCTAGTTCCTGCTATCGTAGGTAAGAGCAGTCAGGTCAGCACATTCTTTTTATGAAATCGATAATCACAGGCTGAGCAAATCCATGACTCCTGGTCAATGAACCACCTGTGACCACTCTGGCCGCCAAGCACAGCACACTGCGAACCAAGCAGCAGCAGTTTGGATGTGTGCAATAGTTGTAACCAAAGCAATCCAGAATCACCATCTCAGTTTTATCACAAAGCAGTCAACCAATTGTTGTGGGTTGGCAGGAGAGCCAACACCGGGTACTAGAGGAAGCCGAAAGGCACGCGATTCAGCTCACGCAGGCTGGCGTGAGGTCTGGAACAGGACAAGGAAATTAGAATTTAGAAAAACGGACGTAGCTGGTGGATTACTTAACTTTAATCCATTAATAATGAGCGTCGCTCTTGACGGTACATGATTCAGTATCAATAGAAACTGGTAATGGCGCCTTGCTAAGTCGTAGCAAATGACGTAGCTGAAGGCTATGCTAACTATCGTCTCGGCAAATGAGAGCGTATTTTGTCAGTGAACTATCGCTAGCAAAGTCGGTTGTACAACTGGGGCGAGTGCTAGGAAGTCTCTCTAGACCTGCCGTGTGGCGGCGCTCGGTCTGCAATCACTGATTGTGGCGACACGCGGGTCCGACGTATACTAACGGACCGCGGCCGATTTAAAGGCTACCACCTAGCAAGTGTGGTGTCTGGCGGTGACACCACACCAATCAATTTACATGGAGGGAATAGCCATCCTATGCTAACGCCCTTTTTTTTGGCTCTTCTCGCGCAACACACACATCCGCTTCTGTCGCCAGTCACTGAGCACATTGGCCACTTCGTTAGCCTCCACTGTCAAGGACAAGTGCCGACAGGTCGGTGCATTCTTTGTATGGTACCAAACTGACAGTCAGAGGCTGGGCTAATCCGTGACCTCCGGTGACCAAATCCTCATGACGCCTCCTGCTGCCAGCTGCAGCATACTGTGAGTCAAGCAGCTGCGACCTGGAAGTACAGAGTAGTTCTAACAAATCCTATCCCCATATAGGACCCCAACTGTTTAAAAAATCTACTTTATCCAAACCAAGACAGGGATGCAGTAGGGTTACACTTCCAAATTTCTAATGCTAAATGTGGATTACTCCCTACTACGTAACTTACTTTCGAAGGTAGAAGAAATCGAAGCATACACGTAGTTTCACGAAGCCAAAGCACCGTTACTTTTGAAAATCCTGTAGAACACTATGACATAGGCTCCATAACCGCAAAGTATTCTCTCGTCAGACAAAAATGCTATTCTAATCGGCTTAATATCTGTTACTTCCTGGACCTCAGAACTAGAATCTTAAACTCACTTTTGGCTCATGACAGAGTCCTAAAATCAAGCTCTGTCAGAGGATGCCTCCTGACTTTTAACTTCAATTAACGAACCAAGCGATTTGCCCCATACGAAATCTCGTAAGTTAACAGCATGGAGAAGTTGTAAACATAGTTCTTATACTACATTCCAGTTTATAAATTAGATAATACTCTCATTGTATTATGAAAGTAATCGCTCACTGTGTAGGTTGGAGATTGAAATGTTATTAAAAGATATCGCCACGACGAAAAAACGGCTGATTACTGCACCAATGCTCAGTACCATAGCCATCTCTTCCACTCACATGTCGGTACATCACTGATATCAAATTAATAGGCTAATTGATTAAATTTATCATGAGAGTCACTTTGTAGGGAATGTAATTTTTTTTTTCAGCAGTCGGATTACACTCACCAGGTAGCTCAAATAGGATGTATGGAGGAAGATGATATTCTTTTCGAGGAACACTATTGAGAACAGACATTAGAAGCTGACCACAGATAGGTACTGTGGTTGCCAACATACATTTTATGTAATTGCCACCCTATCGTAAACGCAATCACAATGAGTTTGTTAATGTTATCCTGCATAAAAAGCGGTCTTGGTTCTACAGGCACATACAAGTATCACTAACGATTCCATATTAAGAACTATACATGCTTTGTGAATCGAATTATGGTATTGGTTCTGAATGTACTGGTCTTCCAAACAAATCTCGTGTCATTGAATACAGATGATGATCAAGCTGGTATTTGTTACAGAACATTGCCAGTTGTGCAAACTCATAATAAAATCACCATTCTCGCCGAATTTAGAAATTGGTTCAGCTGAGAAGCGTGATATTAAACCAATATTTGCAATTCCATCATGACGCTGCTAGATATTTCCCATGGTAACAAACAGTATTTGTAATGGAGTCTACTTCAGTAACATGGATACAGTGTAACAGAGGTTCTGTGATGTATATACGGGACTATAGGCGAGGGAAGATGATGGTTGATTCGGAATGATCTCATACAGTAGATGGTGTGCTATGTGAGGAATGACTTAAAAATGCGACAGTAAGTGGAAGTCATAAAAAATGTACAAATTGCTAATCCAAATACACTCGTTTTTCATATCTATAGTGTTACATTTTTTGGGAGAAATACTGTCTGCGATTTGGAATCAAGTCTCTCCATTCCACCACACACTTGCGTTGGATCCCATGCAGACATCTTTTAATGATTACAGCCACTGATGAAATATATTAGCGGCATTCTCATATGTTGAAGCGAGTCGCCTTTTTCGTACCTGCCCGCTAGGGATCCTATACAGCAAAACTGCAGCCTGGTTTTAGAATTTGTCTGCGCCTTGTAACTGTCCTTCAGTCTCTGCCCATCTCTCCCTGCAGCTTTGTCCTTTTGACCATTCCAGTTTAGCTCAGAACTGAGTATAAGTCCGAGAGCACTATATATACCAACTTCTGCATCCCATGCAAAAATAGGATGCGTAGAACTAATGCAACAGGGCCATGTTGTGATCGCTTAATGGAAATGGGAATGTACTGTCATGGCTCCGCCAACCTTCTACAACATGTAAGGCCAGCGCCAAATGAAACTTTCTGCTACAACACGAGGTAATAGAAAAGACAGTATGGGCAGTTATGATGGTGTTTCTTTGGGAACTGGCAGAAGAACGAGGATTTTCGCTACTGTCTTGTGGTGCATTTCCAAACTACATACAGGTACTGCACTCAGAAGGAGATCTATATCTCTCAGAGCGTATTCATGTCCAACACCCAAACATTCTCTCGTTCCTTGTTTTTTTTGTACCACCCAGCAGAGAAAATATAGGAATTATAAAAACATCACTAATATCACTCAGTAAAGAACTCGTTAAGATATTACCACAGCCCTCTCTTCCGATATATGGGAAACAAATACAGTTTACATGCTGACATCGAGCAAATGTGGCCATCCTATTCAATATACAGGCACTGGACAACTGGATCAGGTGGCCAGTGACCGAAGATGCTTGCACAGACCAGTGTAAAGATTTATCGCCCATACTGGTGAAGGACCATATCGCACAGACTATCAATCACAGGAGAGAGTCTCTGTGTTGTTCTTTCAGAAGCAGTTTCATACACTGTTTTATTGTTGCAACACATGCAAGCAGTGTATGGTTATAGTTTTGTTTCCCCATCACTACTTTGATGTGTATGTCAGTTGCTAAACTGACATTAAAACATTCTCACAGAAAGCTGGACATCACATTTTGTAAACTATGCTGCTCCAACAAAATACAGGATGTTTATAATAACAGACAGAAGTAGTCTTCCTTGCTGATAAAAATGTGGAAGACATCGTAACATGTGGAAATTGCAAAAGTTTGCAGCGTTGTGGAGCGTTTCCAAACTGTTGTTTGAAGGTGATGAGCGCCACATTTAATCTCATCTTCGACAGTGATGGGGTAACATTTCGGAGAGACTGTCATTAGATTCCCAGCATGGTTTGTGGGGGCTCCGATGTGAAACCTATACAGGCACACACACATACAGAAAACTGGTACATTTGCGCTCGGTGTTGACAACTGTACTATATTTAGAAGCTGTTGTACAATACTTGGCGAAAAGTTACATCATGACAGTATGGATTGAAGTGATTAAAATCCATAACATTACGAAAATTGACGGAGAATACTTATATATTGAGGAAAAATTGACCAAAAGTGGGGTAATTGAGGGGAACGAGGTACAGGACAATTCTTGTACATGGGCACGATCATATGACAGCAAGAGTAATACGAGAAATAGTTGACATGGAAGTACAATAAACCTGGGACAGCGATAAGACGACTGGAATATATTATTTAACGTGGATGACCGCCATATGTAGAGCATAAATTTATACACTCCTGGAAATTGAAATAAGAACACCGTGAATTCATTGTCCCAGGAAGGGGAAACTTTATTGACACATTCCTGGGGTCAGATACATCACATGATCACACTGACAGAACCACAGGCACATAGACACAGGCAACAGAGCATGCACAATGTCGGCACTAGTACAGTGTATGTCCACCTTTCGCAGCAATGCAGGCTGCTATTCTCCCATGGAGACGATCGTAGAGATGCTGGATGTAGTCCTGTGGAACGGCTTGCCATGCCATTTCCACCTGGCGCCTCAGTTGGACCAACGTTCGTGCTGGACGTGCAGACCGCGTGAGACGACGCTTCATCCAGTCCCAAACATGCTCAATGGGGGACAGATCCGGAGGTCTTGCTGGCCAGGGTAGTTGACTTACACCTTCTAGAGCACGTTGGGTGGCACGGGATACATGCGGACGTGCATTGTCCTGTTGGAACAGCAAGTTCCCTTGCCGGTCTAGGAATGGTAGAACGATGGGTTCGATGACGGTTTGGATGTACCGTGCACTATTCAGTGTCCCCTCGACGATCACCAGTGGTGTACGGCCAGTGTAGGAGATCGCTCCCCACACCATGATGCCGGGTGTTGGCCCTGTGTGCCTCGGTCGTATGCAGTCCTGATTGTGGCGCTCACCTGCACGGCGCCAAACACGCATACGACCATTATTGGCACCAAGGCAGAAGCGACTCTCATCGCTGAAGACGACACGTCTCCATTCGTTCCTCCATTTACGCCTGTCGCGACGGGCTGCACGATGTTGGGGAGTGAGCGGAAGACGGCCTAACGGTGTGCGGGACCGTAGCCTAGCTTCATGGAGACGGTTGCGAATGGTCCTCGCCGATACCCCAGGAGCAACAGTGTCCCTAATTTGCTGGGAAGTGGCGGTGCGGTCCCCTACGGCACTGCGTAGGATCCTACGGTCTTGGCGTGCATCCGTGCGTCGCTGCGGTCCGGTCCCAGGTCGACGGGCACGTGCACCTTCCGCCGACCACTGGCGACAACATCGATGTACTGTGGAGACCTCACGCCCCACGTGTTGAGCAATTCGGCGGTACGTCCACCCGGCCTCCCGCATGCCCACTATACGCCCTCGCTCAAAGTCCGTCAACTGCACATACGGTTCATGTCCACGCTGTCGCGGCATGCTACCAGTGTTAAAGACTGCGATGGAGCTCCGTATGCCACGGCAAACTGGCTGACACTGACGGCGGCGGTGCACAAATGCTGCGCAGCTAGCGCCATTCGACGGCCAACACCGCGGTGCCTGGTGTGTCCGCTGTGCCGTGCGTGTGATCATTGCTTGTACAGCCCTCTCGCAGTGTCCGGAGCAAGTATGGTGGGTCTGACACACCGGTGTCAATATGTTCTTTTTTCCATTTCCAGGAGTGTATAAGTCGGATAACAGACCCAGGTGTGACCCCAAAGTTATTTGTAACCACCTTAAAGTTTTTTTGTAAAGCGTCCTTAGCTAAAGAGTGTTGTATTACCAGCTGGGGGGACTGCAATAGGCAACCACAGAATGGTTCATGTGTTTGACCCTGTGGAAGATTGTTTGGATGTTTCAGAACCTAGCAAACACTATTCACAATGTGATCCTCTGTACTCTGTACCAATCACAATCAAGCAGTGACAGCTTCCAGATACCTTACAGAAGAGTTGCTGCATGGTTTTTAACAGTATTCAGCTGTTTGTCTGCGGAGGCAATAGGGATTCGTGGAGAGAACCATCTGGCTCTAAATTGACATGGGTCTGCGTTAAAGATGACATAAAGTAGATGGAGTGATCGGTTGAGAGGGGTTGTAAAGACGTATGATGTAATTGTACACTAATGACGCATTCTAGAGGGAGGGAGATGTTGCGGCAGGTCATTTATCACGCATTTAACCATTTTTTTCCGTTGTTCTCTCGGGAACATCAGTTGTGTGGTGTAACATGCGTTCGACTCGCATACAACTGCGCATTCTGTGTGTGACTTAGTAGGCTAACTGCAAAAATGTTCAAATGTGTGTGAAATCTTATCAGACTTAACTGCTAAGGTCATCATTCCCTAAGCTTACACACTACTTAACCTAAATTATCCTAAGGACAATCACACACACCCACGCCCGAGGGAGGACTCGAACCTCCGCCAGGACCAGCCGCACAGTCCATTTCTGCAGCGCCTCAGACTGCTCGGCTAATCCCCCTTGGCTAACTGCCTACAATCGTTAATAGAAGACCTCTCCATACCATAGTCAGCAGAAGACTTCCAGTGCATGTGCGATGAATCATGTCGATCGAAACAAAACATATTTCAACAACTTCTAAATGAATGAAGATGTACGCAAAGCAAAAAGCAATCCATTTCACATTGCATGTTGTACCACCATACTGTGAGACGTTCAGAGGTGGTTGTCCAGATTGCTGTGCACACTGTTACTCTAATACCCAGTAGCACGTTCTCTAGCACTGATGAATGCCTGTATTCGTCGTGGCATACTATCCACAAGTTCACATTTGCTCCATATTGCCCCAATCCTCAACGGCGATTCGGTGTAGATCTCTCAGACTGCTTGGTGGGTCATGTCATCCATAAACAGCCCTTTTCAATCTATCCCAGTAGTAGTAGTAGTAGTAGTAGAAGGGTTTTGTGGGCGCACAACAGCAAGGTCTTCAGCGCCCGTTCAGTATCATAATGAGACAGGTGTCAAGAAAAAAACTCAGAACAGTAGTAGTAGTAGTAGTAGTAGAAGGGTTTTGTGAGCGCACGACAGCAAGGTCTTCAACGCCCGTTCGGTATCATTGTGAGACGGGTGTCAAGAAAAAAACTCAGAACATTTACATCAAACGGAACATAAAACACGGGAACAATCATGGAAAAATATATGCTCACCCACACCGAAGCGTGGGATGAAGCAGGGCGTCAGCAGTAAAACATGGACAACACAGGAAGAAAAAGGTAGAGGGAGCTAAAACAATGGAGCAGATGGAAGTGGCTGGCTGACCGCAAGGAAAAGAGGGAGGAGTCAGCCACTCTGCAATACACTAAAACCGCCAGCCTAAAAGTTTAGGCCAGAGTCCAAACACATCACAAAACTTAAAAACCCTAGACACACACGTCTCATCGTTAGCTAAAACACAGGGCAGATCCCCATCAACTTGTGCTTCTGCCCTTGCATCACGGTATAAAACGCAGTCTGTTAAAATGTGCCGGACAGGCATAAGCGATAGGGTTCATGTCTGGAGAATATAGCCATTTTAGTCGAGCGATGTCGTTGTCCTGAAGGAAGTGATTCACAAAATATGCACGATGGGGGAGCAAATTGTCGTTCATGAAGATGAATGCCTCGTCAATATGTTGCCGATATGGTTGCACTATCAGTCGTAGGGTGGCATTCACATATCGCACAGCCGCTACGGCGCCTTCCATGACTACCAGCAGCGCACGTCGGCCCCGCATAATTCCACCCCAAAACAGGAGGGAACCTCCACCTTGCTCCACTCACTTGACAGTGTGTCTAAGGTGTTCAGCCTGACGGGGTTGCCTCCAAATACGTCTCCAACGATTGTCTGGTGGAAGGCATATGCGACACTCATCGGTGATGAGAACATGATGCCAAACCTGAGCGGTCGATTCGGCATGTTGTTGGGCCCATCTGTACCGCAGTGCATGGTGTCGTGGTCGCAAAGATGGACCTCGCTATGGACGTCAGGAGTGAAGTTTCACATCACGCAGCCTATGACGCACAGTTTGAGTCGTGAGACGACGTCCTGTGGCTGCAAGAAAAGCATTGTTCAACATGGTGGCATTGCTGTTAGGGTTCCTCCGAGCCATAGTCCATAGGTTGCAGTCATCCACTGCAGTAGTAGCCCTTGGATGTCCTGAGCGAGGCATGCCATCGACAGTTCCTGTCTCTCTGTATGTCCTCCATCTCAAAACAACTTTGCTTTGGTTGACTCCGAGACTCCTGGACACTTCCCTTGTTGAGAGCCTTTCCTGGCACAAAGTAACAACGCGGACGCGATCGACCGGCGGTATTGACCATCTAGGCATGATTGAACTACAGACAACACAAGCTGTGAATCTCCATTCTAGTGGAATGACTGGAACTGATCGGCTGTCGGACTGTTTCCGTCTAATATGCGCTGCTCATGCATGGTTGTTACATCTTTGGATGGGTATAGCGTCATCTCTGTACAGTCAAAGGGACTGTGCAACGTCTGTCTGCAGGAGTTCTGGGAACTGGGGTGGTGCAGAATTCTTTTTATGTGTGTAGCACTCTCCTACTTGTGATCAGTTACAAATTAAATTGGCCACAGTGTTGCAGAGAGGGTTCGTCGAAGACAAGGTCTTTTAATAGCCAACGTTATCCTATAAATGGGGGAATATTCTGTGACTCCCATCCACATAGGGAAAGATGGGCAATCACAATTGTAAATTCTGCACCATGATCGAAGTGCAAGAAATTTGTAAATAACCCAACTGCATCAGTGTAGGACGCTGTCTAGTATGCTTTGCTGTATATGTCCAAAAATTGACCTTGAATAAACATACCGGACAGTCCTCTCTCTACTCCTACAATCTAGTATATTGGACCTACAAAGTAGTGGAGGTGTTGTATAGTGATAATATGGATGCTTGGAAGCAAGCTGCCATGGCACTGGTTGTAGTTTAAATTACAGAAAAAATGTTAAAATTCCTAAATTGGTCGCACTAACAAATGTGGTGTTTATTACAGCACATGTTTCCATATTGACAGTGTCTTTTCCTTCCATCTGTCCAAAGGCACACAGGTGATTACCACATAATGATTAACTGATACCACTTGTTTGAGATGCAGAGGGTCTTGGTAGGATGGCTAACACCGAAACTGTGATTATGTGTATGACTCGCAATAAGAGGAATCAATGCTCTTGTTCTCTTCAAGTTACGAAAGTTGTGGTGTGACAACAAATTGTATGACAGTGTACAAAGCTGCGGTCATACAGTGTTTAGATGTGCTACAGAAGGAAAAGCGATGTATCAAACTGCTTGAGAAAGAACAACACAGATTGTGATGGATATTATGTGGTATATGGACCTCCACCAGTATGGGTGACAAATCTTTGCACTGGCGACCTGCTCCAGTTGCCCAGTCCTTGTACATTTAATAGGATGGCCTCATTTCCTCGATATCAGCATGCAGATTGTTTTCTATATAGCGGAACAGAGGGCTGTGGTAATACCTTATCGAGTTCTCTACTGGGTGGTGTTGGTGAACTTTTTATAGTTGGCAGTTTTTCTCTGTTGGGTAGTACAAAGAAAGGAGGAAAAAGAGAATGTTTGGGTGATAGGCATGAACGCACCCTGAGAGGCACAGATTTTCTGAGTGCAGTACCTGCATGTAGTTTGGTAATACATCACAAGACAGTAGCAAAATCCTTGTCCTTCCAGTTCCCAAGTGATGTGAAGTCATCCTAATTTTCCCAATAAGAAACAATAAAATAAGTGCTCATACTGTCTTTTCTACTACCTTGTGTTGTAAAATAAACTTTCATTTGGTGCTGGCCTTACATGTTGTACAAGGTGTGTGGGGCCATGACAACATGTTCCCATTTCCATTAAGTGGTCACAACACGGTTCAAAAAATGGGTCAAATGGCTCTGAGCACTATGGGCCTTAACATCTGAGATCATCAGTCCCCTAGAACTTAGAAATACCTAAACCTAACTAACCTATGGACATCACACACATCCATGCCCGAGGCAGGATTCGAACCTGCCACGGTAGCGGTCGCGCGGCCCAGACTGAAGTGCCTAGAATCGCTCGGCCACAGCGGGCGGCGCGGGTGAAAGGGATGGCTTCGGTACCACTGATATGATTCGTGACATGGAACGGTTTCTACCTTGCGGCGACATATGTTAATGAAATTTGAGATGGCCATCGCAATAAATCAGTTGCATTACCAAATTCACAAAGTGATACGAAGTACAAACCTGATATTTGCAACTTCTTTACGC
This sequence comes from Schistocerca cancellata, assembly GCF_023864275.1. Lineage (NCBI taxonomy): Eukaryota > Metazoa > Arthropoda > Insecta > Orthoptera > Acrididae > Schistocerca > Schistocerca cancellata. The sequence goes on from NC_064630.1 coordinate 748,338,039, forward strand.
CTTTACCTTATGAGACTTCGTGTGTTAAAGCATTTAGTTACATCAATGGAGTTCAAAAGCTATAAGGCATCCAATGGCAGATGCAGATCTTAGCACTCTGTCATGAGCCAAAAATGAGTTTAATATTCTAGTCCAGTGTTGCAGGATGTAACAGACGTTAACCTGATAAGAATTTTTTGTACCTCATGAAAGAATACTTAGAAGAAATTAGCCTAAGTCATAGTTTTGTACAGGATTTTCACAAGTAACGACATTTTAGCGATATGAAAACGGCTGTGTGCCCCGATTTCTTCTGTCTTCGAAAATAACTTGTATGAAAGGGAGAAATCAACAATTCAGGTGAGAAATTCGAGGTGTATGGCCAACAAAATCCCTGTCACTGATTGGATAAAGTAGATTTTTTAAACAGGTGGGAGCCTATATGGGGGTAGGTTTTATTAGAACTACTGTACACATCAAGGCCACTGCTGCTTGACTCACAGTATGCTGCAGCTGGCAGCAGGAGGGGTCATGAGGATTTGATCACCAGAGGTCATGGATTAGCCCAACCTATGACTCTCAGTTAGGTACCACACAAAGAGTGCACCGACCTGTCTGCACTTGGCCTTGACAGTGGAGGCCAGCGAAGTGACCAGTGTGCTTGGTGAGTGGCGACAGGAGCAGATGTGTGTGTTGCATGAGAAGAGTCAAAATGATGGACGTTTGCGTAGGATAGCTGTTCCCTCCATGTAAATTGATTGATGATGATGATGTTTTGGTTTGTGGGGCGCTCAACTGCGTGGTTATCAGCGCCCGTACAATTATCCAATCTTTGCTCAGTCCAATTTCGCCACTTTCCTGGATGATGATGAAATGATGAGGACAACACAAACACCCAGTCATCTCGAGGTAGGTGAAAATCCCTGACCCCGCCGGGAATCGAACCCGGGACCCCGTGCTCGGGAAGCGAGAACGCTACCGCGAGACCACGAGCGGCGGACTGTGTATGTAAATTGATTGGTTGACCAGTTGGTGACAATCTCTCTCCAGCCTCTGAGTGCTCAATTCGGCAGGTGTGTGGATGCTAGGGGTGGGCGTACAACTGCCGGTATACCTGATACATGTATGGGTCTCTCCTGACCAGCATCCATGAGACAATGTGATGACACTACCAGAGGCAGATGGTGCGATTGCCGCTCCCAGCAATCGGTGGACGGCGCGCTCTTCACGATCGTTAGCGTGTGCGATAGTTGGAATTTTCCACCAGAAATGGTTGCTGAGGTGGAGTGTGCTCTTGTTCTCAAATGTCGGTGCACAAAAAAATCTCAGATCTATTTAGTTGTTCAATCTATTTGTGACAAAAATTTAATTATTTTTCTTGCTTAATGTTTGTGGGTAATACTCAGGTGCTAAGAATATGTTTTGATTATGAAGAAGGATCATCATACGGTCGTGATGTGTGTTTTAAGCGAGCCGGCCAGGGTGGCCGAGCGGTTCTAGGGGCTACAGTCAGGAACCGTGCGACCGTAGCGGTCGCGGGTTCGAAATCTGCCTCGGGCATGTGTGTGTGTGATGTTCTTCGGCTAGTTAGGTTTAAGTATTTCTAAGTTCAAGGCGACTGATGACCTCAGATGTTAAGTCCCATAGTGCTCAGAGCCATTTGAACCATTTCTTTGTGTTTTAAGCGATCTAATTGGCTCCTGTAGATTGTTAAACAATTAATTTGATAGGGTTGTGCAAATGGACTATTTGCCTCTATTTTTCATATCGAAATTGTGTCAGCTCCCTTTTTGTCCCCAAATTAGCCAGTAGAAACACATTATTCTGAGGGTAGATGCAAAAACCTGTCTGCATGTTTGGAGATGGTGGTTTACAAACACAAACAGGAAGTAGTCTCTTAAGAGTGAGAGAGGCAGGAAGTGAGCCTGGAATTTCTTGACCTACAGAATGCCGCCACTTATTCTTTGTTTGGGACCGTGAGATCAAACGAAGCTAATGTCTGATCTGCGGTCGTTTTCATTTAGTATGTGTCTGTAATCAGGAACTTGAGTGGTTTCTGACTGCCATGGCGGTGGACAGTCGATGATCACACATGGGTGGAACTACAAACAGCAGCTTCTATTCTGCACCTCATTCCATTCCTTGGTGCTTATCGCTATTACGAAATGGGGTGTTGGTGCAGTTGTGAGCTTTATCCAAGTGAGGGAGCCCTGCCTCCTGAAAACTAGTTACATAAACAGTATGCAAAATAGCATTGGTTTTGAATTTACTGTCCTGAGATCTTTCTTCTCCAGTACATACTGAGTCCTTTTTCCACAGGTTTCCAGATGGAGGAGGAGGTGGGGGAGTGGTAGATGGTAGAGGAGGGCTGCAGAATTCCCCAGAAGGGCGGAGATTAATTAATTAAATCGATCAATTAATTAGTCAATTAATTTGATATCAAAGTTGTGCTTGTATTAGAAAGGAGATTCCTAGAGGATTTGGGGGAAGGAGGAGGGGGTGGGAAATGTTTGGGGGGCTTTCTGAGATTAAAGGTTTATTCCCAGGTGTCATAAATCAACCCTGAGTGGTCATAAAACTTTTAGATGAGCGATAGGTTAAGGGGAGGTGGAGAGATCAAAAATCATTGAAATTTGGCTCCATATGTATGCTTCCCCTTGAACGATTGCAGCCCACACTAACAAAATGTGACAGAACACATTGCCCTACTACCGTCTCTGTGCCTTATCATGGATCACAATCCTTCGGAACAGGCTCTCCATGGCAGCCTGTAGCAAAATGGTCATACTCATGGTAAAAAACATTAGAGAACTTGAAATTGTGAATATTGTTCACATAATGAATGTGTCGTCCGACTATGAAAACAGCTCCAGGAAACTCGTTCAGTAGAGGATCGAGGTCACGAAGTCCGTTCGCACAAAACTACAGTAGTTTAGAACCAGTTTGTAACAATATCTGCATGGAGACACCCTACGAAAACAGTGACTACTTTGCGCCGTAAGCTTCGAGAAGCCACACTAGCTACTATAAGTAACCAAATGGACTACATGATGGTGGTTGCACACCGGCCCGGATCGAATCGCCGGGGGAGAGGGGGGGGGGGGGGCAAACAGGAGTATCAAGGGGCGCTAAATTCATGTTTTTGAAGAAAAATATCTTGTTTCACAAAGCACTTAGCATCCAGCGCACATCTGTCTAACAATAATTAATTTGATTTTGAAACGCATTCCAATTGTCTTTTGAACATTTTTGAACGCATTCTAAATTGATTTCTGAAGTAATCGTAAGTTTATTTTTGAATGCGTGGATATCGTGCATGATGTTTCCGCCGGGGAAATCCCCGTCGCCTCTAGAAATAAAGAACTTTCCGGCAGACAAAAGGACACGGCTACACGAGCTGAGCTGAATAAATTCCAACGGGTGAATGCCAATCACTGTATGTTTATGTTTTTGATTTGGTGCATGAATGATCAGCATTTTTATAATTATTAGCATAGATTCATACTGCCAGAGTAGAAATATATACAGGGTGTTTCAAAAATGACTGGTATATTTGAAACGGCAATAAAAACTAAACGAGCAGCGATAGAAATACACCGTTTGTTGCAATATGCTTGGGACAACAGTACATTCTCAGGCAGACAAACTTTCGAAATTACAGTAGTTACAATTTTCAACAACAGATGGCGCTGCGGTCTGGGAAACTCTATAGTACGATATTTTCCACATATCCACCATTCGTAGCAATAATATGGCGTAGTCTCTGAATGAAATTACCCGAAACCTTTGACAACGTGTCTGGCGGAATGGCTTCACATGCAGATGAGATGTACTGCTTCAGCTGTTCAATTGTTTCTGGATTCTGGCGGTACACCTGGTCTTTCAAGTGTCCCCACAGAAAGAAGTCACAGGGGTTCATGTCTGGCGAATGGGGAGGCCAATCCACGCCGCCTCCTGTATGTTTCGGATAGCCCAAAGCAATCACACGATCATCGAAATATTCATTCAGGAAATTAAAGACGTCGGCCGTGCGATGTGGCCGGACTCCATCTTGCATAAACCACGAGGTGTTCGCAGTGTCGTCTAAGGCAGTTTGTACCGCCACAAATTCACGAAGAATGTCCAGATAGCGTGATGCAGTAATCGTTTCGGATCTGAAAAATGGGCCAATGATTACTTTGGAAGAAATGGCGGCCCAGACCAGTACTTTTTGAGGATGCAGGGACGATGGGACTGCAACATGGGGCTTTTCGGTTCCCCATATGCGCCAGTTCTGTTTATTGACGAAGCCGTCCAGGTAAAAATAAGCTTCGTCAGTAAACCAAATGCTGCTCACATGCATATCGCCGTCATGAATCCTGTGCACTATATCGTTAGCGAATGTCTCTCGTGCAGCAATGGTAGCGGCGCTGAGGGGTTGCCGCGTTTGAATTTTGTATGGATAGAGGTGTAAATTCTGGCGCATGAGACGATACGTGGACGTTGGCGTCATTTGGACCGCAGCTGCAACACGGCGAACGGAAACCCAAGGCCGCTGTTGGATCACCTGCTGTACTAGCTGCGCGTTGCCCTCTGTGGTTGCCGTACGCGGTCGCCCTACCTTTCCAGCACGTTCATCCGTCACGTTCCCAGTCTGTTGAAATTTTTCAAACAGATCCTTTATTGTATCGCTTTTCGGTCCTTTGGTTACATTAAACCTCCGTTGAAAACTTCGTCTCGTTGCAACAACACTGTGTTCTAGGCGGTGGAATTCCAACACCAGAAAAATCCTCTGTTCTAAGGAATAAATCATGTTGTCTACATCACACTTGCACGTTGTGAACAGCACACGCTTACAGCAGAAAAACGACGTACAGAATGGCGCACCCACAGACTGCGTTGTCTTCTATATCTTTCACATCACTTGCAGCGCCATCTGTTGTTGAAAATTGTAACTACTGTAATTTCGAAAGTTTGTCCGCCTGAACATGTACTGTTGTCCCAAGCATATTGCAACAAACGGTGTATTTCTAACGCTGCTCGTTTAGTTTTTATTGCCATTTCAAATATACCGGTCATTTTTGAAACACCCTGTATCTAACAGATAAGAAAGATAACGTATTATCTGCTTGGTGTATCCCAGTAAACGAAATTTTGACAGAAACTTTTTGCCATATCGCTACACTACCAGTTGTATAGTGCCCTGATAACAGATGCTTTAAGTTCTATTCTTTGAATAGTGCCCAAAAAGCGTTGTACGAACAAGTAATAACGCCTAACTGGGAAATAAACGAGTGATAACTGTACCTGTCATTCTGGTAGGTTTAGTGAAGTTAATTAGAGGAAATTTTTGACAATGGGAGCAATAGTTATAAAATTAGTGATGACATGAGAGGTTGCCAGAACGAGGATGGAGAAGATATGGGAACATCACACAAATTATAAGGAAGGATATGACGGTGCTAAATTAATATATAAAGTCGTACTACTATTATTTTTCGATCTCATGCTTGAGAAACTGGTGAGGATGAACGAAATGTGAAACTATTTAATAACATAAAACTTGTGGCTTGTAGTAGACCTAATTGACATTTGATATTGATGCTTCATGAATTACGTTCTGTCGTTTTATTAATGTAAATGAGGTACATAAAAATAACCACTATTACCAAAACAGCCCCGCTTATTTGGGACTATGTTACAACTGCTGCAATGTTAAATGATTATGATGATGATTGGTTTGTGGGGCTTTCAACTGCGTTGTTATCAGCTCCCGTACAAATTCCTACCCTTTGATCAGTCCAATCTCGCCACTTTTTAACGAATGATGATGAAATGATGAGGAAAACACACCCAGTCATCTCGAGGCAGGTGAAAATCCCTGACCCCGCCGGAAATCGAACCCCCAACTCTGCTCGGAAAACTAGAACGCGACCGAGAGACCACGAGCTGCGCACAGCAATATTAGAAAGCCCTGTTTCGTTTTACCTAGCGGACAGTGACAAAATAGACGGAAACAGATCGAGAAACGACACCCGTCTTGGGTAGTATTCGTATTAACTTCTTATTCAGTAACAGATCACTACACTGTGATATGTCATGTAGCAAAACGTTTGACGAACTTTGATGAGGAAATAGATTCTTTCGCAGAAAGGAAAGCACGCCGTGTAAATCTGTAGCAGCATTAGAGAGAAAGAGTGCAGGGACCTAAGGATTGAATAAATTTGTACTGTCTTGCTTGTCCCTTGTCTTCACTGGTTTTATGGTTCCTATATTTAATCTTATGTCACACAAAATAGAAAGTTATTAGCTAATAGGCAACAAAGAGTACAAATTTTCTGAAGAGTTCTAATTCTCCTGGTCAGAAATAATCGCACCCAGTATTAATTGGGAAATTTTTTAAAGGGGGGGGGGGGGGAGTATGTCGCAAACCGGCCGACTGGAAGCAGGAAAGGCATTACAGCAGGACTGAATATAGGTTTGATGGCTTCCATTACAAAATACACACGTTTGAATTCCACAGAGCGAAATACAGTTACGTGCGACAGAAGAATTCTGTGTAAGGAGGCGTGGCCCAGCACTTTGGCTCACTTAAGACCGAATAACTTGTCTTACATTTCCTCGAACATGTATGTTTCCTATATCAGAATGATGTGCACATCAAAATGAACATATTTTTGAAAAATGTTTTTTTTTTTAGTTTCTGACGTCCTACCTCAGACGCTCTAGGGAAGGGTGGGGGTGGGCGGCGCCATTATTAAGTTTATTCCCCGGTTCGGAAATATCTTAGATACGGGGCTGGCTGTACAGCCGAAGACATCTCAATAACACACCACTTTGTCCACATCAGGGGAAGTGCTCGTGTAAGATGAGCTAGAGGACATGAACACTGAACACGAAACCACTGGACCAATAGGCTGTTCACAGACGAAATGCGATTGATTGCACCCTGACAATTATGTTCGCATACGGAGGCGAACAGAGGAACGCAATCATCCTTCAGTGATTGTGGAACGTCACCAATAATCCAGTGGATCAATCGTATTCTGGGCTGGTACCTCGTATGGCCGCCACACACCACTCGTTCCAATTGAAGGCAACATGACTGCTGCAGTGTATGGAAACAGCACTCTCCGGCCCATAGTCAGTGGTTTTGCACAGACTGTAGGGGACGGTTTCACTCTACAGGGTGATAACGCCCCACCTCATCGTGCCCGCACTATGTGTCGATATCTGACATGACGTGGGATCCGAAATACAGATTGGTCAGTATGCTCACCGGATATGAATTGCATAGAGCTTTCTCAAAATAGCTATTTCTAGTCGTCAGTATCCTTTATTAACGATTGAAGATCTGAGGAATGCTGCCATTGTGGGATGGGACAATACGTCTCCAGAGGCCATTTTATGTTTCTTTGGTATTTTGTAACATTGCAACTTCCTTATTTTTTCAAAGAATAAATCTTTTCATAATCGGTTCATGTCCTCTAGCTCATCTTACACCAGCACTTCTCTAATGTGGACCGAGCGGTGTATTATTGAGATGTCTTTGGCTGTACAAGCAGCCCAATAGTCCTTTTTTGCGTAATATTCTGTACTATCAAAAAATACAATGTAAGGCATTTCAAGATTCGGGTACCGATAACATGCTCAACTTCTTTCGAATGGTGTATATTGTGAAAAGTAATGGTCCTATAAAATTCCCTTGGGCACACCCGAAGTCACTTTTACATGTGAAACCTTCTTGTTATGAATCTAAAGCGGTGCATCATGCACAACTTAAGAAATGCAAGCAACAAGACCAAGTCATCGGAAAGAGATTTGCTTGTCAACGGTTAGCCTAAGTGTAGTAACGAAAACCAACCACGGGAACGCCTTGCGCTGCGGATGGGAGCCCCGCCAGGCAGGGAAGCCACCAGCAGTGGAGCACGCACCACTTGGTAAACACAGGACGAGTCGGACGACAGACCAACGACAACCGACAACGACCGAATATGACCGACGCAACAAGGAAGAGATAAACAGTGGAGGCTTGTAGAAACCACAACACCCAAACACCAACAGTAAATCCACTCAGAACCAGAGCCAGGCAAATGTCAACTACGAGTAGTGACCAGAACGCAGTACCGCCGAGCAGGAGACGCAATCCAGACCGAGTACCAGACTGACTGGACTAGGTTTTTTTTCTTTATTGTGATTTCATTCCCTTGCCCCATATGGGCAGGGGAGGGCTGTCAGCGGCACAATCCACTGCTCTTCAGCCGAGTTACATAAGAGCTTAAAATAAGAATAAAATGTTACATACATAAGGCGAGAAAGGGGAACTTAAAACAGAATAATTGGAGAAAATGGAGGTAAAAAATAGACTAACACGGAGACGTTAATGGAGGACAGTTGAAAGTCACCAGAAAGTTAAAAAAACACAGTTGGCGAGTCTTCAAAACTCAGAGAAGACACTGAATGAACATGCACACGTTAAAAGTCGCCCACAGCAATAAAAACACTCCGGAACAACACACTTAAAACCGACTTGACGAAGAATAAAACTGTCAGGCGGGTCCTGCCGAGGGAAAGGGCAGAGAGGATGGAAAAGGAGGGGAGAGCATGGGCCAGCAGGGGAAGCGGCGGGATGAAGAGAGGAGGGGCATCAGTGGGTACACGAAGAGGCAGGAGACACGTGGGGCAGGAGATGAAGAGGGACGACAGGGCAGGAGGGAGCGCAGAGACACTGAAAGTAGGCTCAAGAGATGGAGGGGGAGTAGGAGGGGGAAGCCGCTCAGGAGGAGGGAGGGGGAGGAGAGGGAGCCCAGAGGAGGAAGCAGGAAGATGGGGTTAGAATTGGTAGGAAGGGTAGATGTCAGGTCGAAGCTCATCATCCGGGAGGGGTAGACGGTGGAGGTTGTGTTGAGATGGAGGGTGTGGAGATGGAGAGAGGGTGGGACACAGCGTTAAAGGCGCGGCAACTGGTTGGGGGTGGAGAGGAAGGGAGACACCAGGGGGTGAGGGGGATCAAGGCGGCGGACAGTATATAGTTTGCGGATGTGTTCAAGGAAAAGGAGAAGGTGGGAGTAGGGTATGAGGTCATAGAAGATGCAGGTGGGGGACGGAGGGCGGATGCAGAAGGCGAGGTGGAGCGCATGGCGTTCGAGGTTTTGCAGGGCTTTATAAAACCGGGGAGGGGTGGATATCCAAGCTACGCTGGCATAACAGAGGATGGGGCAGATCAAGGATTTGTAGGTGTGAAGGATGGTGGAGGGATGCAGACCCCACGTCCAGCCGGACAGGAGTTTCAGGAGGCGGAGGCGGTTGTGAGCTTTGTTTTGGATGGTAAGGAGACAGGGAGTCCAGGTGAGATGGCGGTCGAGTGTGAGGCCAAGGTATTTGAGGGTAGAAGTGAGGTGGATAGGACGGCCATAAATGGTGAGGTAGAAACCATGGAGACGGTAGGAGCGGGTGGTGCAGCCTATGATGATCGCCTGGGTCTTGGAAGGATTAACACGGAGGAACCACTGGTTCCACCAAGCGGTGAATTGGTGAAGGTGTATTTGGAGGGTACGTTGGGACCGTTGAAGGGTAGGATAAAGGTCTAGGAAGGCGGTGTCATCAGTGAACTGGAGAGGATGAACGGGAGTGGGAGGTTTGGGATATCAGCAGTGTACAGGAGATAGAGGAGAGGGGGAAGGACAGAACCTTGGGACACGCCAGTGGAGGGGTAGAAAGTACGGGCGTTGGAATTGTAGATAGTCAGATGGGAGGGATGATGGGAGAGGAAGGAAGCAACGCGGTGGACGAAGTTGATGTGGAGATCAATGGAAACAAAGATAGTGGAGCGACAGGAGTTAAGTTGGAGGGAAAGAAGAGTGGTAAGGTTAAGGAGCTGGTCGGCGGCGGAGAAGGAAGGCCGGAAGCCACATTTGGTAGGAGGAAGTAGGCAGTGTTGGTTAAGGTGGCGTTGAATACGGCGAGAGAGGATGGCCTCGAAGACCTTACTGAACATGGAGGTGAGGCAGATTGGATGATAGGAAGAGGTTTCAGAGGGGGGTTTGTTAGATTTAGGGAACAGCAGGACACGGGAGATCTTCCACAGGTCGGCGTAAAATCCAGTAGAGGGGAGGACATTGTACAGGGTAGCAAGGACAGACAGGAAGGATGGAGGGGATTCCTTGAGGTGACGGTAGGTGAAGCCATCATGACCAGGGGCGGTGTTGCATTTGGGGCGCTGTTGTGTTTGGAACGGAGGACGAGTGTGATGTCTTGTGTGGTGATGGGAGTGTTGATGTCTGAGGGGGGTAACCGATCCAAGTACTGGAAGCTAGGGGTGAGTGGGGGCAGAGGTGTCAGTGTGGTCAAGGACGGTGGGGAGGAGGGAGTAATCAAAATGGGGATCGTCAGAAATGGAGACGACCTCGGATAGGTGGGAAGCAAAATGGTTAGCCTTACTGAGGTTGTCAGGAAAGGGTCGATCGTCATGGAGGATGGGGTAATGTGGGGTGGGATGGCTACCAGTAAAGTGGTGGAAGGCTGACCAGTACTTGGAGGAGTTGACAGGGAGGGTGGAGTTGAGGCGTGTGCATGTCTGGCGCCAGTGCCGGCGTTTCTTTGCTGTAAGGGGGTTCCGGATATGTCGCTGTAATTGCCAGTGGCGGGTGAGAGTATCCCGGTCACGAGTGCAGAGGAAGGAGCGGTAGTGCCTGCGGGATTCACGCAGAAGAAGAACGGCGTGTGGAGGTAGGGTAGGGCAATGAGGGTGGATGAGTTTGGTAGGGACATGAGCTTTCACAGCATCAGTGAAGGTCTTCTGAAGGAAGGAAGAGGCATGGGTGATGTCATCAGGGTGGTGGAAGGTGAGGGGGTGGCTTTCGACCTGTAAGGCAATGGATTCCCGGTAGGCATCCCAATTGGCACAGTGGTAGTCATGGACAGACTTTGGAGGGGCAGCTGGGCGGGTGGCTGCAGTGGCGGGACGGGTAGAGGAGATGGTGAGAAGGACAGGGAGATGGTCACTACCGACGGGATCGAGGACATCAACGGCGATGCGACCAAGGAGGTTGGGGGACTGCATTAGGGCAGAGCGGGTCCCTATATACGAAACCGGAGGGAGCAGCTATTGGCCGTGGTCTGCACGTGGTGTAGGGGTGCCGCCCTCACTGCGCGAGAGCCACTGCGTGAGAGCCGCTGCGCGGAAGAGCCGCCGCGAACGTGGAGCCCTCTATGGGCTGGCCATGTACATTTGTTCTGGCGCGTGTTCGACTTCCGCGGCGGTAGGTACTAAACTACGTTTTCTCAAGGATTCACTAACTTAGTCAGGAATCCTTAATAAACGATGGCACAGGAAGTGGAGTGACACGGAACAGCTTGACGTTTTCAGCAAAAGCAAGAAAATGACGTGGTCAAGAAGAGAGAAAAGGAGAAAGTACTGACTCCTCAGGAATATCCTTCTCCCTCATTAATGACTGAGACACCTAAATCCTAACATTAGTTCTGCATACCCATTGTTTTCTTTCTCCACCTGGTATCCAGTCTATCCATTTTGCAAGGCTGTCTTCTTTCGTCTTTTTAACATAACCACAGCATTATAGCTGTCTAGTCTGAATTAAACCAATAAATGTATTTAGAATAGTTTATCTCAAATTCCTTCTTTTTAATTTTTTTCCTCATCTTGGTATCTTTGACACAAGTCCACCTTTCCGGTAGTGATTTCGAATATAGTTGTAATTTCACTGTCAAAACTTCTCAAATTTATACAGTATTGCCCCTAACTTTTACTTTAATTATTTTTATTATTATTTTATTATTATTCTGTATTTCACCCATAGACTTCCATTCTATAATAGAAGCGTCTCTTTTCTAGAGCTGATTCATGATGTTATTTCTACACTCCTGGAAATGGAAAAAAGAACACATTGACACCGGTGTGTCAGACCCACCATACTTGCTCCGGACACTGCAAGAGGCCTGTACAAGCAATGATCACACGCACGGCACAGCGGACACACCAGGAACCGCGGTGTTGGCCGTCGAATGGCGCTAGCTGCGCAGCATTTGTGCACCGCCGCCGTCAGTGTCAGCCAGTTTGCCGTGGCATACGGAGCTCCATCGCAGTCTTTAACACTGGTAGCATGCCGCGACAGCGTGGACGTGAACTGTATGTGCAGTTGACGGGTATCGGCGAGGACCATTCGCAACCGTCTCCATGGAGCTGGGCTACGGTCCCGCACACCGTTAGGCCGTCTTCCGCTCACGCCCCAACATCGTGCAGCCCGCCTCCAGTGGTTTCGCGACAGGCGTGAATGGAGGGACGAATGGAGACGTGTCGTCTTCAGCGATGAGAGTCGCTTCTGCCTTGGTGTCAATGATGGTCGTATGCGTGTTTGGCGCCGTGCAGGTGAGCGCCACAATCAGGACTGCATACGACCGAGGCACACAGGGCCAACACCCGGCATCATGGTGTGGGGAGCGATCTCCTACACTGGCCGTACACCACTGGTGATCGTCGAGGGGACACTGAATAGTGCACGGTACATCCAAACCGTCATCGAACCCATCGTTCTACCATTCCTAGACCGGCAAGGGAACTTGCTGTTCCAACAGGACAATGCACGTCCGCATGTATCCCGTGCCACCCAACGTGCTCTAGAAGGTGTAAGTCAACTACCCTGGCCAGCAAGATCTCCGGATCTGTCCCCCATTGAGCATGTTTGGGACTGGATGAAGCGTCGTCTCACGCGGTCTGCACGTCCAGCACGAACGCTGGTCCAACTGAGGCGCCAGGTGGAAATGGCATGGCAAGCCGTTCCACAGGACTACATCCAGCATCTCTACGATCGTCTCCATGGGAGAATAGCAGCCTGCATTGCTGCGAAAGGTGGATATACACTGTACTAGTGCCGACATTGTGCATGCTCTGTTGCCTGTGTCTATGTGCCTGTGGTTCTGTCAGTGTGATTATGTGATGTATCTGACCCCAGGAATGTGTCAATAAAGTTTCCCCTTCCTGGGACAATGAATTCACGGTGTTCTTATTTCAATTTCCAGGAGTGTATGTCTTGTTTTACATCATTTGTAATTTTCAACTGTTCCTGCTATTGACCCTATTTCTTTCTCCCAGAATTAAATCCTCCTTTGTTCTATTATACTACCAGCTCTAATAAATTAGCAGTCCACCTATATTGTAATTCCTGTGAAATGAATTAAATCTAGCTACGACTTTGAACCAGTGGTTAATTTTCACGAAAAATTTCTTTTCAAGTAATATAGGAACAAACGGGTATCGAACCAACGTTCTGTTAGCAATATGTAAAGTGCAATTACGTAAATGGAAACGATCGTCAGCCTAATTACACAAAGTTTCACGAGTACTTTCAGTTTCCGAAAATCTATCACAATGGATTTTATTTGAAACTGAAATTATGTTTTGCAAATATGATACGAGACCACAGAACACATCAATGTAGCAATGAACCACACAGAAGTAATATAAAACGTTTAGCAACTACTGGCTCTCAGTAACACTCACTGTCTGTATATTAGAGTAGAGAAACCTGATACTCATTCCATGCAAAGGACTGCTGATGATGGAATATTATTAATTTCGACAAGAGGATCTTTTATCAGTTTAATTATTATATAATGTTGACATGAATATGTTTTTCACGTAGTTATACTATCTGTTTCGATCGCTATTTACACTCCAGGAAACTGAAATAAGAACACCGTGAATTCATTGTCCCAGGAAGGGGAAACTTTATTGACACGTTCATGGGGTCAGATACATCACATGATCACACTGGCAGAACCACAGGCACATAGACACAGGCAACAGAGCATGCACAATGTCGGCACTAGTACAGTGTATATCCACCTTTCGCAGCAATGCAGGCTGCTATTCTCCCATGGAGACGATCGTAGAGATGCTGGATGTAGTCCTGTGGAACGGCTTGCCATGCCATTTCCACCTGGCGCCTCAGTTGGACCAGCGTTCGTGCTGGACGTGCAGACCGCGTGAGACGACGCTTCATCCAGTCCCAAACATGCTCAATGGGGGACAGATCCGGAGATCTTGCTGGCCAGGGTAGTTGACTTACACCTTCTAGAGCACGTTGGGTGGCACGGGATACATGCGGACGTGCATTGTCCTGTTGGAACAGCAAGTTCCCTTGCCGGTCTAGGAATGGTAGAACGATGGGTTCGATGACGGTTTGGATGTACCGTGCACTATTCAGTGTCCCCTCGACGATCACCAGTGGTGTACGGCCAGTGTAGGAGATCGCTCCCCACACCATGATGCCGGGTGTTGGCCCTGTGTGCCTCGGTCGTATGCAGTCCTGATTGTGGCGCTCACCTGCACGGCGCCAGACACGCATACGACCATCATTGGCACCAAGGCAGAAGCGACTCTCATCGCTGAAGACGACACGTCTCCATTCGTCCCTCCATTCACGCCTGTCGCGACACCACTGGAGGCGGGCTGCACGATGTTGGGGCGTGAGCGGACGACGGCCTAACGGTGTGCGGGACCGTAGCCCAGCTTCATGGAGACGGTTGCGAATGGTCCTCGCCGATACCCCAGGAGCAACAGTGTCCCTAAATTGCTGGGAAGTGGCGGTGCCGTCCCCTACGGCACTGCGTAGGATCCTACGGTCTTGGCGTGCATCCGTGCGTCGCTGCGGTCCGGTCCCAGGTCGACGGGCACGTGCACCTTCCGCCGACCACTGGCGACAACATCGATGTACTGTGGAGACCTCACGCCCCACGTGTTGAGCAATTCGGCGGTACGTCCACCCGGCCTCCCGCATGCCCACCATACGCCCTCACTCAAAGTCCGTCAACTGCACATACAGTTCACGTCCACGCTGTCGCGGCATGCTACCAGTGTTAAAGACTGCGATGGAGCTCCGTATGCCACGGCAAACTGGCTGACACTGACGGCGGCGGTGCACAAATGCTGCGCAGCTAGCGCCATTCGACGGCCAACACCGCGGTTCCTGGTGTGTCCGCTGTGCCGTGCGTGTGATCATTGCTTGTACAGCCCTCTCGCAGTGTCCGGAGCAAGTATGGTGGGTCTGACACACCGGTGTCAATGTGTTCTTTTTTCCATTTCCAGAAGTGTATATTTTATTGAACATTCACTTCTTTATACTACATGAAACATGTGGACCCTATATCTGTTACAGTTGGTGTGTGACGCTAAGGGGTTCCCCTCACAGCAGGTGATAGGAGCAGGGACAGATTCGGTGTGCGTATACAACAGGTGGACATCGTTCCTAGTGGGGAGCATTCTTGACTTAAATGAACTAGTTTCCTTGTGTAGGTATAACAACACGTACCTCTTCCTAGGATTCAAAGTAGTGCAAACGCCTTTTTAAATACTTTACTTCTGAGAAGTGTTTAGACACCTGAAACAAATGTGTTTCTTATCTTTATGTTTCGACAGTTGGCTGTAAAGAAGGCAGGAAGTGTCTTTGACCCATACGTAATGTTGATTATCACCTTCAAAGAAGAGCAGCATATTTACATGAAGATCACGCTCACTTGCATATTTCGAAAAATGGAGTAGTCCAACTGTAGTATGCTTGTCCTGTTCATTTGGCTTGCTTTTCTGCTTCTTATTGAGGCTATAAACGTGTACCGATATTTCGGGATTTTGTGCCTGAAATTTTGATATTTCCTGAATCTCTACAGCGACCTCGATACCATTAAATTTATAACATCCCAGAATGTTAAGACCTATTCTGTATCGAGATGTGCACTCTGAATGCCTTTTAATTTTTCTTTCATAAGCCAGGACTGACCATGCAAAACAAGCGTTATCTTTTTCATTTTGAACGTTAATACAGGGTTGCTTGTTCTTAATACCCTCATGGAGTTTAATATAACTGGACCCTCCATTAAGTGGATCATAGACATGAATATGGATGTCGAGGCGTGGTAATTGGCTGAGTGCTTTAACTGATCCTCTTACCTCCATCTCAGAAAACAGGGTCGGTGCAGCAGCCAAGGCTGATTCCGATACCACTCGTTGATTGATGTATTGTGAGATATAACGGCATTATCACCCCAAATGTAGTGTAAGGTTTACTCATCAGCAACACATCCATGTTTGGGTGGGTGAGTCAAATCGCACAGGAGTACTACATTACATTTAATGGCATCGTATCTCGGATCATCTAGGGCTTTGAGGAGCTCTGCCTCCAGCACCGAGAAGTATGCTTCACGACCCCCCCCCCCCCAGCCGCATTCTCCATTATAGTAAATGGGATACACCCCACCAGCAACCGCCGAGTATTCTAGACGGGTCATGATGCCGCTAATTTGAAGCTGTTCACTCACAGGACGGGACAGAGCGATACCGCTAGCCTGAGAGGTGGCAGAAGCCCCCTCTCATATTTCTACCTTACTCTGAGTAATTCGATTTTCCTCTCTAATTGCATGTGGTGAAAAGTTGCTATTCCTTCACACGCGGACTTCCCATGCAGCGTCTCTCGTCACCCGGGTAGTCCAGTGACAGGCGGGCTCTGCTGATCTTGAAAGGGTTAAGCCGACAGATGTGAGGGAGTCGAGTGAATGCTTTCCAGACGCTGACATATAATGGCGGTGGAGACACGCCTGCAGGGGCCTGAAGGAGCGGTTGGGCTAGAGTTTCCGTTACTTCGCAGAAACTTAGCGAAAACACTTTCTGGCGGGCTACCAGCGAGGCGTGGGAATGATTGTGTGGCGAGTCTTCTTCGTCTCCCTCAGAGGCGCATTTGTATTGCTAGGAAGTCTTTAGTCTGGAACAACCAGACCAGGATAATTTGTTTTGGGCTATACTCGCGACATTATCATCAAAACGACGGGATGCTGAAGCAACCAACCATCGCCTCTGGTACGCCAGATCGTGTTCTTGCAGTTAAGAAGACAGTTTGGTAATGCATGTCCGCAGCACCGGCAGATAGGGATTTACCTAGGTATTAATCAGAGCTCAGCACAGCGCGCCTGTTCGTCTTTTTCTATCTTTGTTCTGTCTTGGGTGTTCATTGTCTGAGTTCTCACTACTGTAGCAGCAATTAATGTTGGGTTGGCTGTGTGTTTCTCTTAAGATTTGAGTTGCAAGGAATTGGCTCCACATACCACTTCGTCATAAATGTCACAGTCTAGTGCAGGGACAACTTCACCTCCACAGCATTCATTTGAGCATCCAATTTGAGCCAAATTTATGTATTGGAAATGTTTCATGTGTTTTGTTTATCATTTTGATTTTAGTAATAACAAATCATGTTGTTATTTTGGACAGAACTTTCATTCTGTTAATCAGTGGAGCAACCCTTTCATTTCTCACTATGTTAATGAAACTTTCATTTATTTAACTTATTTATCAAATTAAATTATTGCAGGTGCCAAACTCTTTTCTGCTCCACTTGCAGGTTCGATTACAGTCGGTTCGCGTTTCTTTTTAATCCATGTGCAACAGCAAACGTTGGAGTTAGAAAAGGGGGGCTTAGAGCATCGTTTATGTATGAAGATTCTAGAAGTATTTAGTGTTAAATACACTGCTAGCCCCGGCACCTCGCAAGCCACAGGTTCATTATCATCAATACTACAGCTAGGAGACTACTGCGTCCACCCGTTGGATGAGGTCGCTGGGGAGGAGGTTCCTTTGGGTGGCGCTCCTTGATGTTCCTGCATATTTGAGCGTTCACCATCGCCAGCCTGGGCGGTGGGAGGTCATTGATCTCACTTAAACACCCACCGAGTGAGGTGGCGCAGCTAGCAAACTGGACTCGCTTTCGGGAGGACGACGGTTCAATCCCGCGTCCAGCCATCCTGATTTAGGTTTTCCGTGATTTTCCTAACTCACTTCAGGCGAATGCCGGGATGGTTCCTTTGAAAGGGCACGTCTGACATTCTTCCCTAATCCGCTGAGACCGATGACCTCGCTGGTGTCCTCCCCCAAACAACCGAACCCAACCCTGAACCACCCACGAACGCCAGAGGGTATGCAGTGGTTCGGGACAGCGAGCGACGCTTTGCACGGCGGTGCACGCTGCTCGGGTGTGTGTTTGACGCCTGCTCCCACAACCACCGCCATTGGTGCATGTGCAGCTGCAAGCTGTTGTCGTGACAGTGTTGGTGCCGTCTCTGTAACATACGAATAACGGAAAGAAATTAAGCACAATGCTCAAGATTTCTTAAAATATATGCTGTAAACAAAGTACGTCTAACAAGTACGTCAGCATTCATGAATAAAAATTATATGTTGTAACGACGATGGTCACTTTATAATCACCTTTTACACTCGGGGTTCCAGGATTGAGCAGTTCATTCGATCTTCCTGGTAGTTCTCCCACCCAGTCAAATATTTCCATCTCGTGTTCCAGAAGGGAGAGGTCACACTGCCTTTCAGCAGCCACCATCTCACGCTCCCACTCAGGTATCTCACCCTCACCGGAATTGTTGTTGTTGCTGAGCCATCGATCCACCGATCCTTCTCACGGAAGTTGTCTACAACAAGATAATGATTATTAGAAACAACAACAAAATATTTGTACTGAATTTGACTACAGCGCAATACTGATTATACATAACTACGAAAAAATTTAAGAAATAAGTAAAAAGTGCGTACCATATGCAAGTGATGACTCCTGGTCATCATTCCCCTTCGAGAATTTCATTTTCCTCTTGAACTATAGCAACATCTACAACAATGAATAATATATACCTCAAATGACTGAATAAGATTAAAAAATCGTCTAATGGCGATATATTGCGACTGTACTTTCTTTCTGGCTGCGTTTCAGACTCCAGCAGCAGCTTAATGTCCATCAGCTGCTGCTCTAATGTTGCAACAGCGAGATCAGAAGTTTTATAAACACTTGTTACGATCTGAATACGTCAAGAGCTGTTTTCTGAACATGCAAACTATCACATAGTATTTGGAGGTGTACCTACGTGATGGTAGCACAAGGTCTTCCACTTGATGGGGACTCTCAGCTTCCAGCTACTGCTGCTCTAATGCTAGAGGAAGAGTAGAAATATTACAAGCACTTATTACGATTTTAATACCGTAAGAGATGCTTTCTGAACATATAAACAATCACATAAAGTATTCTGAGATGTACTTACTTGAAGGTAGCACAACGTCTTCCGCTTGCTGGAGACTTTGATTGCAGCTGGCTTTCTAATTCTATCAACATTTCAGGAATGAATGCTGTAATAGTAAGAAAAAAGAACTTTTATAACCACTTCTTACAAAAATGCACCACAATCTAAAAAAATTTAAATACTTTGTTATGAAATTTAATAACTGTCGCATTTTGAACTCATAATTCTTTTTATATTCACTTACTAGGCAATTAATCCAAGTTTGGCCGTTTCCCACCACCACTACCTCTGGCATCACTGCTGGCTGTCCGTTTCACGTTGCAGGGAAACCACTGACGCCGGCCGGAGTGGCCGAGCAGTTCTAGGCGCTACAGTCTGGAACCGCGCGACCGCTACGGTCGCAGGTTCGAATCCTGCCTCGGCCATGGATGTGTGTGATGTCCTTAGGTTAGTTAGGTTTAAGTAGTTTTAAGTTCTAGGGGACTGATGACCTCAGATGTTAAGTCCGATAGTGCTCAGAGCCATTTGAACCAAAACCACTGACACAACTAGGCACTGTCAAAGGTTGATGACTGTGGTGTGGGTTGGGCTTTATATAGCTTCATACTCCACTATATATTTTGCAGAGAACCAATAGGGACTCTGAGTGCCATACCAGTAAATTATAACTTGCCTCATTTTTTCTTCAAGCAGGGTTGGTACATCTGTTTGAGGAAAATATCACATCTGTGGGGAAAGGAAATAAAAATGATCAGAGACAAACATCCTTTGTTTGCTGGCAAGTACCTGGAATATTGGAAACAGTTGCTAGCTTTAGAAAAACACTTTTTGTTCATTCTGAAGGAAACAGATAGCTGTTAAGTTCTAGACTCCAATTTATGTTCTTTTATAAATTGTCTGCTCATAACCTCTATACGTACATCTACGCGTACAACACCGCATTTCATACCTAAGTGCTTGGCATAGACTTCATAGAATCACTCTCAGTCTATTACTCGAGCACTAGACTCTCGAATAGCACGTGGGACAACTGAACGACGAAATCTTGGACTAAAATCATAAAGTTGTCTTCAAAGTGTAGTAGCAACAATATAATATAATTTTTTGGATCCCCAATTTCGTGTTCTTTCCATTGTTGTATAGCGTCTTTTATATATATTTTGAAAAAAGGAGAATCTATGAGTCGCAGCCATTGATGTGGGAGTGGTATGAATATCATCAACTACAACCACACTCAGAAGTGCAACGCAGACCGTGAACTACGGATGGTAATTTGGATTCGCTACTGTCGAGAGCCCTCGTGGAACTGAAGGCACGCATCACGCAGACGCCCTCCATTAAGCGGCACTTTACCGCCACGTACTCGATGTACAACAGACAGCTCTCGACCGCACCGTTGGCCGTCCTGCATTCCTCTGTTAACGCACTATATTTCCGTCTGTGAAGAGCGTTCTGCGTAAAATGCCTTTGGTACGTGTGTTGCAGTGCTGTCTCGACGCATTAACTAATATATCCACACGTTCAAGGGCTCATTTGCGTGGAATGCTCTAGAGTTCTAATTGTACCAGGACACAAAGTACAGGGTGTTTCAAAAATGACCGGTATATTTGAAACGGCAATACAAACTAAACGAGCAGCGATAGAAATACACCGTTTGTTGCAATATGCTTGGGACAACAGTACATTTTCGGGCAGACAAACTTTCGAAATTACAGTAGTTACAATTTTCAACAACAGATGGCGCTGCGGTCTGGGAAACTCTATAGTACGATATTTTCCACATATCCACCATGCGTAGCAATAATATGGCGTAGTCTCTGAATGAAATTACCCGAAACCTTTGACAACGTGTCTGGCGGAATGGCTTCACATGCAGATGAGATGTACTGCTTCAGCTGTTCAATTGTTTCTGGATTCTGGCGGTACACCTGGTCTTTCAAGTGTCCCCACAGAAAGAAGTCACAGGGGTTCATGTCTGGCGAATAGAGAGGCCAATCCACGCCGCCTCCTGTATGTTTCGGATAGCCCAAAGCAATCACACGATCATCGAAATATTCATTCAGGAAATTAAAGACGTCGGCCGTGCGATGTGGCCGGGCACCATCTTGCATAAACCACGAGGTGTTCGCAGTGTCGTCTAAGGCAGTTTGTACCGCCACAAATTCACGAAGAATGTCCAGATAGCGTGATGCAGTAATCGTTTCGGATCTGAAAAATGGGCCAATGATTCCTTTGGAAGAAATGGCGGCCCAGACCAGTACTTTTTGAGGATGCAGGGACGATGGGACTGCAACATGGGGCTTTTCGGTTCCCCATATGCGCCAGTTCTGTTTATTGACGAAGCCGTCCAGGTAAAAATAAGCTTCGTCAGTAAACCAAATGCTGCCCGCATGCATATCGCCGTCATCAATCCTGTGCACTATATCGTTAGCGAATGTCTCTCGTGCAGCAATGGTAGCGGCGCTGAGGGGTTGCCGCGTTTGAATTTTGTATGGATAGAGGTGTAAACTCTGGCGCATGAGACGATACGTGGACGTTGGCGTCATTTGGACCGCAGCTGCAACATGGCGAACGGAAACCCGAGGCCGCTGTTGGATCACCTGCTGTACTAGCTGCGCGTTGCCCTCTGTGGTTGCCGTACGCGGTCGCCCTACCTTTCCAGTCTGTTCATCCGTCACGTTCCCAGTCCGTTGAAACTTTTCAAACAGATCCTTTATTGTATAGCTTTTCGGTGCCTTGGTTACATTAAACCTCCGTTGAAAACTTCGTCTTGTTGCAACAACACTGTGTTCTAGGCGGTGGAATTCCAACACCAGAAAAATCCTCTGTTCTAAGGAATAAACCATGTTGTCCACAGCACACTTGCACGTTGTGAACAGCACACGCTTACAGCAGAAAGACGACGTACAGAATGGCGCACCCACAGACTGCGTTGTCTTCTATATCTTTCACATCACTTGCAGCGCCATCTGTTGTTGAAAATTGTAACTACTGTAATTTAGAAAGTTTGTCCGCCTGAAAATGTACTGTTGTCCCAAGCATATTGCAACAAACGGTGTATTTCTATCGCTGCTTGTTTAGTTTTTATTGCCGTTTCAAATATACCGGTCATTTTTGAAACACCCTGTACCTAAAGCACTGATTAATTAGAAGGTTGATTTCAAACATTTTCGGCTGTTTGGACGCGTAACTCTTATTACCGCACAATTTAACGCCGCCCCCTCTTGAATGCAGTACAGGAGCGTGTAAACAATTTTTTAAGCTTATCTATTATGAATTTTTCTGAACTCGTGACATTTTATTCAATGTAAATACAGTAAACAGCAACCAGTCAGTTTTTTTGTAGTATTCTTATATTCCACAAACTCTAGAACACACAGGGCCACACCATTTGTCTGGCTCCCCGTCCCAGCAAACACAGCATCATACACAACATTTGTAAGCAAAGCACAACACCCTGTACACCAAGTCCTAGCATCTACAAACAGATTTAAGGGGACCACAACCTGCCTCTCCAAATCATGTTAATTTAGGCAAGTATTTCACCCATTTCTGAACAAAACTATTTGATGCAGAACCTTAATACTTTTACTGTATGTTACATGATGCTAATAGAGTACTAAAATCTACTTTATCCATTTTATAGTTTTTAAGACATACTTTTTAAATTTATTAACAAAAAATATTAAGTTTTTTCTGCAGAAAATATTTTTTGTGGGCTTCCTAATGGAGGAATATTAATGAATATAGTACTAGAGGTGGCTTTTTATGTTATGCAGAGTGTCTGAAAATTTCATTCATTTATCTATGGTAGTTTCTGATATAATGGGGCATATATACTGAAAATTTTAGTTTGCAGGAAATTGACTTTAAAGAAAAAACTTTAGAAACGTGTTAGTTACAGTTAATTAAAACTGTCCTGCTGCATATGATGGCCCTTCTTTGGCCTCTAGCCGGTCTTCCAGTTTCTTTTTCACCTTCCTGGATGTTTGTCTTGCTTTCTTGACTATATTAGGTGCAGACCTGTCTGCATCGGCTATCCTCATAGTATCGCAATGTTGCAGCCCAGTGATCATATTTTCACCAGGATTAATTCCCAGCTTTTCCAGTACCCAACACTTTCCAATATTACCACAATTGAATGTAATAAGAACATCATGAACTGCTAGTTTCATTGTATGCGTACCTACAAACACAGTTTTAGGAAGGCGGTTCCAAATTATGCTGTTGAAACACTCATTTGGGTTCTGTGTCTGCCCATGGAGACATTTCCTTAGAATTTCAGGATGAGACAAGTCTTTGAAAATAGATATAATTGCTGTAATAACAGCAGCAGGAAGAGAGTGCTGGTGACAATAAGATTCAATAGTAGTCTGAGCCCTGTTGTATTTGCACACGAGTTTTCTCCTGATGGACACAATCCATGACATGGTTTATCATCAGTAGAGGACTTATGGAAGAATATGACCCAAACATCTCTCTTCATTGCCTCCAGATTTTCTTTATTTCTCCTAATTACCTGCCAGTAGCATACCAGCAAGTTTTCAATTTCAGTTTTAGTTAACCGACCCTGTGGCACATAAACACACGTGGTAGGAAACTTTGAACCGAGTTAGGACTAGTGTTTGTAGACGAAAGCTTCTGTTGCATATATCGGACCTATAGCATAGTCCTGAATGTTATTACGGGAAAGTCGATCCAGTGGACCATTTACTTGTGCGTGAAGTGCTTGGCTATGAGGATCATATAAAGCACATACACAGGTTCTCCGACTCAGTCAGAGACTGGCTCAAGCACATTTGTAGTAACGTATACTATTATAAGAACATATGTAAATATTGTTGTGCTGTGGCTGGCTCATGCTATGCGCTGGATTAAACCTTCGTTACGACTCTGTGTTTAGTTTCCCGCTGCTATCGCGATTATGCTGTTATCCTCTCCTTCTGCGGGTGGCAGTAGTGGTGTGTATCGATATTCGCACCTTGGACTATCTTTGACCTGCCGCTTATAGTTTCCAACTGGGATGTATGCGACCAGTCGGTCAGTTTGTGTGGAGCAGCGACGAATTCTCGGCGGGGCGTAGTTTGGCCAGGCCCGTTGGTTGTCTCTACGCGGTTTCGGAGTGTGTGGCGCTGTTCCCATTGCTACCAGGTCCGTGGCTCACCAGCCCTGAACAAGAAAGTTGAGTTTTGATTTAACCTACCTTCAAGTCAAGACTGTTCACATTGTGTCGTTTGGAGTTTTTTGTCGGCTGTTGCGATATCCCGCGAGCAACAACATGGTTTTCAAGTTGGAAAATCTTAGCCACCCTCCGGTGGCGTTTCACTGTATTTGGTTATTTGAATTGAAGTGCACCAGCGGAATCTTCTGCCTTGTGGCCGTTAACGTTCCGGTTACCTGCCCTGGCCGTTGACGTAAATTTCAGGCAGTGTAGCTCTCTCATCATGTTGTTGCTGTCCAACACCGTGTGTAGTTTGACAGCTCCATGTATGATTAGTTGTGGGCGCCAATATCTTCTACATTATTCCATTTAACTCCCTGTTGTGCCCTGGTTGGGTGAAGTGGAAGTTAACTTGTCGGTGGGACCGTTGACTGCCAGTCTGTTGGGTTGTCGTTGAATCATGAATGGTTGGCCTGACTGCCTGTTTCACCTAAGCGAGCCTTAGTGTTTGAATTATAGGCCGACCCTCGAACATCTGAGAGCCCTTTGGTGTACTCCCCCTTTCTTTTTTTTTTAATTCGTTCCACCTGTTTGTACTTGTAAGGCTTCTAGCCGATGTTTTTTTTATTAGCGTTGTTGTGTTTTTAAGGCCTTCAGCCTAAGTTAAAGAACTGTTTCACGCAAGAGCTTGGCTTTTTAAAGGTTTTAATGTTGTTGAATTTTAATTGTTGGCCTTCAGCCGATTATGAGTTCGAGTTGTTGTGTTTTTTAAGCCTTCATCCTAGTTCAACGAACTGATTCACGTAAGACATTTGGCATTTTAAAAGGCTTTAATGCTACTGAATTTTTAATGTTGGGCCTTCAGCCGATTATGAGTTTGAGTTTTTTGTAAGGCCCTCAGCCTAAATCAAAGAACTGTCTATGGAGTTTTAAGTGTTAGGCCTTCAGCCGATTTGAATTTAACGTGTTAATTCAGCCTAACTAAAGAACAGTTTTAAGATAAAGGTTGCCCTTTAAATTTCTGATTATGCTTGCGTTTTAAGTTACTGGCCTTCAGGCGTTTTTAAATTAAAGTGGCTTTCAGCCAGTAATTAAGTCCCAAAGATTAAAGTTGTGTGTTTTAAATTTTTTGGGATTTTGTAATGATTGATCAAATAATAAAGTTGTATATTCGAGTGTAACTGATAGCCCCTTATTTTGGCCCCATTCCACAACTTATACAATCTGTCGTGTCCTGCGGGTTTAGCAGGGTGTATCAATTGTTTTAATTCGATATGGAGCTATCAGTGTATTTAAGTTAGAACATTATGTGATAAATGAATTTGTAAACGCCAACAACTTGATACATTCCATTAACTACACTCCTGGAAATGGAAAAAAGAACACATTGACACCGGTGTGTCAGACCCACCATACTTGCTCCGGACACTGCGAGAGGGCTGTACAAGCAATGATCACACGCACGGCACAGCGGACACACCAGGAACCGCGGTGTTGGCCGTCGAATGGAGCTAGCTGCGCAGCATTTGTGCACCGCCGCCGTCAGTGTCAGCCAGTTTGCCGTGGCATACGGAGCTCCATCGCAGTCTTTAACACTGGTAGCATGCCGCGACAGCGTGGACGTGAACCGTATGTGCAGTTGACGGACTTTGAGCGAGGGCGTATAGTGGGCATGCGGGAGGCCGGGTGGACGTACCGCCGAATTGCTCAACACGTGGGGCGTGAGGTCTCCACAGTACATCGATGTTGTCGCCAGTGGTCGGCGGAAGGTGCACGTGCCCGTCGACCTGGGACCGTACCGCAGCGACGCACGGATGCACGCCAAGACCGTAGGATCCTACGCAGTGCCGTAGGGGACCGCACCACCACTTCCCAGCAAATTAGGGACACTGTTGCTCCTGGGGTATCGGCGAGGACCATTCGCAACCTTCTCCATGAAGCTGGGCTACGGTCCCGCACACCGTTAGGCCGTCTTCCGCTCACGCCCCAACATCGTGCAGCCCGCCTCCAGTGGTGTAGCGACAGGCGTGAATGGAGGGACGAATGGAGACGTGTCGTCTTCAGCGATGAGAGTCGCTTCTGCCTTGGTGCCAATGATGGTCGTATGCGTGTTTGGCGCCGTGCAGGTGAGCGCCACAATCAGGACTGCATACGACCGAGGCACACAGGGCCAACACCCGGCATCATGGTGTGGGGAGCGATCTCCTACACTGGCCATACACCACTGGTGATCGTCGAGGGGACACTGAATAGTGCACGGTACATCCAAACCGTCATCGAACCCATCGTTCTACCATTCCTAGACCGGCAAGGGAACTTGCTGTTCCAACAGGACAATGCACGTCCGCATGTATCCCGTGCCACCCAACGTGCTCTAGAAGGTGTAAGTCAACTACCCTGGCCAGCAAGATCTCCGGATCTGTCCCCCATTGAGCATGTTTGGGACTGGATGAAGCGTCGTCTCACGCGGTCTGCACGTCCAGCACGAACGCTGGTCCAACTGAGGCGCCAGGTGGAAATGGCATGGCAAGCCGTTCCACAGGACTACATCCAGCATCTCTACGATCGTCTCCATGGGAGAATAGCTGCCTGCATTGCTGCGGAAGGTGGATATACACTGTACTAGTGCCGACATTGTGCATGCTCTGTTGCCTGTGTCTATGTGCCTGTGGTTCTGTCAGTGTGATCATGTGATGTATCTGACCCCAGGAATGTGTCAATAAAGTTTCCCCTTCCTGGGACAATGAATTCACGGTGTTCTTATTTCAATTTCCAGGAGTGTAGTTTTCGAACCTATTCAGTTTCATTTTTCATGTAACTTACATGACTGTTTCAAAGCACATTACTTGATGCTGGCTACTGGTTTGTGACAGTATGGGAGGCTCTTGTAAATTGTGAGGCTACCGAACACTCGCTTTGAACAGGATATACAGCGATGAGCCAAAACATTATGTCCACCTACTTAATAGCTTGTTTGTCCATCGTTTGAACGTATCAGGGGGACAGTTGGTTGGTAGGTTTTTCGAAGTATGTGGTATTACATGTCTACGCGCAGGTCATGTAATCCGCATAAGTAACGGATCGCTGATATGCGTACTCAGCGATGGGACCCGGTAACGGCCCAGGTTCGTTGCACAGAATTTACATCAGGCGAACCAGAAGACACAGTTAACTATTTTAAAAGAGTTTTATGTGTTACTTGGGTCGTCTCGTTAAGAAGGAACCAGTGAGCAACGCTACGACGAAACCGCTAGTCGGCGCTCACGTATCTCTCGTCGTACCAGCAATACCTTTCGACGTTACGAGTGTTACAAATGTTTTAGTAAAGCCATTTGCTGCAGTTCTTATAATCGAGCTGTCGAAGTTCAAAGTAAATCCAATCTCAATTAAGTTACGATCGATGCAAATTTAATAACGTGTCGTACCACTACCCACACGAAACAAGGCTAATGTCAGTTGTTCAGAATAATGATGTTCATTTAAAGATGTGAATGTTGATATGAATATAAATCTTTACTGGCAGATTCAGATCTACACGAGCATTGCACAAAACTTTCAAGCGGTTTGGAAGTGTTCCTGTCATGGCAGTTTCTTCAGAGCACCATCCTCAGGAAATAACAGTGAACTAGCGGCTGGTGGGTGGTGCCGTTGTACCAGAGCTTTTGTTTTTTCGAAAGCTCGTGCTCTACTAGACCACGATGAAGGCCTGATCGTCCTGAATTTTCTTTAGCCACGACTCATTCATTGCATCGAAGTTGAGCGTCTCTGAGAGTTAAAGAATTAAATAGGTAAATACACTAATTTAATTATATTTCCGTTCACAGGTAAAACCAGTGACACAAGTTACTTAACATTTACCAGTACATCGGCTAAGCCAAACCTGTACGGAATACAGTTGTAGATGTCATTGCACAAGACTGAAGTTACGGCCCTTCAACAAAAGGTGCCAATACGTTCGAAAATACTAATAAAATAGTAAACGAAAATATAGAGAATGTGTCACACTTCAGGTAGCTCGTCTGCCTATTACGATAACGATGTAGATGAAAATCTGCGCAAATTTCAAGTAATGCGTGGACCAATAAACTGAACTCTTAACTAGAAAACCCGAAAAAATAAAAAAATTAAATCTTAGAAAACTATGGCGATGCTGTTACTGTCGTATGGAAATGAGAGTTGATGAATAGAAAGAAACCAGTAAATCTCCAAATCCCCCCCCCCTCCCCTCCCCTATACATCTGATTCTTGAAAGGATTAAACTCACAAGCATAAAATGGCTAATTCTCACCCGTTTCAATGCTCGTCGTACGCGCTGAGCTATGGTATAACTGTGGAAGTACGTTCATGTAGAAATGTGGATATTGTCTGCAAAATGTGCTGCGAAAGAAATAATAAACGAATGATGAAAGAAATAATAAATGAAAACGCCATGTTTGATGAAGTTTTGCTGCCTCAACAGCAAAAATGTAGTGAACGATCATCTTTTTTCCTTTCTCTGTTTTGTAGGTGGGGGTCAAAAAGAAAAACATTTCAAAAAGTTTTGGAACTAACTGAAAAGTATTTCGGAAGTCGCTAAGTGATCCTTTCCCAGATAATGGATGAATTTAGTCTCGGTATTTCGCATGTCATATATACACAGCTTCTAACTTCAGTACATTGTTGTTGTTTTGGTCTTCAGTCCTGAGACTGTTTCGAGCAGCTCTCCATGCTACTCTATCCTGTGCAAGCTGCTTCATCTCCGAGTACCTACTGCAACCTACATCCTTCTGAATCTGCTTAGTGTATTCATCGCTTCGTCTCCCTCTACGATTTTTACCCTCCACTCTGCCCTCTGCTAAATTGGTGATCCCTTGATGCCTCGGAACATGTCCTACCAACCGGTCCCTTCTTCTTGTCAAGTTATGCCACAAACACTTCTTGTCCCCAATTCGATTCAATACCTCCTTGTTAGTTATGGTGCTCTGCCCATCTAATCTTCAGCATTCTTCAGTAGCAACACATTTCGAAAGCTTCTATTCTCTTCTTGTCCAAACTATTTATCGTCCATGTTTCACTTCCATACATGGCTAACTCCATACAAACACTTTCAGAAACGACTTCCTGACACTTAAATCTATACTCAATGTTAACAAATTTCTCTTCAGTACATATAGTGTTAAAATTTTAACGAGATTATACGTCATTATGATTGGACTGTGAGAGCACTATAAATTTTTAAAATCGATTAGTAAGTGTGGCGTCTAGTAAATAACGGGGTAAACGGCAAGAAAAGAAAATTTGATTTACTGGTTAAAATCGGTCGTAAATTCCAATGCCAATAACGTATATTCTCATACAAGCCCTAGAACAGTGGGAAACAGTGTTTACAGCAGTCTGAATATGGCACTCGTGTCTGAGACCAACACAGATGTTCAAATAAAGAGGCATGCGCCGATCTCTGTTAGTGTGCCGGCATGCGCCTGTGTGAATTGCTGACAACTGCAGTAGTCTCTGGTTGGTTTGCTGCAGTAATAATTACACGAAAATAATACACAAATTGTAAAATGGGAAGCAAAACTGCTCCAAAAAGAAGGAAGAGAGGTGAAGGTAGTGCTCAAAGGGAAAGAAAATAACCAGGCAGCGAAGGAAAGGAATATATTCGTAAAGACAGTGTTGGAGGTTCCAGATGAAGAGGTCCCCAAGCACCAGGTATACACTGACTGTCATTTTAACATTTATTATAAGACTTGGAATTAGTGAAATTAATGTCAAAGTATTTCAATGCATTTAATTTATTAGTGAACTGAATCTCAAATCGACAAAAATTATCGTCCTGCTTATGACGTTATGGTTAACTACATGCGCGCAATCACCTACGTACCTAACAGTAAAGCATTACTTTACGGATGAAGAAGACAAGTTTTAATGAGAAACACAAGAAACTAACGGTGTGTGAAGTTACGAAAGACTTAGATAGCCTCATCACTGAATCTACGAACACGACAACATTCTCAGCGACTATTACGCAATAAAGAGATTTTTATGACTCGAAGTCAGTTGACGAAAAAATATGAATTTTACAAAAGCACAGTGAATCAGACTGACAGCTGATCGGCAAGGGGTACTGTAAGATCGGCTGACTCTCAATGCAGCTGAAGAGTTCAAGAAACATTACATCTTGAAGAGGAATATAAAGCCTCCTGATGTTCAACAGGTGCATCTGGAAACACTGCGCTATAAATCTACGTAGTCTGAAGAAAACACAAGGGGTATAGCTAAAACATTTCCATTTGTAATAGAGTAGAATAAGCGGGTTCACGAGAACCTTGTGAAATGAGTAAAAATGGGTATGATGGCGTTTGTATTGTTATTTATGCCAGAGCCATTTCCTGAAGGTTTCATTCTCTTCCTACTTTGTGTAATTTTGTTCTTAAACCTATTGACGTAGAATGAAAAAAAAATATAACACAGAAAAGTGGCTCTGACCACTATGGGACTTAACATCCGAGGTCATCAGTCCCCTAGAACTTAGAACTACTTAAACCTAACTAACCTAAGGACATCACACGCATCCATGCCCGTGGCAGGATTCGAACCTGCGACCGTAGTGGTCGCGCGGTTCCAGACTGAAGCACCTAGAACCACTCGGCCACAACGGCCGGCTATAACATAAAATCTCTACAGTTTTCGTGTTTGCGTCGCGAGCTTCAACTTTTATATTGCTTTTGTATAAGTGCTATATACATTTTGTTGATCATCCTTGAAGCAGATTTTTGAAGCGAGGCCCAGTACTTACTTACGTGCCACAATTATATGAAATACTGAAAATTAATCTTTTGTTGCTCCTCGAAACCGTTAGAATGGCAACCTGCAACTGGGATCTGGTGATTTTAGACGTTTAGTAATACAGATACGACAACAAAATACAAGCAGCAGAGATGAGAGCGAAGGAGAGGTTGAGCTAGATGAAATTTTAATGAAAAGTGAAAACACTTGAAAAGAGTTGAATGTAAATGCTATTAAAGGAGAAAGCTAAAATCAATGATAGGTCAGATAAAGCGTGAACGTATTGTGAGGTGAAAGACTACCGTAAAAGATCCTGAACTACAAGGCGAACGGAACGAGAGACATGGTTTTCGTCCAAGAACATGGTATACATAAAGTTTATAAAGATGGAAGAGGTGGACGCCTAAAACCTGCATGTAAGACGACGATATTGGCAATAAATGTATCTTCAATCTTCAATCCATAACAGTAGCTCGTCCTCTCAATTTATCCATCACAATTCTCTGTTTGGTGCTGATAATGAATCGCCAGACGAATTACACTGAGGTTGAAAAGTTATGGAATACCTCTTAATGTCGTGTCGGACCTCCTTTTGTCCGGT
Organism: Schistocerca cancellata; assembly: GCF_023864275.1. Lineage (NCBI taxonomy): Eukaryota > Metazoa > Arthropoda > Insecta > Orthoptera > Acrididae > Schistocerca > Schistocerca cancellata. Next base: position 748,369,604 of record NC_064630.1, read on the forward strand.
GTAGCGCAGCATGTCGACGTGGTGTGGACTCAAGAGGCCATTGGAAGTCTCCTGCTGCCTCTATAGCCGTCAATATATACGAAAGTGTCATCGATCCTAAAATTTGTGCAAGAACTGACCTCTCGATTACGCCCTTCATATGGCACTTGTATTGTTATTTATGCAATATCTGGCGGTCTGTTTGCCAAACCATTCGCTGGAACTGTTCAAAATGTTCTTCAATCCCATCGTGAACAATTCGTGCGCTGTGACAGGGTGCATTGTCATCCATAAAAATTCCATCGTTGCTTGGGAACATGAAATCCACGAATCGCTATAAACATAATCGTTTCTAGACAATGATCGATTCAGTTGTATCAAAGGACCGAGTTCATTCCATGTAAACACAGTCCACACCGTTATGGAGCTACCATCAACTTACACAGAGCCATGTTGAGAACTTGGGTCCATGGCTTCGTGGGAAGCCGGCCGCTGTAGCCGAGAGGTTCTGGGCGCTTCATTCCAGAACCGCACGACTGCTACGGTCGCACTACGGTCGCAGGTTCGAATCCTGTCTCGGGAATGGATGTGTGTGATGAACTTGCGTTAGTTAGGTTTAAGTAGCTCTAAGTCTAGGGGACTGATGACCTCAGATGTTATAAAGTCCCATAGTGCTTAGAGCCATTTGAACAATTTGTTCCCATGCCTCCTCCAATTCCATCCACTCACCGTGTATCCATATTTATCTGCAGTCGCAATGTGAAATGACTCCGTTACTTTCAAGAAATTCTCTCCCTAGTAGACCATCAAACGGCAAGTCAATATGACCACCTATGTCTTAAAATTTAGTGACCCATTCACTATGAATCCTTGTTGTACCGATTCTTCCATCTGAATTCCCCCTTTTCCAATGCTTTTTATCATTACTGCTTTATTGGTATTCTGATGTAGCCAATCATTTAACACACTGGTTTTGACTAAATTGATATGGGCTCCACTATCAGTTAATAGGGTTACCTTGTTACTTTTCACATCAGTGCTCGAAGACTGAATCTAATCTTTCATCCCAGTGTAGTCAGTGGTTCATACGATACTAGATGCAGCACAATAGCTTTGCAACATTACACTCATCTCTCATTTTCTGGTGCAGTTTTCTTCCGTATGTTGGTCCACTTACTCCCCAAATACTCTTGGGCATAATGACCAGTTCGGTGAAGTGTAGGAAGTCACTGGCTTGACGCTGTTGCATGGGGGGTGTGCCTGGTTAAACAGTATTTTGTGCACCAAAAGTTTGGCCGCCATTGGGATTATGACCCAGTCACTTCAGATTCTCTGTTATCGATTCCTTGATGGGAATTCGCGCCTGCATGGGTTGAGCTGCAGCACCCCTCTGTCCACACTTTCATCCGTGCCCTGTTGGCTACACGAGTAATAGTCAAGGCAGAGGTCGTCTGCTGCGATAGCTCATTGACGCCCAATTTCGCCGCTGTTTCGTTACGGATACGTCCGCCGTACGTCCCAGATTGACTTCATATCACGCACTGTTGTTTGTCTGTTATCACTGACAGCTCTACGCAAATGCTGCTGTGCTCTGTCGTCAAGTGAAGGTCGTCGGCCATTGCATTGTCCGTGATGAGAAGTAATGCCGGAAATGTGGTATCATCGGCACGCTCTTCACGCTGTGGATCACAGAATACTGAATTCGCTAACGATTTCCAAAATGGAACATCCCATGAGTCTAGCTCAAACTACCATTCCGCTTTCAGAGTCTATTAAATCGCGTCTCGTGGTCGTAATCATGTCGGACACCTATTCACATTAACCACCCGAGTACAAATTACAACTGCGACGATTCTCTGCCTTCTTATAGGTGAGCCGTGGTAAAAATTGCTGTTTTGAAGAGTGTGCCGCAGCGCATAGTGTGGAGCAGTCGCCCTCCGTTTCTGGCGGTGGCCCCGCTGCGGCAATCGCAACTTTGGTGTCTCCCTCTGGTGGGAAAGGGGAAAGGTTGTCTGTTCACGTGCATTTAAGGGGCGCTATGAGCTCGCCAGTCGGTCAGTCTGGGTCAGTCTCTCGTCCCCAGCTTGCTAGTCTGTCTCTCGTCCGCATTTGTTAGGCAGTTAGTGTCTGTCTGTCTGTCGTTCGAAGTGCTAGTATGTCTGTCGTTCGGATCCACCCTTAAAGCCGGCAAAATGAGAGTCTTTCTACTCCGCCAGTTAGAGAACTCACCGAGTGGTCGCCTGGTCGGGGCTTAGTTCCTGCATCTGAGTCTGCGCGTTAGGCCGCCAGTCTGCTCAGGCAATGGTCATTGGCGGTTGGATCGATCGGTTGGTCGGTCGCGTACTGAGACACAAGATGACTTGTCCGTCTTGAGCGTCGGCGCATGTGAGGTCGCTACGTGAGTCCAGTGGGCCGCGGCGTATAGCGAGGTGTAGTGACTTCGCGGTCGACACGAGAGCAAGAGGAGTCAACCCACGACATCATTCTGGCCGGTGCGAGCTGCGACGCCGTGAGACGGGAGATCGGCGCGCCTTCCTGCGTCCGTTGAAGCGGCTGGCAGCGGACGGTTCGGAAGAGCGATTTGGGGGTGCTGCGCCAGGTCTTCTCGAGTTAAGTGATTGGTGGGATGTTGTTGATTTACTCTTGTTAAATTCTACTTGATTTCTTTGTGAGATCACCAGACGTTTTGCTTTGGGGTCGTCCCACCATTTTTCTTCTTTTGCCCACCAGCGGGGAAGTGGTTGTTTGTAAACTGGGTGGTCCGTTTTTCCCTTGTGGAGTAGGGGCGGGTTAGAGCAACCTGTGGTTCGGGTTGTTCGGTAATCTCCCTATCAATCTACCGTACATTAGTAGCTGCCTCTGTCATGTTTGTCGATTTGGTGTGTTAACGAATTTATTGCTTGGAGTGTAATGGCCTAGTACCTGAAAATGTTTTGATATTTGGAAACTTTGATATTATTGCCTATGATCCAGAAAGGCGGTATCTCTGTACTGTAGAGCATCTTAACTATTGTTTGGCCAACCTTGTAGAATTTTATATGATTGCATTTCATGGGCTTTTATTTAAACGATCATTTTAGTATACAAAGTTGCCACTCTTTCACCGTAAGACTTTTCTTAGAAGTTAAAATCAAGTTGCACCTTCGGTGGCAAGGTTAATATTTTAATTGTTAGTGTTTTGTACCATTTCCATCCCTCCTACGGGAGGTGCATAGTTTGTGTGCTTGTGTAAATTGTCCAAACTCTTAGTTTAAAGTTATCTGGTGTGTTGCAGATTTCCATCAGTGTAGTCTTTCAGAGGCTGTTGTGAGCGGTCGTAACTACGGCCGTGTCAAAAGGGAGCGGCAAGGTTCCCTGCTCGAAAGCTCATACAGTCAAAACTTGTTTCTTTCTGCCTCTGTATAAATTGTAACTTTGATATTTAGAGGGTGCTTTCTGATTATAATTTTCAATCTGTTTCTTTTTCTTAAAAAATGCTGTAGGCACTATTAAAGTGAATAAAATTCCCATTTGTTAAAAAGAATTTCGTTATGATTTCATCAGTTACTCCCTGGCAACTACTTCCATGCTTACATAGTGTGATTAAATGTTATAATGTTCTTGATGAATCGCTAGTAAATAAAATAAATCTTAAGAATATTCTTTGAAAATAAATCACGGTTCAATAGGCCTACCTTGCGTAAGCGATACTACCTGCCATCTGTATATTCGCATATCGCTATCCCGTGATATTCGTCACCTTAGCCTATGACACCACGTTGCAGTTGTACGAGTTGGCTGTGCTACGCCTGAAGGTCCACAGCCCCATACAGGAGTGTGTGGGTTCGGTGGCTGGAGCGGGTCGCTTCCAGCGCCGCTCGCCGATTCGTCCGCTTTCCAGCCCCTGCCCACACTTCCCCATCCTCCAGAGGCGTCCGTCAGGCTGGGCGACGCGTCCCGCCCGTCGGCAGTCTTCTTACCCAAACTTGGCTTCCGCCCGCGGCTGGATTACTTCTAAGCGGCTTTATTCATCTCGTCACGCCCATCCGCCCATCCTGTTCCCTCCCGTACCCTCCCGTACCCTCCCCGCCTCTCGACCCCCTACCCGAGCGACTCCTGCGCCGCACCCCGGCGGCGGCCGGATTTTCCATCTGCTCCTCACTTCTTTCTGTTGTGAGAACTTCTGGCTGTTGTCCTCTGCACACAACCCGCCTTCCGCGGCTTCACTGTGAAGCGCAGGAGACGCACTAAAGAGGGAGCCAGGCAGTACTCATTGTCTGCCTGTCAGATATGAATGTGTCGCCACCCAGTTCACTGCCGCTAGACGCATGTTGCCCCAGCTGTCGCGACACGCCTCTTGTCAGCTCCAGCTCCCCACGAATCGTCAGGAGAGCTACTCCGAAATTTCTTCACATTAGTTCCCTGTCTCCACTTTTTTTCTGCAGGACAAATAAGGGTAGTTTCACAAGCTTAGTCCCAGTCGCGATAGAAAAAGTAAACAGTGACACAGGAAGACTAGAATTTGTTTCTTTTCTTGTACTCTACGGTCTCAAATCCATTTCGGTCACTGATGTCCAGCTTCAGATCTACAGAGAAAGGGGGAAAACCAGATACAGCTGCCGGCCAGTGTGGCCAGGAGCTTCAGTCTAGAACCGCGCGACCGCTACGGTCGCAGGTTCGAATCTTGCCTCGGGAATGGATGTGTATGATGTCCTTAGGTTAGTTAGGTTTAAGTACTTCTAAGTTCTAGGAGACTGATGACCTCAGTTGTTAAGTCCCATGATATTAAGTCCCATAGTGCTCAGAGCCACTTGAACCATTTTTGAACCAGAACAGTTGACCGTCTGCGTCTTGTAAACAATACATTACGGCTTAATGAAAATTTTTACAATATGCGCCTAAAACTGTGAATAGGTACATTTGTTTAAAATTTATCCTAATATAATAAATCGAGAGTGACATCATAAAGAGATGCGAAGAAAATCAGCTAGGCATCGTCGGATATAATCAACAATACGGCACGATGCTACCGTAATAGTGTTTGAGAAGTACACAGGTAACTGAGAACATGTTCTTCTCATGTTCTCATTTACCCATTCCCTTTTGAATAATTTTATGACTTGGATTCATCTATGTTTTTAATGCATTTAATTTTATTGCTGTGGAAAAACTAAAATTTCTTGTAATCCCAAGACAGTTTTTCATGATTTTATTTCATTGCGCTTTGTGTAACCGTATAGTGGTCAAATATACTGGGTATATGAAGACCACACATTTCTTGTGGCAACTGAACCCCATTTTGCTATGGACGCTAGCACCGTTCGAATGTAGATGGCTCTTCCTTTAAAATCGAATCAGTACTGCATGTGTATTAACTCAGAGACTTTCGGGGAGGAAGTTTAGTACTGCTAAAACGAGTGGAGATAAGATTTAACGGTCGCTTAGTTATACAAAGACACCTCAGAAACTGAAACAGCTGATTGTTATTTCCTACAAACCTGAAAAAGTCAGCGTACCTTGGTCGCTCGGATCAACTAAGCAGACGACGTTAACGTAAAATATGGAAGAGTATAATAAAGAATGTGTGACACAGCATCACTGACGAAGTTATCAAAATCAAACCAATTCATTAATACGAAATAAATTAGTAAAAAAGAAAAAATATACATTGCAGCGTTTCATGGGATAACCTACAAAATAATTTTTGAAAATAACTAATGGAAAGGAATGTGGAATCATTACCTGAATCACCTAAGGTTGCCATGAATGGTATTTCGTGTACATGGTAAAAGCTTAATTTATAGTACTGACTTTTGTTGTTCTCTTAGTTTATGTATATACCCCGTAAACAACTCTACGAAGTGTCCATTTTTGTACCAGTATTAATTACTCTCTACTCTCATTCATTGACAAATGGAGCGAGGGTACAGTCACAAGTGCACCGTCTGTACAATCCCTATTGATTTACTGATCGTCAACGTGCTTAATAAGAGATCGGTGAGTACTAACTATTACGAAACTAACTTCTGATTCACTTAATATGTCTCGCCACTATTTCCCTCTCCTGTGCTGATATCTGTGACTCAGAAGAACACTTAAACTCACTTTAAAAGGCCTGTAAAATCTTTACTCTTACTGCAGAATTATGTGGTATTTAAAACTTCCGGTGCGTACAGAGAGTGCAACGAAATTTCGGGGAAAAAAGTATTGTGTCACCTCTGTTCCGAGAGTCCGGAACCTGTACAGAAAATTGGAATAGAGATCAACGTAAACATCATTTCCGCCCTTTTTATTGTTCATGAAAACCACCCATTGCATGTTGTACCACCATACAGCGAGACCACAATGCATTCCACACGTGCTCGATGGGATTTAAATCGGGAGAACAGGCAGAGCAGTCCATTCTCCGAACTTTTCGTTCCAAGAGCGCCGCCATCTGCGCTCTTCGGTAAGATCACGCATAGTCATCCACAAAAACGAAGTCCGACCGAATGGATTCTTGAATAGGCAGACATGGGGAAGCAGTACATTGTCACAATAATGTTGGCTAGTATAATATAAGGTATTCAGATATTTGGAGGGCAGTACGCAGATGCGATTTTATGGGTCCCCACACCACAAAACCTTGATCACCTACATGATAATGTTCGACTATGTTCGCGGGTGCCTTGCGTGTTGCCACCTCTCACAATATAAGGGTACGTCCAGCATTGTCGGACATGTTCGATTTGATGGTCCACGTCGTGTGGTGTGGGGAGTCATACCGTTGCATGTATGTAATGACCTCCACATCTTTGATCGCGGTTCATTCAACTGTCAATGCTAATGTGACACTGTACTAGTTACATGTGTATTCTCTTCGGGGGTGCATATGTGTGCACTGGTAGAAGCCGACCTAGGGGAAGATCAGTTTGGATTCCGTAGAAATTTTACAACAGCTGAGGCAATACTGACCCTACGACTTATCTTAGAAGATAAAGGAAAAGCAAACCTACGTTTCTACCATTTGTAGTGTTAGAAACAATGTTGACTGGAACACTCTCTTTCAAACTCTGAGGGTGACAGGGGTCAAATACGGTGAGCGAAAGGCTATTTACAATTTGTACATAACCCAAATGGCAGATATAGGAGTCGAGGGGCATGGAAGGGAAGAGAGTGAGACTGGGTCGTACCCTATCTTTGATGTTATTCAATCTGTATATTGAGCAAGCAGTAAAGGAAACAGAAGAAACATTTTGAGTAGTAATTAAAAGCCATGGAGAAGGAATAAAACCTTTGACTTTTGCCGACTATATTGAATAGTGTCAGAGACGGCAAAGGACCTGGAAGAGCTGTTGAACGGAATGGATACTCTCTTGACAGGAGGATATAAGATAAACATCAATAAAAGCAAACCGAGTATAATAGAATGTAGTCGAATTAAATCAGGTGACTGGGTGTTAGTTAGGATTAAGTAGTTCTAAGTTCTAGGGGACTGATGACCATAGATGTCAAGTCTCATAGTGCTCAGAGCCATTTTAAATCAGGTGATGCTAACGGAATTAGGAAATGAGACACTTGAAGTGGGAGATGAGTCTTCCTATTTGGGGAGCAAAATAACTGATGATGGTCGAAGCAGAGAGGATATAAAATGTCTGGCAATGGCAAGGAAAGCGTTCCCGAAGAAGAGAAATTTGTTAACATCGAGTAGAGAGTTGAGTGTCAGAAAGTATTTTCTGCAGGTATTTGTATGGACTATAGCCATCTATGCAAGTGAAATATGGACGATGAATGATTTATACAAGAAGAGAATGGAAGCTTTCTAAATTTAGTGCAACAGAAGAATGCTGATGATCAGATGGGTAGATCACGTAACTAATGAGAAGGTATTGAATAGAATCGGGGAGAAGAGGAATCTGCGGCACAACTTGACTAGAAGAAGGGATCGGTTGGTAGGACACGTTCTGAGGCCTCAAGGCATTATAAATTTAGTGTTGGAGGGGAGCGCGGAGGGGAAAAGTCGTCGAGGGAGACCAAGGCATGAATACACAAAATAGATTCAGAAAGATGTAGGTTGCAGTAGGTACTTGAAAACGCTTGCAAAGGATAGAGCAGCATGGAGATCTGCATCAAACCAGTCTCTGGACTGAAGACCACAACAGCAACAACATATGCCGCTGGCCTAAGTTTGTGGATGGTTAAGCGCGATCGCTTAGGACAGTGCAGATGGAGTGGCTGTTGGAACGTGAGGATACCTCCCCTTCTCCCGACGTAAATCCCATCAAGGACGTGTGGGATGCGTCGAGGAGGCGTCCTGCAGCAGGTCCACTTTGGCCAATGGCTATCCAGCAGTTTTCGTCCGCACTGTGCGCGGATGGAACGCGTGGAGTTTATGCCACATCTCTGCCTGTATTTCGTTACATGTTTGTAACTACGTTTTAACATCCAGTACAGGAAGATTCAAGTCGCTGTAAGATAGAGAGAAGCGTACACCTCTGGTCGCGTAACTGATTAGACATGGGTCGTTCGCGAAATAACGGGTCCAAAGGAACGGCTCACGAAGATGAACAGAACGAACGAAGAGCGAATTCTAAAGAGCGGTCTTTCATAGTTCACTTCGGTCGCGGCTTTCTACTTATAGTTCCCGAGAACGGTAAACGGTCGGTCTCGTTCCCGCAACGTTTTAGCCTCGATCCCGTTCCCGTCTGTCTCGGTCTCGCTCGGCCGGACTCGTCCTTCTTCGCGTGGCCACTCGTCGCAGTTCTAGTGCGGACTGCTTCTATTTAGTTCAGTATCGAGCTGTCGTTGTTCGTTTCATTCTAGACCTGTTTCAAATTTTTTTGAACTCTGTGTGGTGTCACCGCCAGACACCACACTTGCTAGGTGGTAGCCTTTAAATCGGCCGCGGTCCGTTAGTATACGTCGGACCCGCGTGTCGCCACTATCAGTGATTGCAGACCGAGCGCCGCCACACGGCAGGTCTAGAGAGACTGCGTAGCACTCGCCCCAGTTGTACAGCCGACTTTGCTAGCGATGGTTCACTGACAAATTACGCTCTCATTTGCCGAGACGATAGTTAGCATAGCCTTCAGCTACGTCATTTGCTACGACCTAGCAAGGCGCGATTATCATTTGCTACGAGGCTACAGTTTGGCGACGAGGATGGGATCAAACTGTTGTGACTTGACAAGACAGCCAAGCCACTGGGAGGAAGCCGAAAGGCACGCGTTTAAGCTAACGCAGGCTGGCGTGAGGTCTGGAACAGGTAAAGTAATTATACTAGCAAAAAAGGTACGTAGCTTCTGGAATACTTAACTTTAATCCATAATTGGTGAACATCGGTCTGACGGTACATGCATCACAAGATAAATAGCAAATGATAATGGCGTCTTGCTAGGTCGTAGCAAATGACGTAGCTGAAGGCTACGCTAACTATCGTCTCGGCAAATGAGAGCGTAATTTGTCACTGAACCATCGCTAGCAAAGTCGGCTGTACAACTGGGGCGAGTGCTAGGAAGTCTCTCTAGACCTGCCGTGTGGCGGCGCTCGGTCTGCAATCACTGATAGTGGCGACACGCGGGTCCGACGTATACTAACGGACCGCGGCCGATTTAAAGGCTACCACCTAGCAAGTGTGGTGTCTGGCGGTGACACCACACTCTGAACCACTGGTTCTTTTCATATCCTATTCAGCGTCCACGACAGATAATTGAAATGTATTTTATAATGACGGAAAATACATAAAAATTATGTTGTATGTAATACAAACATATTTTTAAGTAACGAAACGGCGTATCAGCTTACTTCATTATTTAGATAAACAGCAGAAGAAATACTTATAATAAGGCAAGTTTTTTTGTTATTACTCATTTAAAGGACGTCGGCACGGCACTCACGAGTGCCATTTTCCGTCTTCTTCCTTTTTTTTTTTTTTTTTTTTTTGTTCCAAAGTAAAAGAGCAAGGCAGACCCGCTTACAACCGAATGAAGGCCGCGCTTCGTAATCGAGCGTATGGTGTCACATTTTGTTAAGAGAATATGATAACTCCCAAAATATTATTTCAGTGGTACAGGGTGCTGCACGAAAAGCGGTCCCCAGTACTAGACTGCTCGCTGTCGCTTACCAATCGTCATCTATTGTTTCGAAGTTGTTTGCATTAGCTTATTTGTTATTTCTTCACTGCCTAGAAACTATTACATATTTATCTATTGTGCTCGTAGTGGTCAACAAATCGTGCGTAACTGGCGAGCAGTCTGTACTCGGGTCCGGTTCTTCGTGCATCACCTTATATTCTTTCACTGCGATGAGCCACATAACACTACAGTTGGCTAAACGAGAGGTTTTGCAGTATCACGAAAATTACAAGTGTGAGAGAATTCTGTTATGAGTAAAAACTCTGTACTCCAGGGAGAGGCAAGTGCCCCCTCTTGCCGTCTTCCATCTTCAGTAACACATTTCACTAATTTTCAATTTTTCATAAGAACCATATACCAAGCACAATGAACGGTGAACTAGTAAAAATGAACGGTTCCCAAAAAAGAGCGATCACTTCACAACTAGCTCTCAAGGATGAACGACTTTGCCTATCTCTACTACAACAGATGTCCTCAGAGCGTGAGAACGGTTAAATGAGTAAGAGCGGTATCATGCTGGAATCTGTACAGTCAACAGGGAATCACCTGCGAGGCTTGGCGCAAAGGAGGATAACTTGAATCGTTTAAATATTAATATACGTCTGCAACCCTGCTTCTGACGTTAGATACGCTGATAGCCTATTAATAACAGTTTCAATAACATTTAATCCTCACATAAAAGACAAAATGCCTATTTCAGTTAATATTAATTGTCACTTGTTAAACTAATGACCAATCACTGGCACAGCCTAAGCGGTCAGGCACCAGAAACTTAAGCTAGCTCACTGACCTCAATTTGCAGTAGGATTTTGGAGCATGTACTGTGTAGTGTCACCGCCAGACACCACACTTGCTAGGTGGTAGCTTTAAATCGGCTGCGGTCCATTAGTACATGTCGGACCCGCGTGTCGCCACTCAGTAATTGCAGACCGAGCGCCACCACACGGCAGGTCTAGAGAGACTGACTAGCACTCGCCCCAGTTGTACGACGACTTTGCTAGCGACTACACTGACGAAGCCTTTCTCTCATTTGCCGAGAGACAGTTAGTATAGCCTTCAGCTAAGTCCATGGCTACGAACTAGCAAGGCGCCATTAACCATTTCTATAGAGAGTCTCACTTGTATCATCAAGAATGCCGTATTCAAATGATGGATTAAAGTATTAAAGAAGCTACGTACTTTTCTTTATAGCATTCATTACGTATCCTGTTTCAGACATCACGCCTGCCGGCGTGTGTAACGCGTGCATTTCGGCTACTTCCGAGTGGCGTGGCTGTCTTGCTACGCCACAACATACTGTACTCGAACATTATGAATCACCTTGAAGAAAATGACTTATTGATACCATAACCAACACGGATTCAGAAAATATCGTTCTTGTGCAAAACAGCTACCTATTTATTCCTCTGAAGTAATGAGTGCTGTAGACAAGAGATATCAGATCGATTCCATATTCTTTGATTTCCAGAAGGCTTTTGATACTGTTCCTCACAAGCGACTATTAATCACATTGCGTGCATATGGAGTATCGTCTCAGTCGTGTGACTGGATTCATGATATCCTCTCAGAGAGGTCACAGTTCGTAGTGATAGACGGTAAATCATCGAGTAGAACAGAAGTGACATCTGGCGTTCCACAAGGTAGTATCATAGGCCCTCAGCTGTTCCTGTTTTACATAAATGATCTACGTGATTATCTGAGCAGCCTCCTTAGATTGTTTGCAGATGACGCTATGATTTACCGTGTAGTTAAATCATCAGACGATGAATCCCAACTACAAAATGATCTATAGAGTGTTTCTGTATGGTGCGAAAAGTGGCAATTGGCACTAAACAAAGAAAAGTGCGAGGTCATCCACATGTGTACCAAAAGAAATCCGATAAATTTTGGGTATACGATAAACCGCACAAATCTAAGGGCTGTCAATTCGACCAAATTCCTAGGAATTACAATTACGAGCAACTTAAATTGGAAAGACCACATAGATAACATTGTGGGGAAGGCCAAACAAAGACTGCGCTTTGTTGGCAGGACACTTAGAAGATGCGAAAAACTAACTAAAGAGACAGCCTGCATTACACTTGTCCGTCATCTGCTGGAATATTGCTGCGCGGTGTGCGATGCTTACCAGATAGGATTGACGGAGGACATCGAAAAAGTGCAAAGAAGGGCCGCTCGTTTCGTGTTATCGCACAACAGGGGTGAGAGTGTCACAGATATGATACGCGAGTTGGGGTGGCAGTCACTGAAACAAAGGCTAGTTTGTTCGCGGCGAGATCTATTTACAAAATATCAGTCACCAACTTTCTCTTCCGAATGCGAAAATATTTTGTTGGTACCCACCTACGTAGGGAGAAATGATCATCATAATAAAATAAGAGAAATCAGAACTCGAACGGAAAGTATTCTTTCATTCAACGCGCCATTCGAGAGTGGAATGGTAGAGAAGTAGTATGAAAATTGTACAGTGAACCCTCTGCCAGGCACTTAAGTGTGAATTGCACAGTAACCATGTAGATGTAGATGTAGACTAGGGGTCTGTGCAATATGTGAATCTGTGTGTAAAATTTGGTCTCGCGTTGTGACGGACTCTATGCATATTATATAAAATGTATGTATGTAGGTGCCGGCCGAAGTGGCCGTGCGGTTCTAGGCGCTGCAGTCTGGAACCGCGAGACCGCTACGGTCGCAGGTTCGAATCCTGCCTCGGGCATGGATGTGTGTGATGTCCTTAGGTTAGTTAGGTTTAACTAGTTCTAAGTTCTAGGGGACTAATGACCTCAGCAGTTGAGTCCCATAGTGCTCAGACCCATATGAACCATTTTTGATGTATGTAGGTGTGTGTGTGTATGTATGTTCCAGATCTGCTCCTAAATCCTTGGTCCTATGGTACACATATACCATATTGTCAGGCGACAGTCGTTACGGGGTTAGAACCACCGACCTATCAAAGGAATAGTGGTATGAGCCACGCCGTGCGAATTCCCAGACCAATTAGTGACTTTCAACAAACTGTACACATAATGTCGAACCTTTACGAAACCTTTTCTCTCTGACAGCCCCTACAAAATCTCGAAATCAAAAATGTTTATCGCTTACTATACTTTCGCCTTTCGTATTGCAAACCTGCCGCATGAAGCGTGATTTATTACTTCGTACTGTTAACCGTATTCGTAACACATTTTACAAATAGTATCGACATTTACGGCTGAATGTAAGTGCAAAATTACTTCACTGTTCGCCTCGTAGTTTAGAAGACACGGTTTCACAAACATAAAGCAAAAGGCCACACGCTGCGCAGGACTTGCGTGGACGCACAGCTGTAAATAAATACCTGGACAACTCCGGGTCTCTCCGCTAACAGTTTATTAACATTACCTCGGATAAGTTCTTGGGAGAGCTTCTGTTAACCTCATATGAATTCTGATTCTGTGGAGGTTCTGGTTGGGACTTTATCGGTGCTCTACAAATGATTATCAACCAGAAATTTTGCCATGAATGATGGCAGTAGATTGGCTCTCAGAATCTCTTTCTTGGTTCAAATGGCTCTGAGCGCTATGCGACTTGACTTCTGAGGCCATCAGTCGCCTAGAACTTAGAACTACTTAAACCTAACTAACCTAAGGACGTCACACACATCCATGCCCGAGGCAGGATTTGAACCTGCGACCGTAGCGGTCGCTCGGCTCCAGACTGTAGCGCTAAGAACCGCACGGCCACTCCGGACGGCCCTCTCTTTCTTGAATTTTTGCTTCTATACATAGAAATACCACCAAGTACTGTCCCAATATTTTGTAATTTAAGTTTTAATAGCACTGAACTTTTCCCTTTTTGCTACTTCATTATGCACTATTTACTGCACGCACATTAAAGACAGCAGCCAACGGAGAAGAAAACACACGGGACGACGGCTACGAGACATCTTTAAAGGATAAAAGGTAAGCAAACGGCCTCCGACTATGCCACGGATAGTGAATGGGACTGACATTCACCGTGTTTGTTGACTCTGCCACATCTTCTTTGGTCGGAGCTAGTTGCAGAGCAAGCATTGGCGCCCGCGGTTATCACACATCCTCTTAACAACCATGTCCCAACTTTTGTGATGTCCAGGTAACCATCATATATCGCGGTGACGTCAGAGTAATTATTGTTTTCGAATGAAAGTGTCATTTCTGTTCAACACGTTGCGCATTTCTTTCAGTTACTTTATGTACCGCCACGCAGGGTAGCCACGCGGTTTTAGGTGCCTTGTCAAGGTCAGCGCGGCCCTCCGCATCGGAGGTTCGAGTTCTCCCTCGGGCATGGGTGTGTGTGTTGTCCTTGGCGTAACTCAGTTTAAGTTAGATCAAGTAGTGCGTAAGCTTAGGAACCGATGACCTCAGCAGTTTGGTCCCATAAGACCTTACCACAAATTTCCAAAAAAATTTCCTTATGTACTATTCTGTAGCAGTTGTTACTATGTATGTTCCAAGTTTCATCGAGCTGTGTGACTTGGAAATGACGCATCTTGTGACAGTTACTTTCGACCTTACATTTTACACACCAGTCATCAGAATGTCGCCAGTTCCTCCACCTGTTCCTGCGTGTATGTAATTCCTTGTGGTGATGCTTCTTCTTTATAAAAACAGCTCGTCTTCTGGCCTCACGAAGCTGAGTGGATCCCACTCTACAACACCCTATGTCAGAAGAAACTTTGAACCCGCCTTCTAGTGCACCGTAGGTAGGAATACCAATCACTTATTTTCCAGAAATTCACTTTACACTTAACACTTTCACATAATCGTTACACATAACTTCACAGACTCATTCTATTAGTAATTATTTACTCCACAATACATTCAGATTCCAATCTTCAACACGGAAATCTGTAAGCAATTGTCCACTGAGAAATTTCATGTGCGACAGTATTGTACAAAGCAGATTACAGCTTTTTTGGGGGGTAGAATACATATTCCGCATTATAACTGTTAATTTTTTTACAGTTTTAAATATCATATGTCCTCTTAATCAGATGGCAGCATTTTCCTTCTAGTTCGGGTATGTTTCTTCTTCCAGGTGTAGAAGGCTCGTTAGTGTTATTCGTGTCGTAGTGTCGACATTCTTTGGATACTTCTAATGTTTATCTGTTGGACAACCGTACTAAAACTAAAACTACACTCCACCCGAACAGGCCATGTAGGTCCAACGGGACCGACCGGCCGCCATATCATCCTCAGTCCACAGCTGTTACGGGATGTGGATACGGATGAGCATGTGGTCAGAACACCGCTCTCCCGGCCGTATGTCAGTTTACGAGACTGGAGCCGCTACTTCTCAGTCAAGTAGCTCCTCAGTTTGTCTCACAAGGGCTGAGTGCACCCCGCTTGCCAACAGCGCTCGGCAGGCCAGATGGCCACCCAACCAAGGTCTGGGTCAGCCCGACAGCGCTTAAATTCGGTGAGCTGTTGGGAAACGGTGTTACCACTGCGGCAAGGCAACCATACACTGTTTGCATTACCGCTTGGAAATCGCTGTTCTTCGATATCGGTGAGACTGTGGAGAATCTTCAGGAAGAATGGACTGTCGTTTTGAGTTTTTTGGGATTTTTCAATTAACAGCACATTGGCACTTTGCCCTTACGTTGGCAGATGATACCGCGTCTTGGATATTATTCCAGATTTTGTGCCAGTTAAAGCCTTCATACTTATGTTCGATGACATTCCTACTTTAAACATTCGGAAAAAATATGTTGTCACTGCTAGGCACCACACTTGCTAGGTGGTAGCCTTTTACTCGGCCGCGGTCCGTTAGTATACGTCGGACCCGCGTGTCACCACTATCAGTGATTGCAGACCGAGCGCCGCCACACGGGAGGTATAGAGAGACTTCCTAGCACTCGCCCCAGTTGTACAACCGACTTTGCTAGCGATGGTTCACTGACAAAATATGCTCTCATTTGCCGAGACGATAGTTAGCATAGCCTTCAGCTACGTCATTTGCTACGACCTAGCAAGGCGCCATTACCAGTTACTATTGATGCTGTAAAACATGTACCGTCAAGAGCGATGTTCGCCATTAATGGATTAAAGTTAAGTATTCCACCAGCTACGTCAGTTTTTTCTACAGTCTAATTTCCTTGTCCTGTTCCAGACCTCACGCCAGCCTGCGTGAGCTAAAACGCGTGCCTTTCGGCTTCCTCTAGTAGTACCGGGTTGGCTCTCTTGCCAATCCACAACAAAATATTTAGCTCTCACAAAATTTATGCAGTGATGTTGACAAACGTTTGCCTCGGGAAATGCACGACACAAATGCGATGGCATAATGTGGTTACTAGTGTAACACACATAAGAATGTGGTATTATTCGGTTAACTTTCATCAAGCTTAGGATCTGCCATCGCTATTTCGATGTCCTCTCGATGTATCAGGTCCAGGTGGAACTTCTACTCGTACATTGTCACTGTTTGAAAGCAGTGACCATGAAAATATTTTTGTATTGACTTCCACGAGCAACGTGGCAAAAAGTACTAACTCTGACTTCTTAGACAAGTAATGCAATGGTTCGACTTGGTACGTTCACAATGGTGACACAACACGACGCGGTAAGCTATCGGCCATTTTACTTCCAAACAATGTGTGCACATTCCTGATACACAGACCTGAAATATTGAAACTCAGAAAGCAATTTACTGTATGTCATCCTAAAGAATTCTGCAAATGACTGCAGGCACATCAGTAAGAAAACTAAATGATTATTTAATAATAGAAATAAAGTACACAGGGCAGACACACTAACGAAACATAAGAAGAAACATAAGTGAATGTCGGAAGAGGAAGTTCTTGGTTGCCTCCTTTTGTTTTTACAACAGAATAACATTCAGAGATTTTCTTTGGTGGTTTTCGGTATACACAGTCGGTAACATTATATTTTAAGACATGGCTCTCATATAGCGTAATTATTTCATCTCTACACAGATAATAAATTAAATTTTGTATATTTTTGTACTTACAACATTCATTTCAATTTCTTTATTCGTGTAGCTCCTCACTTGACGTGGCCCTCGTTCCACATCTCCCTACCTCAGGAAAAACTGAGCGGGTACCACGAAGTGAACCCGCGTTCTTACCGACTGGATGTAACGACACTAACCACTTTTTTTCAAAAATTTTATTTACATATAAAACTTTAAAATAATCGCGTCACATAACAGAAAACAAACTCATCTTAGTAAACTGACTCAAAGAAGCAAGCCAGCAGCAACAAAATGCGATTTTATGCAAACTTTCACAATGGTGTCAACGGATGTTAATCAGTCTTCTTCAGAAATACACGTAACCTGAAGACAACATAATAGTAATAACTACGAACCCAGAAACGAATATATCAACATTACGCGTCATACAGAGACTAGATACCCGCAAATGCATGGAAATATGACATATATCATAAAATATAACAGAAATGAATAAAAACTAGTGCTTCCTAAAATTTCACGTTGGAAAAACACCAAATAACGAAGCACTCTGACATTGTCCAATCAATATATGTTATCAATGCACGTCACTGTACACATAACGAACTAAGCTGGTCCCTATGATCATGACCTGTCAAGCAAGAATAGTATAAATACAAAAATAAAACCCATCAGGTAAAATGTCAGGTAGTAAGTGGAAGTGTATTAGGGGGAGCGGGGGAGTGAGAGAGCAGTTAGAAATAGAGAATGTGGAAGGAGGCTACTGAAATAAAATATGTTAACTTACATACGTATGAAATTATGTGCGCTGGCAGGATATTTTCATTGGACAAATGTCAGATCGCTTCAATATTTGGTGTTTTTCCAGTGCGAAATTTTACTAAGTATTAGTTTTTATTCTTTTTGGTTGTGTTTTGTTATATGATAATCCAACCCCTTTGTGTGAATCTACTCCCTGTATGACGCGTAATTTTGACATGTTCGTTCCCTGATGTGTAGTTATTGCTATTATATTGTTTTCAGGTTATTCTATCTCAGAAGAAGACAGATTTACATCCGTCGAAACCGTTTCCTGAGATTGAACTAAACTACCTGTTGTTGGAACCAGCTGGCTGCTTTGGATTCCTTTACCGATCTCTAGCAGTTGCTGAAGCGCAGCCATGTCCAAAATATTGAAACTCATTTTGTCAGTAATTATGTACTCTACGGTATATTTATATTTCAATCTTAAATACGGAAATCTGTAAACAATTGTTCATTGAGCAGCTTCTTAGGTGACAGCTTCGTAGCATGCACGTTAGTTATTTACAGAAATAATGCATACTTCTCATATTAGTTATTAATTTTTTTATAGTTCGTGTTATTCCCTTGTCATGTACAATCAGAAATCTTCTTCACTCCTGTCCCGTTCGGGGTCACCTGTTGACCGGATTTTTCTTCGTTTTCGAGTATGGGTGTCCATCGACATGTGGAAGCCCCGTTGGTGTTATAGTCTTGGGCGATGTGCTTTGGATACTTGTTAACCTCATTCTGCTGGACAACCATACATTGTCTGCCTTACCGATTACGAATTGGTAATCACCGGCGTCAGTGCGACTGTTGATAGCACATACTGGTGAATATGCAGTATGAATGGACTCTAATCTTGAATATGTTGTGATATTTCTATTGACAGCATAGTACCACTTTGTGATAATGTTGGTGGATAATAGCTGATCGTGGATGTTCTTCCAGCTTTTCTGCCTGTTAAAGTATTTATACGAGGCTGAGTCAAATGAAAACTTTAAATTTGTAATAACTAATCGAAATTTCGCGCCGTTATCCTGTAAGTTGGTAAGCGTGCTACAAACAGCGTGCGGAATGGCCTGTTGGTGGCAGCATAGTGCAGATGCACACATACCGTCGCAGTATCAGTATAAAGATGACCGCCCCACTTACGACTTGCAAGAGGGAAAAAAAGCATTCTGTTGTTCGGTTTTTGCGTAGTGAAGGTGTGAAACCTACTGAAATTCATCGACGAACAAAGGTTCAGAACGGTGATGCATGTTTGTCACAACAGCAAGTCTACGAATGAAGTAGGAAGTACGCAAATGGTGTGACTTCAATGGCAGATTCTCCTCGTCCAGGTCAGGCACAACGAGTTGTAACTCAACACAACATTGCAGCAGTTGAAGCCATAGCGAAGAAAAACCGCCGAGTGACACTGAATGACATTGCAGCATGTTTACAGATCAGTCATGGGTCAGCACACCACATTGTGCATGATGTGCTCCAGTTTCACAAAGTGTCTGCAAGATGGGTGCCACGGCAGCTGAGTCCTGAAATGAGATAACGACGTGCTGATGCTTGTGAAGAACTTGTTCAGCGCTTTGAACAAGAAGGTGATGGCTTGCTTGAAAGAATCGTTACTGGGCACGAAACCTGGGTTCACTTCCACCAACTGGCAACGTAGAGAGCGAGCAAGAAATGGCGCCATTCCTCATCACCAAAACCAAAGAAGTTTTAAACAGAACCATCAGCAGGGAAGGTTATGCTGACTTTCTTTTGGGATGAAAAAGGCGTCATTTTGGAGCATTACATGCGTAGAGGGACAACTGTCACCAGTGTATCATACACAGATCTCATAAGAAATCATCTACGGCCTGCAAGCAAATCAAAGCGACGTGGATTGCTGTCAGCAGGTATCCTTTTGCAGCATGACAATGCAAGGCCCCACACTGCCCGTACAACAGTTGCAACAATCACAGACCTGCATTTTGAGTGTCTTCCTCATCCACCATACTCACCAGACCTTGCCCTAAGTGATTTCCATATGTTTTGACCACTCAAAGACGCAGTGGGATGAAAGAAGCTCCATTCTGATGAAGAGGTACGCCACGCGATGCATGAGTGGTTGCGCGGACTACCAAAATAATTTTTTTATGAAGGAATTTATGCACTTTGTAAGCGCTGGAGGACTTGCACTGAGCGTGAGGCAGATTATGTTGAAAAGTGATACAGCTTCATACCACTTCTGCACAATTAATCATATTTAAAATAATATTCAAGGTTTTCATTTGATTCAAATTAGTACTTGTGCCCTATGACATTTCTACTTTTACTCTGCTTCTAGTTGTTGTAACTCCTTTCACTATGACAATACGGTTTTCTGCAGTTCTCACTTCTGTCTAATCATATTCTATGAGGAAATGTTTCAGATTCTATAATTCATTCGGTATTTGTTGGACGTCTACTGCAGGGCCCAAGATTGTCTGTGCTATTTGTTGTTGTTAAGCGATTTCTTCCACTGTTGGTTCATTTTATATACTTACAGCACTTCCTCTTTATTGTACATACCCGTACGGTTTAAACTGCCAATGTCTTTCGTTAAGGTCAGCGTTTCACATTTAATCCCAAAAATATGTCGACCCGTGAAGAAGTGGCCGAAAGCTAATTAAATGCTTTTGGTCAGATCTTTCAGCAGTGCCAGGATTTGTGCCACGTTGAACATTTTTGGATGTACACCAAAACCATACTCCGTATTTTGTAGAGTCATTTCACTGTGCTGACATAGTCAATCACAGGTAGTGAAAACCTGAATATTTACAGGGAAGGGATGAAAATTCATCTAAGCCTAGCAAACTAATAGATGAAAGCATCCAGTGTGTAGTGCATAGGAAGATGAAGTGAAAGAAGAAAATGAAACTGTCGATAAAGGAAAACAGCACCCTGTTTAATTATGTCAGAGATTACTGCATTTGAACTGTAACTTTGAAGCAGATATAACAGTTGACATTATAGAACTCGTAAAATACGCTTTTGAAAATGCAGTTTGAAAGCCGAAAGTTAAGAATTTGTCTCAGCTAGAGGGTTTCACTACCAATAGTAAAATAAAAAAGAAGGAAAACTAATGTAATAGGGAGAAGCTAAATATTATTTCTGAGTCTAGATGTCACCTTCCATAAACTCAAAGGCATTGAGAGGAAGTGGGTAGAAGCGTAAAACACGCAATGTTTAATTTTAAAGCTGATCTGAAAGTTAAGAAACTATTACGCAGTGCTTCACGGAGAAATCATCTGTCTCGTTGCTGAGTAGCCGACATACGGCGACGTGTGTGAACATCAGCTACAACTGCGTTAACATGAATCACTGAATGTCTTTGCTCGTAATTCCCATTCGCTTATTACTAGTTACTGTAACGAGCGGAAAAATAAGTAGGAAAAGCTAGTTATACATTAACTTAACATAGTAATATCTGAGACGGTTTATAAATTCCTAAAACACCATTCAAACTTATGGAAAAAAAGAACCGAAGCTTTATAATGTCTACAATATGGAATGTATCGAATGTGGTACTTTCTCACTTTGGATCAACTATCGAGAATCTTAATCCATTTCTCTCTCCATTTATGCGAGGATGTCCATACTGTCGCTTTTCCACCCAATTTTCAAACAACTCATAAATATAGCTCTGACAGCAAACGGCTAACTGTTAGTTACTAGCGTCGGTTGTGGTTCAGAACACGTCGCCCCACCTTAAAAGAACAGCAGTAGATTCAAAACCCCATTACCGGAAGTGACTGTCTTTCGGGTCGAGTGCACAAATCACTCCACGGCCCTTCTCTGCTCGTTTTTATTCATGAGCAGGTGCCTGCCGTATATTGGATGAATTTTTATGGTCACGTTTCCACTTATCCCGCGTTCCTCTTGATCTCTCTTGTTCTTGTAATACGAATATTAGCTACCATATTTCTTTTGCTTTCCGCTGAAGAATGAAGCACATAGTGAAATTTTGTGACCGCTCAGCGTATGCTCAGGTTGTGCCCAAGACGTAGAGCTAACGACAGCAAGGTGCTTATTATCATAGTGAAACCGCTCCTTTTCTTCGTCTGCCTGATGAACGATACACATCGCCAACAACCAACATATTTAATACAGGGTGTTTCAAAAATGACCGGTATATTTGAAACGGCAATAAAAACTAAACGAGCAGCGATAGAAATACACCGTTTGTTGCAATATGCTTGTGACAACAGTACATTTTCAGGCGGACAAACTTTCGAAATTACAGTAGTTACAATTTTCAACAACAGATGGCGCTGCAAGTGATGTGAACGATATAGAAGACAACGCAGTCTGTGGGTGCGCCATTCTGTACGTCGTCTTTCTGCTGTAAGCGTGTGCTGTTCACAACGTGCAAGTGTGCTGTGGACAACATGGTTTATTCCTTAGAAGAGAGGATTTTTCTGGTGTTGGAATTCCACCGCCTAGAACACAGTGTTGTTGCAACAAGACGAAGTTTTCAACGGAGGTTTAATGTAACCAAAGGACCGAAAAGCGATACAATAAAGGATCTGTTTGAAAAATTTCAACGGACTGGGAACGTGACGGATGAACGTGCTGGAAAGGTAGGGCGACCGCGTACGGCAACCACAGAGGGCAACGCGCAGCTAGTGCAGCAGGTGATCCGACAGCGGCCTCGGGTTTCCGTACGCCGTGTTGCAGCTGCGGTCCAAATGACGCCAACGTCCACGTATCGTCTCGTGCGCCAGAGTTTACACCTCTATCCGTACAAAATTCAAACGCGGCAACCGCTCAGCGCCGCTACCATTGCTGCACGAGAGACATTCGCTAACGATATAGTGCACAGGATTGATGACGGCGATATGCATGTGGGCAGCATTTGGTTTACTGACGAAGCTTATTTTTACCTGGACGGCTTCGTCAATAAACAGAACTGGCGCATATGGGGAACCGAAAAGCCCCATGTTGCAGTCCCATCGTCCCTGCATCCTCAAAAAGTACTGGTCTGGGCCGCCATTTCTTCCAAAGGAATCATTGGCCCATTTTTCAGATCCGAAACGATTACTGCATCACGCTATCTGGACATTCTTCGTGAATTTGTGGCGGTACAAACTGCCTTAGACGACACTGCGAACACCTCGTGGTTTATGCAAGATGGTGCCCGGCCACATCGCACGGCCGACGTCTTTAATTTCCTGAATGAATATTTCGATGATCGTGTGATTGCTTTGGGCTATCCGAAACATACAGGAGGCGGCGTGGATTGGCCTCCCTATTCGCCAGACATGAACCCCTGTGACTTCTTTCTGTGGGGACACTTGAAAGACCAGGTGTACCGCCAGAATCCAGAAACAATTGAACAGCTGAAGCAGTACATCTCATCTGCATGTGAAGCCATTCCGCCAGACACGTTGTCAAAGGTTTCGGGTAATTTCATACAGAGACTACGCCATATTATTGCTACGCATGGTGGATATGTGGAAAATATCGTACTATAGAGTTTCCCAGACCGAAGCGCCATCTGTTGTTGACAATTGTAACTACTGTAATTTCGAAAGTTTGTCTGCCTGAAAATGTACTGTTGTCCCAAGCATATTGCAACAAACGGTGTATTTCTATCGCTGCTCGTTTAGTTTGTATTGCCGTTTCAAAAATACCGGTCATTTTTGAAACACCCTGTATATCCATTGCAATGCACTGCACTGTAGTTAGTCTTAAATTATTTATCCTTTTTAGCTGATTTGTACCAGGGTAAACGACACATCTCATGATCATTTCTTTGTAATTCCTGCTACCAGTCACATTTTTACTTGTTTTATTTTTAATCTAACATACTACAACGCCTTTCAGACATGTTCTGTTCATCATCAGTCGTTTATACATACATGCATACATACAGACAAGTGTTACTTAAAAACGTATGTATAAACGCCTGACGGCGAGCAGAACATATTCGAAACGTGCTGTATTATGATAGATTAAACATAAAACAAATTACAAATTAATAATTATCCTGCACAGTCACGGTTCACAAACGTAGCCATTATGGCCGAAAATAGCGTCTAATCATCATTGAAATGACTGGTTCCACACTGTGAGAAGCTGCTTTCTCTATTTTAAGTGCGTCACAAGCATCGAATTTATAAATCCCACTTTGCACAGACTCCGAAATTGTAATTTTATCTGTTGTGTTGTTTACATGTACTCGAATTTCGCCGGCCGCGGTGGTCTAGCGGTTCTAGGCGCTCAGTCCGGAACTGCGGGACTGCTATGGTCGCAGGTTCGAATACTGCCTCGGGCATGGATGTGTGTGATGTCCTTAGGTTAGTTAGGTTTAAGTAGTTCTAAGTTCTAGGGGACTGATGACCACAGATGTTAAGTCCCATAGTGCTCAGAGCCATTTGAACCATTTTTTGAACTCGAATTTCATTTCATTACATATCGGAAATATGTTAAAATTTTTAAGCATGTAGTAAAATGAGATTGTAACACTTTTTCAGACGAACAGGAAACCTATCTAGAATAGTCCATCTTCTTCTTCTGATAACACTGTTAATACAGCTAATAAAGGTTCGCATTACACAGAATGCTTAAAAAATACACATGGAGCGACTAAATTGTCATGAGCAGATGTAAAATGCTGAAAATTGGTTGGGACATTGAAGTGATGTGACTAAACAGTAAAGAGAAATGCAATTACATTGAACGTAGGTCTATGTTGTGTGTTAGCAACAGCAGAATGAAAGAAGCTGCATAGTTCAGGCGATTTACAAGGGTACTCCAATGCTTATCCCTACATAATCAGGGACGAGAATACGCTGCATGCGAAACACTAATAAGGAATAATGAAAGAAGAAAATCCGAGGGTATCAATGAAAGAGAGACTATGTATTAATAAAAATCAGCAAGAAACTATGCAATCGTATTAATCTATATACAACGATTTTCTATCACAAACTTCAAAATAGAAACTTCAAAACACGATCAGTAGCTTATTTATAATATATATTCAGATGGGCAGGAACTATGTCCCAGCATGTAGCTGACTTTTGTAGATAACAGATGTTGACTTCCATCGACGACGCAAGAGTACTGAGAAACCACCATTACCTTCGATTACGTAACATTATTAAATTATTAATGTGCAATTTTGTAGGGAAGTCAAAAGTTGCTGAACAAAAGGATTATAAGCTGTGCATTTGCAGAAATTTTATGAGTGACCACTTTTTGTGTCATACTCATTTGCACCGGTGTTTCATCAAACAGAAGTAACTGTTGTATATATGCGGTGGTTGTGAGAGGGACAAACAAAAGAGGTCATTAGAGGACGACCAAACAAGCAAATAATCCTAATACACTAATAAACTTAAGTCCGAGCAGCACTGGTTCGCCAGTATGCCATATGCACAGGTGCACTCATTCCAGTATTAGAACGATGTTAACGTCTAAGGATACATTTATTTCGGTCTTCTACAAGTGAGGTGTGAATTACAACGCTGCAAAATGGCCTTTTGTATTTGCAAAATCATTCTATGTACCTAAATAATGGCACATAGAATTTAAAGAAGTTGCATCGGCCGTGGCTCGTCAATACAATGTCCTTCCAGGTCTGCTGACTTGAACCCACTGGATATTTAAAAACTTCGGTGTATTCAAACCTATTGACTTCATCGAACACCGGGAAGGCAATGTGGGTGGTTGTCAATACATTTGAAGCACTCAGTGGTCAGGCCACGAGTGGACTACCGGGACCATCCGACCGACGTGTCATCGTCAGTGGAGGATGCGGGTAGGAGGGGCGTGGGGTCAGCACACCGCTCTCCCGGTCTTTATGATGGTATTCTTGACCGAAGCCGCTACTATTCGATCGAGTAGCTCCTCAATTGGCATCACGAGGTGTGATATTACAGCCTTTATCACTGCGATTTTTAACATGTAAAAGTTTTTTTTCTGTATTCGCATCAGTATGTGCGAACTTTTAACATATACCAATGAATGTTGTAACCAGATATCTTTGCCGCGCTCCTGAAAAGCGCAGAATATCACGATAGCTATAAACTGTTATAAGCTGCTATCGATCAGTAAAAAAACGATGCACCTATGTTTCAAAATAACAATTGCCAATTTTTACTTCTGCAGGGAGCCGCGCCGCTCTCTAGCTGTTCTTCTGTGAATGTGTTGCGAGTCGGACGCAAAAGTATTGTGCTCCATACTGATATAATCATTTTATTGTAAATTTAAGAGTTTAAGTGATTAAAAATACATGTAGCCACAAACAAGCGAGAATGTGTATCATGAAAATTCGCTCCACCGCCACAATGGGTGGCCATGTTAATGCAAGTTTCCGTTTCATAATATAATACTTGAAGCCTTGAAGTTTATTTAATTTCAAAGAAAATCTCTCAACCTTATTTTCATTAATTATACTTGTGATAATCTTTTCTGTGTAAAAGATTTATGCAGCTTATGATCCAGCGTGTGTTCTGTCGGAACAGGTGGCTGTCGTGACGACATCGTTATAGTATTTATTCCAAGTTCTTTCAGTTCCGTTTATATGTTCGTACAAATCCAATTAGTTGGTCCCTTAGGTTTCTTTCATGTAACTTCTGTCTGTTTTCTCCGCGCGATCTTCCTCCGAAAAAAAAATGTCTGTTCATTTTTTAGTAATTTTCGATATCGCGAATGAGAAAAGACAGCCGCCTCCTGCTCCGAACGGAACACCACGACTTTTCTAACGTCGGAGAGTACCGCACGAATTTTCCGCTAAAAGGTAATAGAATTTCTTAAAGCTGGATCAATTACACATGTTGCTGCTGTTCTCCGACAAATCTGGTGTGATTAATAGTAATTTATTCTCTCACGACAAAAAGAACCTATTTTATTTTTACCAAAGCAACAAACCTTTCAATTAAATTACTAAAAAAAAAATCGCACCAGAGAGGCTGAGTGGCAACAGCGGATGGCGGCCTGGATGGTTACCCATCCAAGTGCCAATCGCGCCCGATAGCGCTTAACTTCGGTGATCTCACGGGAACCGGTGTAGCCACTGCGGCGAGGCCGTTGCCATCAATACATTTGAAACACGCTTGAAATTTTTGGAACTGTATGTAGGTCAGTGAGGAGTCCGCCTTCCCATGCAAGGTGGCCGTCTGGCGCAACTGTTGTAATGCATTTGTCCGCAAGTCCATATCTGCAGTTTGAACCCTAGGGGACTTTTAAGGTGTTTCATGCACTCAGTCGTAATACTTTGTATCGCGGACACCATTGGTTGCAAGACCAAACTGAGGTGACAAAAGTCATGGGATACCTCCAAGTATCGTGCCAGAGCTCCTTTTGCAGCAGCTCGACGTGGCATGGATTCAACAAGTCGCTGAACGTCCCCTGTAGCAACAAGCCATGCTGGCTCCGCAGCCACCCATAACTGCGAAATTGATGCTGGTTTAGGATTTTGTGCACGAACTGGCCTCTCGATTATGTCCTATAAATATTAGATGGGATCCACGTGCGATGACTGCATAGCCAAATCAGTCACTCGAATCGTCCAGAACGTTCTTCAAGCCAATGGCTAACACTTGTGGCCCAGTGACATGGCACATTGTCATTAAAAAAAATTCAGCATTGACTTGGAACATGAAGTGCGTGAATAGCTGCAAATGGTCTCCAGGCAGCCAGACATAACCATCTGCAGTCAACTGTCAGTACAACTGGACCAGAGGATCCAGTCCGACCCATGTAAACACAGCCGACACCATTATGGAGCCACCACCAGCTTGCACAGTGCCATGTTGACAACTTGGCTCAGCGGCTTCGTGTGGCCTTCACCACACTCGAACCCTACCACCAGCTCTTACCAACTGAAACTGGGTCTCTTCGGACCACGCCACGGTTTTACAGTCGTCTAGGGTCCATCGATATGGTCACGAGTCTGCAGGTGACGCCGCGCAGTTAGCAAAGGCACTCGCGTAGTCCTCTGCTGCCGTAGCCTATTGACGACACGTACTGCCGCACCGTCTTAACGGATACGATCGTCGTACTCACCTGTTGCTTGTCTGGTAGCACTGACAACTCTATGCAAACGCCGCTGTGCTTGGTCGTTAAGTGAAGGCAGCCGGCAATTGCGTAGACCGTGGTGAGAGGTAATGCCTGAAATGTGATATTCTCGGCACACTATTGACACTGTAGCTCTTAGAGTATTGAATTATCTAACGATTCCCGAAATGGAATGTCCCAAGCGTCTAGCTCCGACTACTATTCCACGTTCCAAGTTTGTTAATTCCCGTCGTGCGGCCAAATTCACCTTGGAAACTATTTCCCACTAATCACCTGAGAACGAATGACAGTTCCACTAGCACACTGCCCTATTACACCTTGTGTACATGATATTACCACCATATTTGCATATCGGTATCCCATGGCTTTTGGCGCTTCAGTGCATGTTGGTTAGGACTGTTTGCTTCTTACACTGTCTTCTACTCATCCCTCTCGTGTGTACATGTAATAATTGTCAAACGCCATGTATGTACAGCAAAATGTTTCTGCGATAGTCACACTGACATAAAAACTAAGGAAAATAGGAAGAAGTGGTGTAGACTGAGTAGACAGTTTCAACTAAAAAACTGCCAATCTGCTTATAGATAATAAACAAGACTATTCAAACTATTTGTAGAGTTTGGAAATACAACTGTTGTTATTAAGAATTAAATTTGGGGCAAGTACGTTAGTGACATTTAAACGATTCGAACAACTATGATAAAGAAGGAGACCTTTTTTTAATACATGTTAAAAAGAGGGAATCTTGTAAAGAACAATTATTTATCTGTGCTTTTGGTTATAATTTGTTTATTAAAGAGAAGAGCCTGACAAGTATGCATTTTTTATGTCCTGTATCTATCATATCTTTCGAAGTGTATTATTACAGTATTCTTCTAGCTTCTAGGGCTTTTTCTCTGAAAGATGTCATGTAAACAAGTTACTTTTATATTATCTTTTCCTAGATTTAACAATTTGCATTGAAACTCCAAGTACCCTTCCCTTCTTTGCTCTCCAATCTGATAATACTTCAGTTTTCAACTAACAGTGTCCTGATACATTTCTTTTCCTTCAAAAATGTTTCAAAACAATGTTGAATCCTTGAAACATACCCCATCTCTGTTGTTACCCATTTTGTCACAGTATTTACTAGTAAAGGTTTCTATGTTGCTTTCTTCATAGTTAATTTTTTTGAGATATCTCTTTTGGCAAATTTAAATTTATTCCTCTGACATCCTCTTGACATTTACGAACAGTTTCGTTTACTTCTGCTACATTTCTCTTATTGACTTATTGACTAAAAGTCTCACCTTACAATTAATAGTTGCCTTGATTCATTTTATTTTGCCTAGGTACTTTTGTGAAGAAAATTGCATGTTCGTATACGTATAATCTGTATTTTCTGAGATATTGAAGTTACTGCTTAATACAATCTGGTATTCCTCCCCATTCATAAAATCTCGTAATCTCGATTTCTGACCTCCTGCCTCATGAATCTGCTTCTTTCTCAAGTTATATCTGTCTTTTACTCTGGATATTATTAGTCTGTGGTCATTTACCATTCAGCTAGTGCCATCAAATGCTTTATAATTTTTGTTCTTTTGCTAAATAAAAAATAGTTTTTGATGGATGACGCAGAGTGGTCGAAAATAAAAAATGGTTCGGATGGTCCCGAATGGCAACTTGTGGTTTGAAGAGGAGTGCTTTTAATATTGAATATATAATTATTAATATTAATAAATATTAATATTTTGATGGGAAGTGATGCGCTCATCCCAACCTGATTATTTTGAATTATTTATGAAACAATTGCATAAATTTTTGAAGGTTTTAACTTATAAACAATATTAGATACCTGAAGTGAAATGAAATACAGGCATTTTATTTTAAATGTTCAGTGCAGTTCTTTTATACGGTCACTTGTCATTTTATGTATTCTAACTCTCCCTCACACAATTCATATTTTAATTTACATGTTCAGAGCAGTCACTTGTCATTTTATATAATCTACCTCTCCCTCACACATTTTATAACAAGTTTTGTGACAATCAGCAGTGCTGCTACTGACTGCATTTCTATAGATGTATCTAGATTTCAAACTAATTCTGTAGATACTGGCAGTTAAAATATGAGACTAACGAATGAAAGAGGAACTGAGGACTAATGCATGAAATAATATCCTGGAGCCACTATAAATCAAGCCACATAAGAATTAAGGACATTAGCTGCCGGTGGGTACTGATTTGTACTGATTTGTGTCAGATCTCGATTCTTAATGGTTCAAATGGCTCTGAGCACTATGGGACTTAATATCTGAGGTCATCAGTCCCTTAGATCTTAGAACTGCTTAAACCTAACTAACCTTAGGACATCACATACATCCATGCCCAAGGCAGGAGTCGAATCTGCGACCGTAGCGGTCGCGTGGTTACAGATTGAAGCGCTTAGAACCGCTCGGCCACAACGGCCGGCTCTCGATTCGATCCCGGGTCTTCTGCTTACTAGGCAAACGCGCGGACACGCTGGTCAGCACAGCCGCTCGTACTACCCAAGTACGCGTCTCGTCAGGCCCAAAATCTCAACTTACACAGCAGATGTAGTGTCCCTAGTCATTAGCGTCATTACTCGTTGCAAGTCGCCGATTCCCGTAAGAGTCCGATGCTGGTGTGCGTTCTGAGAGAAAACGCACAGTGAGGCAAGAGTTACCTTTCTGGTTATTAGCAACCAGATACGTTTACTTTTTTAATTGTTTCCTATTTCAATTGTTGCTGTATATCAGGTGTTTTCTGATGTCTGCAGTGAGATATGTGAAACATTTCACGGATTTTATTTAAGTACGTACATCGAAGATAATGCCAATAAAATACGATTAATTAAATGTTAACAACACAAATGAACTGTCAAACAGGCTACTTGTTATGTAGTTTGTTAGAGAAGACATAGCGTCATCGCGCGTAACGCATTTCTGTCATCAAAAATCGCTATCAGTGACACATTAGCCATGTAATTAATTACAGATGGCATGGAAATAAGCCATGATTTCCTTTCTTTTATGAAAAGAATTATGAATGTTTAGCTTATTCACTCTGTTCATCCCCTGATGCAAGCTTCTTATGATTTCACCGTCTATCTCACGTCCCCAGTTGGACCTTAGGTGGCTTCTTTCCCTTCGACAATCACACAGAAGCACGTATTGTAACGTTCGCGCTTGGCACACGATACTCATTAAAGCCTGTACTATGGTAAGTTGACGGGCTTCACCTTATGAGAAAGGATTTTCGAATAGATATTGACCGCGTGTACCTGGATGGTGGCAAATCAGACTTACACCCACTCTGTAATAACAATGATACGTCAAGCAAGTCCGAAATGCAACCACATGTCAGGACAGACAAAAAAACAACACAGAAGATGCTACCAATTTGTTAATAATACGGTCGCCAGCCTAATTAGGCATTCACTGAGTTTCTTCCCTGTACAAGTTGGCAGATATTCGGGCAAAACAACAAGTAGTAACACTGCATAATAGGGGAAAATTTTAGAACCAGAAAATCTATTGAACTGATAATTTCACTTTCCGTACTGATATGGATAAACCATAAATACATAACACTACACTATAATGTATACTACCAAACTTCATACTGTCTATTGATCTGATTAAAATCGGGCATAGGTTACCCTAGAAATAGTAATTTCGAGCCACAAACAAAATGTCAATTTTAATAAAGATAAAACACTGATAAATTTTGGCTTTTATATTGACTTTAACTTTTGCTGGTCACATCAATTTAGAACACTTCAGAATTCAAATGAATAAGAAAAAGGTGGGGGCGGGGGGGGACCTTGAAACTGTTGTGATCACTGTATTAAGAAAATTTATTACTGAAATTATTATGCGCTCAAGATTTCCAGTATGTGAGTTACTACTCTTTTATCTTATTCCCTACTCATTTAAATACCTTTATATTTGTCTCGAAATAATTAAACTTCATTACTAAATCAATATCAAAGTTATCTTCCAACTTTGTCAGACCTTCATTATTCATTTACCGGTTCGTTAACAAAACAGTTCTTTAAACACCATTCTTACATAGTTAGGTCTGCAAGTAATTATTATTAACACAAAATTTAATTTTTCATTTCGGGACACTCGGATTGCACAACATTTGGAAAGGGCCCTATCTAGGTTGGTTGTGAGGATAATTAAAGGATAGGTCAGTTCTGGTAAAATTTAAGTTGTTATTGAACAGTATGGAACAAAAGTAACACTGGTCCATACGAATACAGTACTAAAAGTTTCAACCTGTTTGTATCGAAGCGGCGGTTGGCGGGCGACGATATGGCGAGGAACAGAGCACACATACAACCACAGCTATGGCTCTTGATGTATCGGCACTTTATTTCTTCACAGCGTCGCGATACTTTTTCCATCTAGTGCCTATGGAATTTTGCCATGCTGTATAGGCGTTGGAACGGCATACCCGAGGCTCAATGAAACTACGTCTTCCAAGAGAGCCTCCTCGCTCCAGAACGTGTTGCTCAGACCAATGCCAAACTCCCACTACAACTGCTGAGCTCGTTATGCCATGCAGCGCCCGCGTGCATTTTCCCGCGCTCGCCTGCCATCCACCTCCTACCGCTCCCTTACAGACAGGGTATTCACCCGAGGTTTTACATTCTACATATTCTAACACATTGCCTACGTATGGACCAGATGCACAGTTACAATTTTAAACATCTTACAATAGTTTCAACGTTTCTTACATTTAAATTCTGTTACAATATTGCTTTAAATTCGACATCAACATTAATATTCACATTGAAAATTGTTTACAGTTTTCTTACCACAATGACATGAAACAAAAAGGAAATGAAATCAGTACATCGATTACACTAATTTATCGAAAAATCAGAAGAAAAAAATTACTTATATGTACAATAGTACAGCGTCGTTGTTGTTACAGTATGACACGTAACTTGTTCCATCAGCAACATCACATTCCCTTCAGTCCACTCGATCGCACATGCAGTTCATGGCAAGAACAAAAAAATACCAACATAGCAGTCGAAAGCTTTCCGTAGTACTAGCGCCGAAGCAGAGAGGACGCGAACTCCATTCGATGTTTCGCTCGAAAACTGACAACGAGCGGATCACGAATGAACACCTGCGAATGCGAACCACGTATACATCAAGGAGAATTCTCATTCGTCGTTGTTTCCGTGTAAAGGGAACAATTACTCACTATACAGTAACTTTGAGTACTCAGAAATTCGAATGGACAACTAAGTAAGAAATCTGACATATACCTTCGAGGTCTACCACGCATGCGCGGATTGGCGCCCTGAATAACACGCGTGTATTGCGCCATCCGGAGACGTATACCAGTCTGTAGAGCCAAACGTGTCCGCTTGGAGCGCTACTGTAGAAGCGTACATCGTGTAATTCGGGCTAATTTTAGCAGCAGTAAATACCTTTCTCTCTTCAAAAAAATCGAACTCTCTTATATATAATAGCACCAAATGTCCGATTACTTTTACAAATGAATTAATGTGTTAAATATTTGCAAGTTACTTGTAAAATAGAAGTCACTAGGTGTTCTCGTTATGAGATATTGGATAAATACAAAACTGGTAATATGAGCTCCACTTTCAGCAAAAGCTAATTTTCCTTGTTTATGACGTCATATCTTCTGCACTATGTATCGCAGAATCATGCAATGTTGCAGGTCTATTCAGTGATATACTCTGTCCAGTCACTTTCATGGGACTATCTGTCAAAAACCTGGACAACCAACATTTGCCGCGTTGACCGCTGGGAGGTGTACAGGAAGACAGTCAACAGTCTGGACAGGGATGTGAAACCACGCCTCTCCAGTTCCGTGGTGAGCTGCTCAAGATATCCTGGTCGATGATCTGTGGCGACAAAATCCCGATGGAGGTGGTCCCACAAATTCTAGATTGGGTTTAAATCTGGGAAATCTGGTGGACAGTAGACAACGGTAAACTCATCCTGGTCCTCTTGGAATTTCTTACGTACCCTGCGAGCTGTGTGATGTGTTGAATTGTCCTGCTGGTAGATGCTATCGCGCAAAGGAGAAACAAACAGCTTGTAGGAGTGAACAACTGGGTCCCCAAGGATGGGTGCATACTTCTGTTGATCCACTCTGCCTTCCGGAATGACGACAGCACACAGGAAATGCCACAAAAACATTCCCCATATTTGAACGCTCCTTGCTCCAGTTTGGACGCTTCTCTATCAGGCAATTCATGCCATACACGCCAACGTATATCTCGTTGGTGGGGCATAAAACGTGGTCCATTTGGAAAGACCAACTGTCGCCAGTCAGTGGATGTCCAGTTGTGGTACTGGCGTGCAAATTCCAGCCTTCGTCGCTGATGAACCGCCGTTAGCATGGCTACAGGAACCAAGCGCCTTCAGCGGAGGTCCATACACAGAAACGTTCGCTGACTGGTCGTTGAGGAGACACTGTTGGTATCCTCTTGGTTAATTTCGTCAGTCAGTTGCCCAACAGTTGCCCTTCTATTCACGTGTACACTTCTTCGCAGCCGTTGTCCACCCCTGGCACGTGGTGCAGCACTGTTACCTCAGTGCCACTTTTAGACTGCGTCATTTTGCCATCAACGGTATACTTTAATCACGGCGGCAAGCATATAGTTCACAGACTTAGTCGTTTCGGAAATGTTTCCACCCTTGGCTGATCATGTCCATTTGGATTTCAAATAAATTGCTTCGTTTCCTCTTTAGGACCAAGAGTGCACTGTTTCTCACGTCCCTCGACATGATTCATATACGCTCCACATCTTGTGCTGCCATATGCCGTCAGAAACTGGTTACAGCACAGGCTGTGGTCACATTACTGTGGCGAGACTGTGTATGTAGATACTGACTGCAATGTGTGTGAACAGAGTTAATAATAAAGAATTAAAAAATTAAATGACACGCCTAATGATGAAGTTCTAAACTTTATACATATGATTACATAAAATCCTCTCTGTTCCACTGCATCGCTCAGTCACCTTCTCCAAGTCCTTTACAGTAGCAGGAACCCGACTCAGGAATAACCTCCCTCGGTATGTTAGAGAACTTAAAAACATGTCCAGCTTCAAAAAACAGTTAATGACGTATCTACTTAAGCAACAGTAATGCTTTCCTTTGTACACGAATGCACTTCACCTCATTACTTCCCTCTTTCCCCCTCCTTAAGTCTCCCTCCCCAATACTCGCTATACTAGTAAACATCTACTTTACACACCAAGATATTAATGAACATCTGCACAAATCTTCATTACTATTGCCCATTTTTCTCATGTTTATCATTATTATTTATTTTTTTACTGTTACTATTATTACTTTGATCATAATTTGTATGTATAGCACCTGTCGTAAAAATACTGCCAGTACTTACTTTATTAGGTCTTAGTCATTATTCTTTATTCATATTGTGACTAGAGTAATCAAATATTCTTATTTAAAGTGTTGTCATGATGTAACTCTGATGTGTGAAATGCTGCATGTGTGAAACACAGGTCCGATGTAAGAGAGGGCCTGATGGCCCTAATCTGATCAGGTTAAATAAATAAATAAAGAGTGGATTATAACTTGAATTGAAGTTTCTAAATTCGATCAATAATCACACGAAATTTTGAAAATATTTTCTTTGTAGCCTCTGTGCTGCAACATTTAGCATGTACTGAAGTAGATATAATTTAGGGTCACCGCCCCACCCCACCCCAATATCAAAACAATCGATCTATTAGTATAGAAATTGGGGTCTAAATGCAATATTCTGTTCCTAAAAATGAAGTACCATACAAAAACAGTAAATTTACTATAAAAACGGTATATAAAACACAAATAATAATGACAAACAGTTAAAAGATAACATAAATGCAACAACCTCAAAAACATCCACAGAAATGCAATATTTTGTTAGTAAAAATGAAGTACAAGTATTTACTGTAAAAACTGTATATAAAAGACGACTAATAATGAAGTTTAGTACACAAACAGTTTGCTACTACTTGTAATGTCCATATGGTAATGTATCTATTTTATTTTCCAGAACATATCTTTTGTCATCATGAGGACTCAATGCTTTTTTGTTATTTCAGCTGTATAGATTTCATGTTTTTCACATTGAATCATATTAATTCTTCTGTACTGTTCTCTGTTGTTAAATAAACAATCTTTATAATCTTCTATGCTTATTCTATTTTTAACAATACATTTCTTAACTCCTTTAGATTTTTTTTCTAATTTATCACCAACTTTATAAGCATACATTTTTGCTCTTAAACCACAGAATTCTTCCACTATTTCTCCATTGCATTCCTCTTTCATTTTTCCTACAACTTTCTTGTTTACTTGTGGAATATTGTAAATATTATCTGTTGGATAGTCACTTGTATCAAAGTAATCAATCATCGATTTCATGTCTTCACAGAAATCATCTGTTTTTATATTGTAGATATAACTGTCTGTATCTTGATAACACAACTCAATATTTTCACCATATTTTGGTTTCATTACTCTATAGTGAAAATCATACATCAGTTCTTTAGATAAATCGAGTATACTCATTCCTACATAGATTGGTTTATTAAATACGATTTTTGTCTTATTCATATGAATGGCAACAAGATTCTCATTAAATATAGTTCTTTGTTTGAAGTTTGGTTTAGCTATTAATTTATCACATTTTTCACCATCTGAAACTAACTTTATATCCACTCTGTTTCTTATATTTTCCATGGTCTTTCTGAATACTGAATTATACATCAGTTTGTAGAAATCCTTTTCGAAATCGTTCTTTGATTGCATCCTCATTTGAGTCTTCAAATCTATATATATCTTCAACCAATCAGATTTAAATTTTAATACTCTGTGTATTTTTGTTATTTTCACTCCCAGAGATAAATACTGTTTGAGATTTCTGTAGTGAACTACATAATTTTACTTGTCATTTAGATTAGTCAACAATTTGCTTTCTTTAGTGTTAGGTACAATTTTATTCTCAGGAGCTAATGGTAAATCTTTATGTAAATCGTGCAATTATTTTGAATATTCTAGATCCACTTCGAAAATATATCCGATTTTAGCAGTATCTGAAATTTCACTTATTTTTGCACAATCAAAATTATTTGGTTCATCCCATTTAAATCCACCATACGGTAAATATTGACTCATAGCATAACCATATAGATTATTAGCATCGAGATACATTAAATAATTTGATCCTTTTTCTTCATCATAATCTTTCATATATTTATTATTTGCTTTAGCATATCTTTTACAGCATTGTGATATTCCACCTCTAATACCTTTTTCAGCCATCAAAATCATATCATAATCATGTAATAATTCAAGTGATTGTTTAGTCATTTTTAACATTGCATCCCAAGATAATCCTGGTGCTGTATAATACCATGCTGGATCTAATTCATAAACTTTCATACAGGTTTCTCTAAAGTTTTCAAATACATCAGCTAACAATAGAACATCTGTTTTAAGATATAAATCATGATATTCACCAAGATTTTTTACGTTGAATTTATTCCAAACTAGTTTTGCATGTTTATAATCTTCATCACTTATATCACAGTCATTAAGTTTATTGTAAAATTCTTCTTGTTGTGGAACTTGTGTTTCTTTAAATTTATTCCAGCTATCCATGTAATCATAAGGATATACACCTTTCCTAATAACTACATCTACTTTATCTTCTGGAAAGAACATTTGGATATTTTTCATTTGATCTTTTTTCAAATTTGATGAAAGTTTGTCTAACGATGAAGCCATGAACCTGAATGTATCTAAGAATTGCATCTTTAAGATGTTTGTTTGCTTACCAAAACTTACATATTTTTCTTCATTATTTGGAATCAGATCTATTTCTTTTTCATCATAGCCAAGTTCTTTTACAAATAAATGTGATTCATATCCTGATAGATTATGGAGATATATTGGAACAAACAGTGGTAACTGATAATTCAAATTACAATAGCTATGTGCAGCACCTCTAAATAAACTAGTTAAATGATCATGATCACGAACTTTTTTAATGTTATCTTTTAATTTATTATTAAAATCATCTAATTTCGTTCTGTTAAGTTCTAATTATCTTACATATCTTTCAATTGTCTCTTCATCAGTAATATTCTCATTTCCTAATTGATCACTGAAGTATTTTATTTTATTTTCTAAATCATCTTTATAGTTCATCAAATTAGAAGGTAATTCATTTAATCTACCTTCACAAATGTGTCAGATTTCAGCATTAGAATATGCTTTTTCCTCTTGTTTTGTTAGTGGCTTCATTGGATCTATTTGTGAATACATTTCACCTATCTCTTCTACTTCTTCCTTAATCATTTCAATAAATTTACTTTTAGCATCTGGTCCTCTGTGTACAACTTGATGTTTATAATATCCATGAGCATACTTTATATAGTAGCAAAATCCACATGGTTTATGTTTTTAATATTTCATTGTGTATGATTCATTTGGATTTGGTTGAAATGTATCAATTTTCTCCAACAAACTCTCAATATCAGCATATATCACAAAAGGAACTTTCATAGTATTTTGATAATTTTTAAAAGTTATTTTATCTCCTTTCTTAGGTAGTTCTACTTTCAGTGGTTTATTTATTAAGCAATCTGGAATATGTTTCTTCAATTTATATTCAGAATTGAAATGAAGTAAACACATATCACAGATGAATTTGGATTCTTTATGTTTTGAGATTTGCGCTGAAATAAGTCGAGATAAATCTTTAATCCAACAATAATGAGAATTTTCTTTATTTTTAAAATATAATAAATTTACATGTTTTTCCTTTTTACATTTTGTAATTTTTAATGGATACACTTGTTATTTTTCATCAAATGAGTAAACATTAATAGATATATTCAGTTTAGGTTCAATTTTTGGAATATTATTAATTTCAACAGGAAACGAAATATTAGGTAATTCTTCTTCAAGCTGTATCACAAATTTTTAATAATTACTTGTTCTATCTGGATTTTTACATTTCTGTCTATCTACTGGATTTAATGCGGAAGCTATAGACCATAGAAAACATTTTTGATCATTATTTTTTACATTAATACATGCTTGCTTTTGCTTTATTTTTTGTGGTAATTCAATGTAAGATGATCCTCTTAATGGAACATATTTATTAATTCCTAATTGTAAACCAATAATTCTATTTAGTGTCCAACCTGAACCCCTAGCTTGAAAATTAGACATTTTTGTTAAATTTCTTTCTTCCCACATTCAATTTTTTTATTGAATCCTTTGCTGTAATTACAGTATAAGTTTGTGTTCGATGTCCAAATTTATTATTCGTGTGCATTCTGTACTCACAAAACAAATTAAAATTTATTTTCAAACCATTATGTTGTTTTTAAATAATCTTTAACTATTTTCATAATTTTTGGTTTCACTGCATTAAAAAATGTTTAGGCTCAACTGAATTTATATTATTTACGAAATTTATGGTTTGTAATCTTTTCTTAAATGCTGTAATTACTAGATAATGTTCAACTGTTTTTCTATCTCTTTGTTTACCAAATACATTCGTAGAAAATGGAAATATTTCTTTCTGTGGTTTAGATTGTTTATTTCGAAGTATTTCATAATCAAATTTGTAGTTGTAGTTTATATTAGGTAGCCGGTTTTGTCTTGAAAAGGTGGATAAAACAATTCATCCTGAAAGGGAAATTCTTGTAATGTAATTAAATTAATTAGTTCTGATTTCTTTAAATTACTATAACCTTTAATACCAATATTTTTAGCGTATCTTTTGAGTTGTTTAATATTCATTGTAGATAACTCCATTTATAAGGAAAATTTTTTAAGAATTTTTAGTATTTGTAATTTTAGATATATATTGTTTATTCAATTAATATATTTTACACATATAATTATATTTTAATTACATTTCATTAAAGTGTTATTTTAATATTACCTTTAATATTTATTCCATTAATATATTTTAATAATATAAAAATTATAATTATTCAATAATATATTTTACTTATCCCTTATATATATACAAAATAATAAAATAATATATTCAATTACTTTATTTTAATAAATATGGGTATATCTACTTGCTCTTAAAATTATATATATCTCATAAATGGACAACCTAATCCTAAAAGATCTAAAAGCTAAAGGTAAACAATTAGGATTTAAAGGTTATTCTAAAATGAAAAAACAACATCTAATAGATCTCATTAGTAACAATAACAATAATGAACCAAGTGATAGAGAACAACAACTAATTGAATTGATTAATTGTATGTTTAAAGTCATGGATTTTAAAGCATTATATAAATTGTATCAAAGTAATGAAACATGCTGAAATGGTAGTTGATTACATTAAAATTTAATACCCATTTAGTTACTTTAAATGGGATATAATTTCAAGCCATCGTGGTTTATCCATAGATTTCATGATAACATGGTACAGGCTATCAATTAAACAAAATTTATCTGACGATGCTATTAGAACATTTCATGATAAATTAAATTGGGATGAATTATCAGTGTATCAAACATCATCAGAGGATATAATAAGAGAATTCCAAGACAAAGTAAAATGGAATAGAATATCATATCATCAATGTTTCTCTGAATCATTTATTAGAGAATTTCAAGATAAAGTACATTGGATATATATATCAAGTGAACAAGTGTTATCTGAAGAATTTATAATGGAATTTCAAGATAAAGTACATTGGAAATATATTATAGATTAACAAAACCTATCTGAATCATTCAGACAAAATTTAATATCATCTTATGTAATAATAGAAATATCTGATCATACTGAATGTTCGGTATGTTTATTGGCTGATGATGGAGTATTTGTGAAAACTAGATGTGATCATGTGTTTCATAAAGAATGTGTTGATATATAGCTAACAGAACATGATACATGTCCTATGTGTAGAACTAATATTAAAGATATAAATATATAATCAAAAATAAATACATAATCAAAATAATAAAAAATACAAAAATATTTAAAATAAAAAACAAAAAATATAAAAAATACAAAAATAAAAAATATTAAAATAAATTAAATATGATAATAAACATTTTAGTATCATATGTATTAATAAACATTTTAGAATTATGTAGAATAAGTACATACATATACTAATAAATTAAATGGTTGGGAATTTATTTCAACAATTGATAATCATATTATTGATTTATATGTCAATGATGAGAACGAATATATCAAGATAGAATTTTTTAAGTGTATATAAATGAGGATATTTCTACTGCTATTATTAACTACATTAATAATTGCAGATGATAAGAGTAAAGCAATAAAGTATTTAAATGATTATGGTTACTTGGTTATTCCAGATAATGATAATAGTAAAGTAAGTGATGATGCATTTAGAGAAGCATTACTGTTATTTTAGTTAACATATAATCTTGAAATAAGTGGTGAATTAAGTGACGATACTTTAAATTTTATGAACATGCCTAGATGTGGTGTAAGAGATGAATTTGGTAGCTAGGGAACTAGTTTGTATAAATGGAATAAGAAACATATCAAATGGCATTATAAAGGTGCTACTAAAAAAGTATTACATGTAGCAGAAGCAGCATATAATTTATGGCAAAAATATACTGATATTCGGTTTCATCATGATAGCAAAAATCCTGATACCTTAATTGCAAATAAAAGACAAAAACATAGTTCTGAAATTAGTAAAAATACCCATTGTTCAAGAGATTTAGTTGTAAAAGGTAATGTGTCAGGAGATGCATTTTTTCCAGATATGAATAATAATCATGTAGAAATACATATGGATGATGATGATGAATTGTGGTACTTGGAAATTGATGGAAATACACCAAAATATCAAACGAATTTATTTGAAGTGTTAGTGCATGAAATTGGTCATACATTAGGTTTATGACATTCAGATGATTATGGTTCAATAATGTATGCATACTATAATGGATGGCATTTAGAATTATCTCAAGATGATATTGATGCTATTCAAAGTTTATATGATAAAATATCACAAC
This sequence comes from Schistocerca cancellata, assembly GCF_023864275.1. Classification (NCBI taxonomy): domain Eukaryota; kingdom Metazoa; phylum Arthropoda; class Insecta; order Orthoptera; family Acrididae; genus Schistocerca; species Schistocerca cancellata. Next base: position 748,411,523 of record NC_064630.1, read on the forward strand.
TACTACACCAAAAATAAGTGTAAAAATACCTACACCATCTACACCAATTGAACCAGCTGAATCTTTATGTGAAATTAAACATTTCGATCACTTACTGTTCGCAAATGGAATGTTATATACATTTCATCAGAAATGGGTATGGATTGGTGATGGTATGAAACCGAAATTAAGAAGCAATTGGTTAAACTTCTTACCACAAGATTTACAAAAAGTAAATGGGATATTTCAAAGACCTGGTGGTGAATTTGTAAAATTTGTTGACAATATGATCTATATGATGAATTTAGATACATTGAAATTAATTTCAGGATATCCAAAACCATTATCTAGCACAGGATTACGTAATAATTTCAAATTAAATGGTATAGTCAACACATATTCAGGTGGAACATTTTTATTCTTTAATTAATTTTTCTATGCTGAGTTGGATGAATGTAATTTTAAATATAAAGTACATGGTATAATAAGCAGACAATTTTCAGGGTTACCAGCAGGTATAACTTCAGTATTAAGTACATTAATGGAATATTGTATTTTTTCGAAGATGAGAGATTTTATGAATATAATGAATTCACGAAGAAGGTAATAAGAGCAGGTACAACTGATTTGTCGTTATTTGGAATAGACTGTGCAATAATATCAGAACTAATAGATGTACTAAACAACACATTACATAAACTTGAATATTTTTCTACTATATAAATGGATACTACCAAAAAGTGTAGTCGATGTAAAAATGAAAAAAATATAAATGAATTTCATACTGATAAATTTCGTAAAGATGGTCATCGCAATATATGTAAACAGTGTGCCTTTTATTATACTAAGAGGTATAATGATATTAATAATGATAAAATGTATGAAAAAGTTACATGTGAATGTGGTAGAACTGTAGCTAGGTGTAAACTTAAACGACATGAAAAATCACTAATTCATAATAAACTCACAAAATAACATTATCCTTATTTACCCAACTATTATGTGAATCATCAAATCCTAACCATTTTGCAAATACTTTATCACCTTTTTTTCTTAACACTTTTTCAATAAGATATACATCTGGATATTTTGTTTTCTGTAGTTCATGTTCATAAAAATTTCCTTTAATATCTTTAATTTGTATGTAATTGGATATGAATATATAACATCGTCAATTTCAAATAATTCTGTAGACCAATTAGCAGTATATCCTTTTTCAAATATTCCTTTTAATTTGCTTATTCTAACTTAATCACCAATAGTATATTTTGTTTTAGTTGGATGTGTAACAGTTACATTAGGTTTATAATTTTTATCATTAACATCAACAGGCTTCATTTTTATAGTTCGATGTATTGTATTATAATATTCATCAACTAATTTTGAGACAATTTCTATCCACGTATAATTGCCTTGAAGGCTAAACTTTTTCCACATTCTTTCTTTTAATGTCCTATTGAATCTTTCTACAACAGATGCCTTTAATTCACTAAATGTCGAATAATGATTGATATTATATTCTTTCATTAGTTCTTGAAAATCTTTACTATAAAATTCTTTTCCATTATCTGTTTGAAAATTTTTTGGAGTTCTGTATTTAAATATTTTTTCAAAAGCAACAGCCACATTTTTACCTGATTTATCCTTAACTGGAATAGCCCAAGCATATTTAGAAAACACATCAATTACAGTCAATAAATACTTATAGTCTTTATTTATTTTTGATATTCCTTTCAGATTTCCTGAATCCATTTCAACTAAATCAGCTTGCCATAAATCGTCAATCCTAAATGATACTACTTTTCTTCTATTGTAATTTTTTCTCATAGGTTTATGTAATTCATTTATTATTTCTTCACAAACATTAGGTTTTGTTCCTTCACCTACAAATTTTTTTAACAAAATTACTCTTTTAAGTTTTACATACTGTGCAAAGACCTTCAATTCTTTGTCGTCCATTTTTTGTTGTTACTCTGTGAGGATAATGGGTTTCTGTAAATTTTTTGCACTTTAAACAATATAAGTGATCATTCATTTATATAGTGGGAAAATGTTATGGTTCTCAACTGTCATCTTCACATAAATCCAACAGTTCACCAAATAAAAATATCCTTACGTCTACTGGAACTGTTTTAATTGTTTGATTCATAGATATCAGCATTTTATCCCTCCATTTCATTTCATGTACTTTATCTAGTTGATCAGTATATACATTTTGTATCTTACCATTTGATCTTTTAACTTTTACTGTAAAGTTAACAGGATACACTTCACCATTTATATTGGCTCCAGATATAATTATTTTCTTAATTTTTACATCGTACTAGAACTGATGTTCTATTACTTCATTACCAGTCAGAAAAGTAAATTTCATTGTTTGTTTATCACAGATTTTATTTTCAAGATTATTTATTTTATTTATATATGGTGATAAATCTGACTTTGAGAAATAATCTGAAAAAGCCTTTTCAATCTCCTTTTTTGTTAAGTAATTTGTTAGATCTGGTACTTTTTCATTAAATTCTGTTTTAGTAACATAGTTATCAAATTGTGTTAAAATAGACATGTATTCAAGTTTCGTAACATATTCTTTCTCTAAATACTGTTTTGTAACTGCATTGTAACCACTAATTGGATCTTTTATATTTACTAATCGTCTACCTTTAAAACTAATATAAGTTTTTGTAAGTCTAACAATCTTAATCAAATCTTTTTGAAATTCCTCAGCTAAGTTATTTATTTGTTCCTTAACTAAATTTGTCATTTGTGACTCAATTTTTTCTTCTATTTCATTCCTCTTTATTTTTCCATTATTTTGCTCATTTTTAGGCCACAGTTTGTTTCCAAAAATGTCCATTTATTAGATTCAAAATATCACTGAATTTATAACCATCTGATCGTAGTTTTAGCATAAATATACATAAATGACCACATACTACTTCATTAAAATTTTGGATTCTTTGATTATTGTAGTATAGATTATCTATCCCCAAATATTTAACTAGTTGTTTAGGTACATGACCACCAAATGAATCAAACACGAATTTCTTACCATTATTCTTATAGTAACGAATCCAATGTGTACCAAGATGATCAGATGTGTCTAGATTAACTATTCCACATTCTACAATTTGTGGTTTATTTGGCAATTCGTCAATCATGAAGACACCTCTAAAGTGTTTAATGTATAAATGTTTTGCAAGTTTTTCGATGTCAAAGTTATTTAATGCATTTGGATATTTATCGACTACTTTTTGGAACATTTTTTTAACCCTGTACACTTCTTTTCCATTTCTAAATTGTATCTTTTCTGTTCTTCTAATTCAGCATCATTTTTCTTTTTATTCAGAACTGCAGTTGCTACAGCAGCTGTTCCACCAGCTAGTGTACCAATACTACCTAAATATGGCAATGCTGCTAATAATAGTGGTAAAAATCCACCTCCATGTTGTGTTAATCCTTTACCTTCTTTATTTTTTGTTAGATATTCAATAATCTTTTTCACAACTGGAATACCTAGTGTAATAAGTAAATTACCACCAGTTTTTTTCTCTTTCTTTCGTTTCTGAACATCAGTTAAAAACTGATCAATTCTATTTAGTTGATCATTATTGGTTTTAATTTTAAGTGCTTTTGGTTTAAGTTTTCCACTATGTAGTAAAGTATAGTCAATACTAAATGTATTCATTTATATAGATTAAAAATTACGTGAAAACTAAAGTGATCATAAGCCCCATCTATCTCATCAAGATAAAGTCCCATTCCTAATTTCCGTTTTCCATACATTATTCCTCTAACTGCTGTTGCTGCAACTTTTTCACCAAATGAAGCATCAGAAGCATGCATTGTTTCTTTTGCAGCTAATTGAAGTTGTTTATCTGCTTCGTGTCTTTTTTCTAAGTCTTTGTGATCACGATAGGCAATGTCATGTTGTTTGCAAGCTTCATCTAATTTATTTATTCCTTCATCACCACGTGCTAATCTTTCATCTAATTCGGTTCCTGGACCGCAAAATCTATATCCTGGAAGATGCATTTCAAATGGAAGTTTATTAATCAAAGTGTTGACTAATCATTTACCATATTTTTCACTTTGCCAGAAAGTGTGTGGTAAATTGTTCAAGAATCGAATCAAGTATGGAATTCCTTTTGGATTGTTGATGATGAAATCACTAAATTTGTTTGTTAACATCTGTGTTATGCCAAGTTTTTCATTATGATAATATTTATTTCCAGTTAATTCTTCACCATGAATTACTGCTAACCTATCCATTAATTCACGTACATCATTCATCCAAAAATATTCAACTGGTTTTTCAGTATATTTTTTAACAAATCCGTTGCTTGTTTTTTCAGGTGAACTATCTATAGTTGGTTTTCTTAAACTTGGGAAATAAACATCAACAATTTCTTTTATAAAATTATTGTATTTAACACCTTTACTTGATATGATTTTATTAGGATTTTTATCGGAATATAGTGCATCTGATTCGTATAGTATATCTGCATAATTTGATTAATCAACAGAATTAAATTTATCATTCAAATCATCCATAGTAACATGTTTTTTGGTTAAAAGTGTCATCAATCCATCTGTTCCTTCATATTCCTTTCCACCAATAATTAATTTATTTCCATCAAATTTTACTGGTAAATTCCCAATATACTTAAACATACCAACAGGCTTTAATCCAAAGACTGTATTTTCACTATGATTGATAAAATTTAACATTCTTTCACTTACATTAATTTTGTTGATGTTTTCGATTTTTGCTCTTCATCATATTCAATACATCATATATTTTGGACTCATTTAAATCACTGTAGCTATCATATGGTTCGATTTGTGGTATATGATACAGAATCATTTGTTTTTCGGCTTCTCTATTTTCTTCAATAGCTTTCAGATCATTATCACCAATTCCTTCAAGTCCTTGTTTTACTTGTTCTATAGCATCAATAACAGGTTGATCTTCTTTTTTATATTTTTCATATTCTATACGTGGTTGTTTTTTCCATTTTTTAAATTCTTCTTTTAATTGTTCTTGTTTCTTTTTATTTCAGTTAGCTTGTTTAACAACTTCTGGATCATACACTGAAAGTGTACTAAGTCCATTAGGATGATCGTATTTTGCAAACATTTATAGAACATAAAAACGTTCATATGTATGTTTAACAATATGTTTATGTTTGATGTTTATGTTAATGTTTATGTTTAATGTTTATGTTGATGTTTGACGTTTATGTTTATGTTTCACATTTATGTTTATGTTTGATGTTTTCGATCATGTTGGTTGTTAGAAAGTCTTTTATTTGTGATCTGTATTTTCCATCATTTGATTTAAGTGTCACGTCTATCGTTATCAAACCAAAACCATCACTGTTCCAACAATTATTACACATATTTCTAAATTCATCATATCTTAAGTCACCTCCAACAAATTCATTATAAATATGATGCAGATCTGTGTCGTCCTGTCTAAATATATTTAAGAAATTGAGATAATCTCTGAGTAATTGTTTAGGTATTTTTGAATATGTTTGAGCTAGATAAAAACAATCTATTCCTTTATGTCTTCCTCTAGTAAAATATTCTCTTACAACATCTTGATTTTCCAATATAAAGTCATCAAATACTACAACTGAATTATCGAAACATTCATTTAATGGTATAACTTCGTCATTGCTACTGATAAATCATGTCAAAGAGTCATCTGTTGATTCTTCAATTTTTTTACATTTTTAAATAAGTTCTTGATATTTTGGCTGATCTAGACTTTTAGAATAGATGTACAAATGGTTAATTTTATTCCAGTTTAACCATCCTGGAGCTAAAATATAATTATCAATCATTAATGTGATTTTTCCACAGCCACTTGGTCCTATAATTGCACATCTAATGGAATTAGGTAATAATTTACCATGTTTATTTTTTAATTTCTTTTCTGGAATTCTTATTTTTGGTTCCCAATCTGTCTTGTGATAGCTAGAGGAGTTTCGTTTGTGACTCATTTAATTACCAATAAATGAGTAGAATAATTCAACTAAGTGATAATTCATCAGTACTCAAAAAACGATTAACTGTTCCTAAGAGAGACAAGTTTAGAAGTGTAGCATTGGTTGGATTTTATACATTTTTAACTCCAAATTTTACAAAAAAAAATAACAAATTATACTGTGATGGTGATACAATAATTATTCCAACTGGGCAGTATACTCTGGAAATTTTGGAAAAATATATTCATACAAAGAACCCTAATATCCATATTAAAGCAGACGAAAATTTAAATAGAGTTACAATTGAGAGTGATGTTAAACTGTATATGGACACTGAAAGAGAGGGTAATACAGCAAGGTTGCTAGGATTTCGTAATCAGACCATTAACGCAAACGAAAAGACTGTTGCTAAAGATGTTCCTAATATTATTCCATTTGAATTAATAAATGTAAATTTTAATCTAGCTGATGGAATGTATGTAAAGCATAATGATCATTTTCATCGTGAAACAAATATTATCGCTTCATTTAAGCCAAATGTTGAATTTGGTGCGCCAATAATTTATGGGCCTTATCATCCTTTATTTGTTCCAATCCATGATAAAATTCAGGATTTAGTGGTAACTATAACAGATGAAAATGATAATCTAATCGATTTCAGTGGTACTACTGTAACTGTCATTCTAGAATTTTATTCTTAATAAATGAAGAAAATTGAAAGCTACCAATTTCAATCATTCCCAGTGAATGAGAAAACAAAAAATAACCTAAATATTCCCAATAAGAATATAGAAATTAATATACATGTTGGTGATGGATGGTTGCATCCTAATATGGCTCAATTGTACATGAATTTTAGTATTATTAAAAATGATGGAACTGATTATCCAACATATGATGGAAAATCCAATAAGATGCTATTGATAGCTATGTAGCAAAACTATTTGACTTTATAACCATAAAAAAGGGCAATCATGTTTTATCTAGAATTGAACATCCATTTATTTCATCATCAGTTCTGTTGCATTTAACATCATGTGTTACTGATAAAATAAGTATGCAAGGACATATAGTTAACAATGGAAAATTAAGAAAGAAGAAAAATGAAGTATTATATCCATTGGAAATGTTTGGCAGATTTTTTAAAGATTACGAAGAAATGATGTTTGAAGGTGATCTTACTGTATGTTTCACATGGTCATCAAGTGCAAATGATTGTATTTTGAGATGGGCTGATTATAATAATTCTGGAGTTGAAATTAAAGATACACTTCCAAGTGAAGGTAAAATCATAGTTGAGACTATGGAAATTCGTTTACCTGTTGTTAAATTTGAACCTAATTATGAACTTGAACTACGAGAAAATATACTGAAAAATCCAAAAATTCTGATATCACTCTATGAATTGCAAACTGTAGAAGTAGCTGGATTAAATGGTAAGAAAAAATTCGAATTAGACATCACAAATTATTATAACTCAATGGAATTTGATATGCCTTACTTTATATTTGTTGTATTTCAAACTAATCGTAAAAACAATCAATTGCTTGATTCATCATTATACGATCATGTTATGTTACAAAACCTATATCTGAAAAATGTAAGAAATGAAGTATTTCCTCAAGAAATGTGGAATTTAGATCCACCATACGATTATTTGAAAGCTTATGATTCATTTCGTGATTTTAAAAGGCTAAAACAAAATGGAGATGGAAATGTTGATATAAATCCATATAATTATATAACAAATTATCCTATTTATGTGATTAATATCGCACATAGAAAAAATGCAGTCGTTACACAAAAAACAACTATGAAGTTATGTGCTGCTTTTAATGATAAAATACCTGATAATACACTAGCCTACATAGTCATGTATGGAAAGAAAAATCTCACTTATGGTGCACAATACTGACAGAGAACTTTTAAGTGCCTATAAATGATGAAAGAAAAAATACGAAAATTAATTGATGCACTTATTGATGTAATGTCATGCTTTGACATTTTCAGAAGAAAAGGAGACAACATTGTCAAAAACTGCAAAACCTTCGGCGCCATCTGAAGGAAACCCCGGAGGGATTTTTCCATGTTTCTCTGTCTCAACTCATCCCTCCGGGGTTTTTTGAAGTTCCACTCATAGTCCAGGTCCACAGCCAGGTCGAAGATCCAGCGTCTTGATGGAAGCTGCCTTCTGGCATCTGTTACCCATCATCTTTAGTTGAGGGGGCAGAGCCTCAGACAGCAGCGATGTGATGAAAACGATGATGACTGCACTCAGTTCTGGGGCGTCCCCCACCACTGGCGCTGAGGCACCACTGGGGCAAGAGTATACTGTTTCCAGCTTGTATATATAGTTGGTATCTGCTAATGAATTTGTTCATACTTTTCATGCTTTTCAACAGTTTATTTTGGATGTAAATAGATGATATCCTTCCAACTATTGTACTTTATTCGAAGCAATGAAAGACAAACAACATGGAAACGTGAGTGTGAACACTCAAATAATCTTAGAAACAGAGTAATTAACGAGTAAATTGATGCATGTTCCCGTGTTAATGTACATGTAGGTTTCTACAGTGCCATCTATGAATGAAAATCGGTACTAAAATTGCCAATATAGCTTGAAAAGTCAGTTACTGTAACAGGCTGGTAGAATATCTAAGGAGGTAGTACGCTTTGAAGCACACTTCCTGAAGCATTCTGATAGCCTGACCGCAAACAGCCAGCTAGAGAGAGACAGCAGGAAGAGGTTGGGTCAAAGCAGGAAGAGGCGGTACTTGATAACTGGAGGTGGAGTTTGATAGCAGGCAGCTGGCTTTATCTGTAACTGCATATTTGCCTGCTAGTCAGACGAGTGAGAGGCACCACACAGGCAGGATCTATACTGTATTGCTCCTGAAAACATCCATAAATTTCGAATATTTATATACTAAATGGAGCAGTTTCAAAAAGCGATTCAGATCGACATACCTGATGTACATTATCCATCTGAATATTATGCACCTGAATTTTGTCAAAATTGTTATGTGTGGTGTAGTGATGGCACTAGATGTTACAATTGTTATCCTGATAAACCAAAGCTACGTAACAACAAAATATATAGATTTAAATATTTCTGTAAAAAAAATTTTAAAAAATTTGTTTAAAACTATAGAAAATGGTGCTACAGTGTTGATGTTTACTGCTGATGAAATGGGTCGTATTTTAGAGTTATTTGATGTGTTTAATTATTTTTACAAAGATAAAGCATTACCATACAAATATTTTATTGCAAAAATATCTGACCTGTTAAATATTGAACATCAGATAGAAGTACATAACACGAAACGTAACAGAGAAATATGGCAACAATTTAGACATGAAACCATTCGAAGTGCTTCAAAAACAAAAGGAATTTCAAACCATTATAGCTTAGACATTACCATATGGACATTACAAGTTTTAGCAAACTGTTTGTGTACTAAACTTCATTATTAGTTGTGTTTTATATACCGTTTTTATAGTAAATTTACTGTTTTTGTATGGTACTTCATTTTTAGGAACAGAATATTGCATTTAGACCCCAATTTCTGTACTAATTGATCGATGGTTTTGAGATTGGGGTGGGGTGGGGCAGTGACCCCAAATTATATCTACTTACTGATCAGTCAGATCATTATGACAACCTATGCAATAGCCAGTATGTCCGCCTTCGGCTCGGATAACAGCCGCCACGCGTCGTGGCATGGAAGCAATGAGAACTTGTAACAAACAGTCTGCAAATGTTATTCTGAACTCCCCTCGGTACTGTTCGAGGATGAGGAGAAGAAGCACATATACGATTGCCAGAGGGGGGCATTCTGTAGGTACTTCTACGGTAAAAGAAAAAGTCACACAAAATTATAATCAACTTCGCTCAATAACCATCTCCCATTAAGAGTAGAACGAATTTTGTAAAAAACTAGGCCGTATGAGTAAAGTGAATAAAACGCTTTTCCTTCGAATTCCGAAGCGTAAGCTTGAGGATTTATGAATAAAATGTGAATCAAGAGCTATGGCTTAAGGGGACAAAACGGAGAAAAAAGCTCTTGCTTCGCCTTGACCTCTGGCTTCGGCATACAATAAAACTGCACGAACGAAAAGAAGAAATATCTTCTGAAATATGAAGGTTGGTCAGTAGTAGACTAACATTTGCTGAGTGCGGGTATGACTCAATTGGGAGCATCTTTACCCCGAGAAAAATGCTACGGAATCAGTCGGTGTTTATTTGAAGAGCGTTAGAGCGTCATGGAACTGTATATATCGTTTCAACGATGAAAATTTTACGGGAATTTCGAATCATTTTCTGCTGGACACAGCGCGAAGAAGAGGCAGAGAATTATCGTCAGAACTGGGGAGGCAGATTTGCCTTCAGTATGCATCTGAAATAGGATTCCAGTCCGGCAAAGCAGAAGAAATGGGGATTCATTAAACTACAGTGAGCAAAAAATTGAGCTAAATTTCTAAGAAGATATTGGTAAAAGCTGCCTTGGGGGTTCAAACATCCATGGTCGCCACATGATGCGTGATTGTGGTAAAAAATGAGTAGCTAGAGGAATGTAAATTTCCAAGTGGTACAGGTGTAATTAACTATATGGAATTGACTGTGCATACATCCGAATTCCGAAATCTAATGCAATGTTGACGAATGTGTAAACAGAAAGGGTTACGGTAGTACAACTGTGCAGGGTGTGTGCAGCATAAAGGAACTGTTCACTAGCGTTGGCGCTAGCGGGCTTGGTTCAGTGTATGACAACTGATTGTGGAGAAATTAAAGAGTCGGGGAAGTGCTAAGCGAATTTAAGAACACAGCTCTTTTATGTGATGAAGGCTTTGGCCTAGAGCTCTGGTTATCGACCACCCGATCATAATCCAAATGGTTCAAATGGCTCTAAGCACTATGGGACTTAACATCTGAGGTCATCAGTCCCCTAGACCTAGAACTACTTAAACCTAACTAACCTAAGGACAGCACACACATTCCACACTAGAGGCAGGATTCGAAACTGCGACCGTAGCAGCAGCGCGGTTCCAGACTGAAGTGCCTAGAACCACTCGGGGACAGCAGCCGGCGATCATAATCCAACAGACACTTAAGTCATTCGACAAGATTTACAGAAAAAGGGAGTCTCTGTAGAGCGTTACTATTGTCAGCTGAAGAAGCTCTGGGTAGAGTTTCCTTGTCAGACGTTCCAATAATTATAGCTTGCTACTTTGTACTCCATAATATTGCAAAACGTCTACAGAATGAAGATTTTGAAGACCACAGTATTTCCATGATAATAGCAATAATGAAGAGGAGATTGTAACAGAGAAGGAATTGCTTAGGAGAGGACATGGAAAAAGACAACAAAATGCAGCTGTAATGCAGAATGCAGGATTTTAATTATTTTTTTAAACTGATTATCTTCTACAACAAGCTATCGGTCTAAAGAAGAGTATATATATTGAAATACTTTCATTTTCCTCCTCTTGAGCACTGTTTTCTTTGGTCCTTTTTGCATCAGGAAAGTTTATAATCAAAGCTTCTTTTTCCATTTTCATCCTTCTCAACTACAGTTGCTCCAGTTTGTGGGATTCGAAGATACTGAGCATCTCCGTCCCATCTGTTTGTGGCAAACATTTTACTTTCTTCAAACATTGCCGCGCGGAGTGGTCATGCGATTAGAGGTGCCATGTCACGGATTGCGCGGCCCCTCCCGCCGGAGGTTCGAGTCCTCCCTCGAACATGGCTGTGTGTCTTTTTCTTAGCATAAGATAGTTTCAGTAGAGTGTAAGTCTAGGGACCGATGACCTCGGCAGTTTGGTCCCTTAGGAGTTCACACACACATCTTCAAACATGGTGGCCTGTCGCTTGAAATTTCTGTAGACAAGGAGTTGCTTCCTTTTTTTTTTGTTCCCGAAAGTGGAGATTTCTCTAATAGTTCAGGATAAATTTCTAGAGCAATGGTTAAAAATACTATTGTAGTTTCTGCAGTTTCCGAGCTATCATCTGAAGTGGATGAGGACATCTCTGGTTGACAACTATTGTAGTTTCTGCAGTTTCTGAGCTATCATCTGAAGTGGATGAGGACATCTCTGGTTGACAAGTCAGATGCACTCACTAAGGACAAATAGAGTGAATGGAAGTCTTCCAGCCAGCAAATCGGTGAAACCAGAGTCCCGCACTTGCTCAACGAAGGTTGCTGACTATGCGGACAAGCAGATCGCTAGAAGGTTTTGCTTTTGTATTAGATGTGAAAGTCAGGAGGAAAACGTAAGGGTTATTTATGCAGTCTCTAGCAAAAGATTCGCTTCTTTCTTTCGCTTGCAAATAAATGCTCTTTCTGCCTTTATCAAACAAGCTTTTGCTTCAGTAATACTCATACAGGCCGCCGACTTGCTTAACGATCAAAGTTCCCGATAATGCGTCGTTTTGTGCTTTTTCAGTTATTACTAACCATTTCAGAAACGACCCTCTCATCTGGCTCGGCTTCTTTGGCTTCTTCGAATGGACAATGTATCACACACTCTGTGACCTACTGCTTTGTGAAGTACGATCTCCGACAATTCCGTTTTCAGCTGTACAGGTCGCGACACGCCTCGCTCCTGAAGTGTCTCCGGTACAACAGTTGCGGCCTCCGTGAGGCGGTTGCGTTTTTTTCGCGACGAACTGCCCCACGCTTCAACTGTTAAGGTTTTCGTATGTTTCTGTGATTGTAAATAATTCGCCTTTCTCTACTGGGACAAATATGGATGAGCTTGCTGCAAGAACAGTGAGTTAAGATCCTTGACTCTGTGTTAAAAGTTTATCCGTGTTTCGCTCGCTCGCCTGGCAGGTACTGCGCAGTGCCGGCGCATTCTTATCTGAGGCGTAGCAGCAACCAGTTGCGAGTTTTGAAGAGGGGATTAGATATTCGTGAATCTGAGAGAAATTAGCTGGAAAACGTTAATGTGGAAATGAAAACTTGTTTGTAAACATATTAATTCTATTGCTGGTGGTGACCTTTTTTTTTAGGCATTTTTCAACGTAAACAATGAAGGAACAAGAATGAAATATTTGTTAGTCAGAACTATTAATAACTGAAGGAAATATTTGTCCGTCAGATAAATAACTGCATTCATGATGTGCGTTAATTTGATCTCTTTGTTTTCATTATGTCGCAAATAAAGCAATTGATTGGAATGTAGGTAATTTTTTGTATTAACAGAATTTCGTAATTTTTAGTGTTTTCTTACGTAATACAGTCTTTTTTGACAATAATCAGTGTTCAAGTTTTCAAGAAGGACCTTCTTTAAGGGACCATTGCATGTCCTATGTAGCCAATGTTAAATTATCGAATCTTGGAAACTTTTCAAGACACCAATTTACAATTTCCCATAACTATTGAATGCACCTTTATAGATACACTGTTTGGAATTATTACTAAAATTGTATTGTGGGGCATGTTATCTTTTTATCTCAAACAATCAATTTTTTAAAAATTTTTTGTAAATAAATGAACATAAAAACAAAACAACTCAGGGTATTTTAATTATTCTAGTTCCATATGTGTTAAATCTTACGCTTGGCATGCTTGAAAATTTCATGTCTCTACCATAAGTACGTCTTTAGAAAACGGATCATTTATTGGCAAAAAAGTAGTTCAGAGATATTGAGGTTTAAACCTTTTTTTATTGCAAACTCTCATACAGACTTACATTTCTGCTTCTTTTATGCACTAGAATGTCCCTGGCACACAGTCTGTGTCCTCTTCGGAGTCACAACAGCCCGATGCTTGCCTCCCCTTTTCTTTCTTGCGTCTTTTGTCAGTTTCTGAGGAGCTAACTCTGCTTCATGTACACGAAGCTCACCCAGTTCCCGCAATCCTTTAGCTGTGCTCTGTCCAAATCCTACCCATAAATTCTCCAGTATCTTAAGTCTTTCATAAAAATTTCCATTAAAAGTTATTACAGCACCAAACACTGCTAACACTAGAGTCATAAGGCCAACAAAGACATTTTTAGGCACATTCAAGCACAGAATGTTATTGAAGGACTCATTCACATTCTGTGTCTTCCCATGTAAACATTTCTTTAGTACCTAAGGATTTGCGAAGCCTCCGTAAATAGGTTTGATTGCTTCCATTACTACTAAAGGAAGAGAATATTTGTGTGTAAATTCATGCATGGTGCCAAAAAATTCAGCTTACCTATATTTACACCAAGTGTTTGCTGGAGGTGGACACAAAGCATGAGATAGCTTTTCATCGATTGATATTCAGTGAAAGAAAGTGCTCCACACAGCTCTTTTCATCTTCTCTAAATTGTCACAGTTATCTCTAGCGGCCTTCCCATAATATTCCTGTAATTAATGAATTACTTTGTCAGTCTTCCATCACATTTTATAGTGTTTCTGTCAGACAGCTTCGGGTTATCCAGCTTGGTGTTTAGGTTATGCAGACATGTTCCCGTCCTTATCTTGACATGTCCTACACACTCAAGTTTCGTATAGGAACATCATAAGGCTTACTATTTTGTACTACAATTAAAACCTTGCTGTCTCCATCAACTAAGTAATTAACATATCTGACACCTCTCTCATTCTGCGAACGCTGGAAACTGTTAATCGCCCCTCTTACCTCCATTCCTCCTCTTGTGCCATCATAATTTTTTATGCACTGCTGCTTATGAAGTAATCTGTTCTTCTGGTTCGCTGTACAACATCAGCAGAACTTGCCAAGAACTTCAAAATCCAAAACTTTTCCAGTGTCAGTACTTATAGCAGATGTTAAACCATTTTTAGAATGGATGCACACTTTTGCCAGGATCCATTCATAGCAATTCTGATGCCTGCGTCGCCCTCATTTTGCTGAACAGCTTCTGATGTAGCAGCAACCATTGAATCTTCAGCCACAGCATTTACAGAGTCCCCAATAGCTGTTACATATTTCGTATGTCTAGGAGGTGGTTTTGGCAAATTCAATAGTTTCATACAATTCATTACCTGAACACTTTGATGAAGTATGAAATGCTTTTTCGTTTTTACACTTCTGACATTTAATGATTAATTTACTCCAATATCCTCATAAAGTTCAACTTCACCACCACAAAGACAGCAAGAGATAGTTTCAGAAAGAACTTGTGCAGGTATTTGGAGATCAATAATGAAATTGTCCATAATTTCATTTCTTTTACCACTGTCACCCGTTTCTGAAGTTACTTTCCTTTTAGATGCACTAGGTGTGTGGTCACTTCAGAAACATTATCGTGGATTCCTTCACTGCTAGCAAACGTGTTTTCAAGTAGTTATTTACGTATAAAAAGAAAATGATATTAGCTTACTACAAAAATATACGAAGTCACACTACTTTCGACGAAAACTGGTATCAGAAACAAAGGACTGATTTGTTAATTCGTAATGCCAGTTTCTGAGACGTAGCACTAAGCACAAAACAAAGCAATTTACAGCCTTCTAGACTTTGTAGTTACCAAGATATTACTGCTTAACTGTGGCAGTATAGGCGTAGCTGCGAAATTTGACAGACACATGTCAAAATTCAAAATATTGTTTGAAGCTCTCACGGTTGTCTGATTTTAATGTATTATACACCAAAATGTTGAGGAAAGTCCAAAGAACATTGTGGAGCAGAAAACAGAAAATGTCAAAATTTCAATAAATTTCTTCTTAAAGTAAAACCTTCCTCCAATATTCTTAGTATAGATTTGTATATTTTGTCCTGTGTACATTGCACTTTACGCCAATTATGGCTACAGACTCTTTCTGAAGTTACTAAGTACTTATGAACACTGGCTGACGATCTGCGGAAGGCAGTAAATGTTGCTAAATGTTCTTCCACTCTAGAATCAAACTCAGAAACTGCTGTAAGAAATTCCATTCCGTAGAATTCCCGAATAGGACTCTTCATTTTCACTTCGAAATCGCAGTTGCCCTTTCCCTAAATACCAAATGGTATTAATGATCCTGTTTAATATGTAATGTTTCTCACTGTTTCATTATGCTGCTCGATTTCAACTCTTCGTCGGCAATCCAATAACGTATAAATTCTAGTAGGAGGCGATATAAATTTGTTCACTTTGAAAGTAGCCAAAAGATGACTTACAGACTCACTGTGTTTTTTCACAGCAGTATTCGGATAGTTTAGATCCTCACATCCTTGATGATCCAATACAGTTTTCTTGTTTGAAAATAGCAGACATATCTGACAATGGAACACATTACACATGCAAAACCACTCTACATCATACGATTCTCTGCAGAAATGTCTTTCAAATCCTGCCCTTTCATCTTACACACAGTTTGACATTTTGAGAGCTGGGTATGTTTAGCTAATATAAACGCCTTGTTTCTCTTCATTATAAGAAAGTAATGAAAACTGATGCTTTCACTACCCATATTCAATATTTGAACTTCTGACTTCATTGCACAGGCACTGTGCAGTCAGCCGCAACTCGAAAACAACAGTCAACACAAGGTGTTGGAACCTGAACTGACAGCTTGGTCAGGTTTAGCAAGCAGAAGGCAAAAGGACTGAGAGCACATGTATACATGAGCTTTTTCATGGAGTAAGGCTGCCAATACGTTGAAATAGATCCAATGCCTCTGTGGCAGGCATGGCAGTAGCAGGTGACTTCAAGAAGTGCAGAGAGTAACTGTGGCGTTTGGAACGAAACAATGTATCATAATGGAAGGAAAACACACTATCATGATACATTACATTTAAAAAAATAAAGTAAAATTATTTATTATTTTTCTTTCGATTTTATTTGTTGGCCAGTAGTGTAAAACCAACAATGCAGAAAAATTGGATATTACTGCTATAAGATATTTCATTGTTTTAATGGCTTCATTTCTGGCTCAAGATAACTATCCTAGGCCTTCCTTCCCCCCATGGAGCTATGCTTGAGTGGTGCAGGATAGTTTTGATGTTTTACAGTTATATCTTGTATACAACTGACAATATCGAAAACATTGACTTCTTAAAAATTGTAGGGCATTAAATCCTGTGCTGAATGAGACCAAGTGCATATTTCTATGGATTACCTTTTTGCGTGCTAGTACTCACCAAATTTGGATAAATTTGTGAAAAATTTTCCTTTTAGCTTCTGCTTTTGGGTAATATCATCTGTCAATGAAATGGCCTATACAAAAAATTGTAGAGGAATACTTTCGGTGTTTGAAGAGTCCAAAATGAATTTTTTGGTCCCACTCATTTCTTTATGGCTCCACTTTAAATTAGAACCATTTCTCATCATCAGTGAAGACTGTTTAAACTGCAGTTTTTCAAAATGTTATTTGCAATACATAAAATATAGTACTATAAATCGCCATTCTACCTTTTTTGTGCTTAATTAATATAATAATACCATAAAGTATTAAAATTGTAGAATATAAAAAATAATATTAAGAAATGGTTTCATATAGAATATGATGAGAGACAATCAACTGATATGAAGATGCAGACTGGTTAAGAAACACAGTTCCTTATAACAATTACTGATGATTACACTTCATAATAACAAAAACTACTGTTAAAGTTACGAACATGAAAAGTGGAAAAATAGGTAGGTACACAAATTTCATAGATGTTAACATTTGACTGTCCTAGGACCACTTGGCTCCTCAAATACTGTAATTTCCGATTTGGATTCCATTGCCTCATCATTCAGCTCCTCAAGTTCTTTAATTTTTGTCGAGCCACATATGTAGTCAAGGTCTTCAATGTATGGTTTGTCAACTCCAATCTATTGGAGTTCCCATTGCAGTTGGCACAAATCACTGAGCATTTAATGTCAGCCTTCTGATCCCACAACCACCTCAACCTACCTTGTTCGATTTGCAAAAAATGTTGGAGAGAAGAGGGTGTAGAGTTGGTTGCATGGAAGTGGGAATGGGTTCACAACCCCCCAGAAGAACGGAATCATCTGGTGACCTAACTTGTAGGTAAGTTTTTAAGCAATGTTGGAGGACTGCTTTGAATGTCAGTAGTAGGAAGACTGGATTGATTTTGGATTTCACCAGGGCTTTGAAAAATAGGTCGATCCACAATTTATCAAATAATCTTCAGTCCTACCTCTGTAGAGGGTTGTTATAATTCGTAGGCCAGCTATGCAAAAGATTCGGCTTCAGTGTCACGCTCGAATAAACGTTTGATTTCCTATAGAAAACATTTATGTTCATCGAACAGCTTATCTACTTTCTTCTTGGCCTGCTTGAGGAGTGCTGAAGTTGTGTAACATCCACTTATAGTGTGGAAAATATGAGTCGCCTTCTGATGTTGTCTGCCAGTGTGAAGCTGCAGGACCGAATACGTTTTGTGGGGGGGGTCTTCCCTCTTCCAGGTTTTGAATGTACCTAGAACATTGAGCATAATAAGAACATCCACATCCTAACAAACTGCCACAACTTCTTCATGGTACTGTAATACCTCAAGGATCATGACAATAATCAGGTGGTCCACATCTTCATTAGCTTCCTTTACTAAGAAGGCTTCATTTTCAAGCCTCTTCGTAAGCAAGCTTATGAGACACATTTTGTTTCTGTTGTGGGAAAGGAATTGCTGCTGAGTCATGGTCACCACCTTTAACTCAATAAAGATAACCTCAGTGGTAGTGTGTCTTTTGCTTCAGAGGAGGTGCTCACCATAGTTAATTCTCTTGATGAGCAGGTCTTCTGGATAGCCATCAGACAACACACTTTTTGCAATTCAGTCATATTGCCTTTTCAGGTAGGCAACGTGTTGTGACTTGGGAAGACAGCCAAGCCACTATGATTGGTAGCCAAAAGGCATGCGTTAAGCTCACGCAGGCTGGTGTGAGGTCTGGAACAGTTAAGGGAATTGAGTCTAGTAAATATAAGTACGTAACTTCTGGAATACTTAACTTTAATTCATAATTGGTGAACATCGGTCTGACGGTACATGCATCACAAGATAAATAGCAAATGATAATGGCGCCTTGCTAGGTCGTAGCAAATGACGTAGCTGAAGGCTATGCTAACTATCGTCTCGTCAAATGAGAGCGTAATTTGTCAGTGAACCATCTCTAGCAAAGTCGGCTGTACAACTGGGGCGAGTGCTAGGAAGTGTCTCTAGACCTGCCATGTGGCGACGCTCGGTCTGCAATCACTGACAGTGGCGACACGCGAGTCCGTCGTATACTAGCGGACCGCGGCCGATTTAAAGGCTACCACCTAGCAAGTGTGGTGTCTGGCAGTGACACCACACAACGTATTTGATTAGGACTGATTGGAATGTTGCACCACTCTTCCACACAGCCAGATGGAGAAGAAATCCAGCACTGACAACAAAATCTGCTTCTTCCACATTTATCTCATTCGGTGATGTGAACAAGCCATATAACACTGACTTCCTCATTCCAGATGCGTCGAACAGACAGTGCATAGCGCACTAGCTCCTAATGGAAGAATTCTTTAAAAAGAAGTGCTGTCTGACAGAATATTGTTTCAGGGTTCACTGATACATACTCCCTATCCATGGTCACCTTACATCCAATTCTTGTACATTCATTATTCGTTTTTTTTACAAACTTGACTTTGTCAAAGGTTTGACCAACCAGGCAGTCACCCACCCAGTTACCCATGTAGCCGTGCAGTTTAACGCACTGCTTTCTGGGTGGGAAGGCATGCTGGTCCCCAGCACGAATCTACCTGGCAGATTAGTGCCACAGTCCGGTATATCCAGTCTGTGGATTGCTTTTCAGGCGGTTTTCCATCTGCCTCAGTGAATGCAGGCTGGTGACCTTTATTCCGCCTCAGTTTCACTGTTGGTGACTGCTGCACAAACATTTCTCCATGCATATGTACACTGTCATTCCTCTACTATGCAAACAATGGGGTTACACTCGTCTGGAGTGAGACATTCCTGTGGGGAGGGAGGGTCTCCACTGGGGGCCAAACCACACAATAACTCTGGGTTCAGTGTGGGTTGGCGGTGGGATGAGTGGACTGCTGTAGCTTGTAGTGGGGTTGTGATCCACTGAGGGCTACGGTGGTAAAGGCTCCTTTGCCGTTTCTCCGTCCCCAGTTCGACACAATACAATATAACCAGGCAGCCACTGACGAGCTGCCGATTTAAGAGTCTCAGTGGCAGTTGAGTCTGAGGATTCCTGTGCTGATGGACATAACAAAATTTGTCACATGGAATCCACTCAATAAAATTCTGAAGGTGTCCATTGTTAGGTTGCAAACTAGCATTTCTTGCATCAACATGTTGCTCTGAGGTAGTGAGTGATACCCACAAAACTATTCAGTGTGCTGGGTCACTGTAGTAACACTTGGCATGTCAGAGTCCACCTACTCAGAGCACTGTCTGAGATTCTGTGACCATGACTGAGACCTCTGGTACTTTTCAGCAAGCACATTAATGTCTGCTCAGTCATCATGTCAGACCCACCTCAAAATTTAACTCGGCCTTCTGATAGCAAACCACCCACTGAGTGCAAACTGTGTACAGTCTTCTTGGAATATTTTCTTTGCAAGGCCCATTATATCTTGTTGTAAACAGAGCTGTGCAGATTTAGTATACACAGATGCTCACTGACATGAAAATACAGCAGCACTTTCTTAACAGTAGTGAAGTGCAGTTCCCAGTCGGCACTCCTCTCAGCCTGGATAAATTGCTTCATCAGAGTACTCATGTCGAAGTACACAATCCGTAACTTGGCCGTGGGACCATTTAGCTCCTGCTCTTCAACTTTCTGTGCAAATATCTGCTTCAAAGCATCATGATCATGGGCTTCCAAAGGAGCTTGTTGAGATAGAAGCCTCTTCTAGATGCTTGTCTGTTCTCTCATTGTCATTCATTATTGTGAGGATGACATTGCAAGAGCCAAACTGTAAAAGATGCGTCCACGAACTGCCCTTGAATAACCTCGACGGGCCATCATTTTTCTTTTGATACCTACATGAAAGCAGCGCAGAACAGCTCTTGTAGCCTACTTCGACTCATAATTTAGCCTATGGCTCACAAGACTGACATGAAAAGATGAAACTCTCCCAATAGTACCACGACCACTCCAGAATCGGAGTCTGGAGGAAAAGGTACCATTATCTCACATGCCTTAAAATACAGAGGCTGCTCAAATGTAAGAAAACAGACATTTTGTTTTATTCTTTTGCATTTGTTTATAGCAGTGTGAAGTGTACACAGTGTTGTAGATACTGGGAGGTGTTTGATTAATGAAAGGAACAGTGTCTGTGATGTCAAGTATGGTTCAGTGCACATTATTTGCTCCATGAAGCCATTCCAACCTGGAGGATCATGTACTTTCCATTTACCAGAAATCCACTTGAAATCAGCCACTTAAATGTTCTCTCTTGAACAATCCTATGTACAGTCCTCAAACTTGGTGCTCTTCAAAGATGCTCCAGTATGTTCAGATGTTTTTACTGCAGTTAGACAGAATCCTCCTACTGTGCTGGCTTTTGGAACAGCATTTGTTCTAGTAAATACCATACCACATAAAGAGGCAGAAATTACTAGCATTATACGACATTGGATACCACCCAGAACATGAAAAATATTACGGGCATCAGTTGTGTCAGCACTGACATGGCATTGTCAAATCACTGAGAAAGAGTGGTGCTTAGAACTCTCAGGCTATTTCATATAAGACACCTCAAACATCATGGCCTCATAGTAGGAACAGCAGAAACCAAGTCCACTTGCCATTTGTATTATCTCCATTGAGTCATATTACCCGAACAGCTGCTCTCCAATTCCAACTTGGAGGGATGAATGAGACTGTCTTGATCTGGCGGAAGATATTACTGCATGAGCAATAGAAATTACTTTGGTTCTGTCTTTCTGCGATTTACTTGATTTGCCTGTCTTTGTGATTGAATCAAGCAAAATTTGTAGGATTTGTGAAATATCCTCCTCACAGTTTTCCAGAAAGACTTGGGGATCTGGATAACTCTCAAGCGGAACATGCTCGAATGGATATCATCCCAAATTATCAGCTGCTGCTCTAACAACTTGGAGGATTTCTTCCTTCTTATTTGCCTGTTTTGATTTATACCATTGCTGGTGCTATGACTTTCTTTGCATGCTGTGTTGTTCTGTAGTAGATACAGAAGCGAGGAGCAGATGCCCTTCATGAACGGAGAATTCAGGTGCTAATTTATTCTACATCTAATGTCAAATAGTAAAAAAAGTACATAACTTTCTTGCCATATTTGCAGTGTTAGTTGCTATCAGTAGATTTGAATGCAGAAATATACACACATACAAAAGATATATAAATCGGTCACTCTTCGATAAAGTGGCTATTCGAAAGATGTCGAGCCCTGGCCACTATGAAAGTCAGTAAACGTTATTCAATTGGCAAACACATAAATGGGTGAGCGTATGAAAGTTTGAACTTAAGTACACCTGCCACTGAAGCTCCAGAGGGGAGGGGGGAATGTTTCCATCTCATTGGCAGCAACGTAATCGTTCATGGCAGCACACTCATGCTGCGGTAATGACTACAGAAAGTGGGGCGACATAACTGGCGGTGCGCATATTTGAAAGTTTGGCCAATGGGATAACGGCCGATACTGCAGCTGGGACAAGATATTTTAACCAGTATTGCCGAATCAGGCTGCTGTCCCTAAGTGTTGACCAACTGATGTGATGATGTCACTCCCATAATGGTCTGACAACATTTTCTTCAGAGATTTCTCACTTACTATTGGGCCTGGGATTTCTTTGAGGACCTCTTTCAAAGAAAACTGGCACTCATGTTCCATGCTCTCAATGGAGTTGCAAACATA
The DNA here is from genome assembly GCF_023864275.1 of Schistocerca cancellata. NCBI lineage: Eukaryota > Metazoa > Arthropoda > Insecta > Orthoptera > Acrididae > Schistocerca > Schistocerca cancellata. The sequence continues at coordinate 748,434,272 of NC_064630.1, forward strand.
TCATAAGGCAGTAGTGATTTCTTTATCCTGAGGTTTCCTTCGATGTTTGTTGAATGTACATGGAAGAAAAATTTTCTGCTGTAGGTCTGATGGCATCACCACTCATCGGTAATCAAATCATTCCCCCAATCAGGATGTGACTTCTTCATCCTCTGATCTTCCCAGACAGATGCATTTTGCAAGACACCATCCTCAAATTCTGTAGTGGTTACAGGATTGACAGCAACCAAGGGATGGACATACAGTCTTAGCTGTTTGGAAATGAAATCATCACTGGCATTAATGGTACAAAAAAAATAGCATGTTGTTTTAAAACTGATCACAGGCTGGCCTGGTCGGATTCCACATGCAGCTCCACTTGCACTACCTTTTCTGCAACAGCCACAATTTTCTCCTTGGTGTAAGAGTTATGACACGAGAAATAAAATTTTACAGCATCAAATGTGTTTAAAACAGCATACTTTCTACCACATCTCTTCTTACTGCACTCCAACAAACTTCTGATTCCTCTTGTTTTCACAGTCACTGCCTCATTCTTCTCCATTGTATTTTCACACAGGGCACAGATCCGCCGTTTCTATATCTGCTTGTTTTGAACCTGCAACAAAATGAATTATGAATTTCAAATTTTATTTAGGTAACTTGTTACTATATTTATTAGATACAAGACTAGTAGTGTGATGTTATAAAACTATGTTTTACCCTTTACCCAACTTCTGTATGAATAGGCTGCACCAAAAACGTTCCCTACTCTTACCCACAATCTAGAAAATCAATGTGATTTGATCCAATTTCAAGGGCGAGCAGTACAGAAACAGCTGGTCCAAAAAATTCACTTTCGGTCTCAGCATATGCAGGATTTATTTCTGTATATTTTTTGCATACACCACTTCATTAACACGTGGGTTACTTTAGATGGTATTAACAAAAAGCAGAAGCTAAAACAGAAATTTTTCTTAAAAATGTAAAATTTTTCCAACTTTGATCATCAAGAGTTTGGGAACAGATGGTCCGAAAAATATGCATCTGGTCTCACTCATACAGAATTTAATGCCCTACAACTTTTAATAAAAACTTATTTTCGATGTTGCGAGTCATTTACGAGATATAACCGTAAAAACGCAAAAATACCCCATTCGAGGATACATTTTTAGCCCCCACCACTTAGGCACATAACTCCACCTGTGCAGAAAACGTAGGGTAGTCATACTGAGTCAGAAATTAAGCCATTAAAACAATAAAACCTTTCGTGGCAACTATTTCCGTTTTGAATTTAAGCGTATTGGCCTATTGAGCGTTGACACACAACTTGCACATCCTGAGAAAACGGTCTATGGTGTCCAACGGGCACAATATTTCGGCGATCAGACACGTCGCCATCGTCAGGTGCACTCGCACTCGCTCTCGCCGAAATATTGAGCCCGTTGGACACTATGGACTAGCAGCACACCCGTGGACTGTTCGCGCAAGAAACACGCCTGGAGAAACTAAGAATCACATCACTGAAACTAATGAAATTTGATGTCAACTACGATATATTCTACTAAAACGAGTTACTTTTGATAGCTCATCATAGTGCTGTATCACTGAAACGGTATACTGTACCTTTCATAGCAACATGCTTCAACACTGCAGACATCAAATACTGGAAGCCTTTATCTACCGAGACGTACTTCCCTGACGTTTTACTATAACACATCGCAGCTAAAATGACGCATTTTCGAGAGATCTAGAATTTGCTTATGCTTTAAAACAGCTTATTTGCATACCAAATACTCTATGAGAAAGAAGACCCACCAAATACGTAGTTTAACTCAATACAATATGGCGGTTCTTACTGTCTGCTAGCAACTTAAAAATGATGTTGCATCTCATTGGCCGCGTCCATCTCCACGTGGCAAAAATCTGACGCGCCAGATTCTTCATTCCACACTGTGCCGGTACCAACTATTCGTCCGCGTGTGTTTTCACGTCCCGTGAGAGGAGCAAATGCCCAGCGCGCGGTGTGCACTCGCCGAATAATAATGGGCGGCAGACAGCACCACGGCGTTTCAATTATCACGCGCATGCGCAGTCGCCGCCACCGAACGGGCCGGGGAGACAACGCGGCGGCAACGGCCGGCGGCGCACAGTGGTCTCGCGTTTCAAAGAGCGACCGCCCTTTGTGGCGCGGCGCCACCATCGCCCTGCCGACGATCCAGGGACCCCTGAACAAAAGCCGCGCGATAGCGCCCGTCTGCACACCGGAGCACCCGTCACTGCGCTCCCACATTTATTTCTGTACAGTGCGCCTGGCAGCGGGCGAGAGGACTCGACATCACAGAAAAAAAGATAAAAAAAAAAACACCTGACGGGAAATAGAGGCGGAAAGGTGACATTAGGTGTCGCTTTCATCACCCTCTCACCATTAATCTGTAGCGGATCTTTCAACTCCACATCACTTTGCAATGGTCTCTGTGCACCGATTACAGTATTATTTGCACAAGTAAATTCGATGTTTCGAAATTCATCCAGGAGTCAATACTCTGAAACGCAATTTTTGATATATATAAATGATATTAAGAAATTTATTCTCCATTGCAAATTCTTGCCGCCCGAAGTGGCCGAGCGTTTCTAGGCGCTACAGTCTGGAACCGCGCGACCACTACGGTCGCAGGTTCGAATCCTGCCTCGGGCATGGATGTGTGTGATATCCTTAGGTTAGTTAGGTTCTAAGTTCTAGGGGACTGATGACCTCAGCAGTTGAGTCCGATAGTGCTCAGAGCCATTTGAACCATTTTTGCAAATTCTTCTGCTTTAGGTACGAAAATATTACCTACTGTTGCCTGATGAAGCTTTATATGAATGCGTGGTCCGAAAGAACAGAAACTACGCATTCATGTAATTCTTCCGTCTAGACGGGCAATGGACACACCTACTACAGTGCAGATGCACAAGTACATCCGGCCTACTCCCTGTTTGGTCCCCTCCCCAAAATCAACGTACCAACCAACATCCGACCTATGGGAATCTCAGAGCAGCGATCGTGGAGGAAATGGATGGAGACTGTGGATGGACAGTGCTCGGTGGAAGTGAGGGTCGGTCGTGGGGCGTGCAAGGATAGTCCGCGCAGCTGCGATAACACTGTGTCCCAGGTGGCGCATCGTTATCACACCTGCCTAGTAAGCAGGAATCCTGGGTTCGAATCCTGGTCCAGTACACATTTTCGCTCGCAATCACTGATCCTGTGTAACGTCCATATGCAGCTGACAACAGTAATCACCTTCCCTTTGCTTTCCTTTCTCCCCTTCCCCTCCACCTTCAATTTACATATCATGAATACTGTTCCGGACCTTGACTCGAACCCGAATTTCCCAGTCATCGTGAACTGTCGCCTTAAACATATCAGCTATCAGTGCACACTCCCCATAACGATCCAAACTTCCATATACAACAGTATCTACATCACTACTGCTCGCAACATTACTTGGATTGCCACAAGATGAGACAAGCGTGTTCAACGTTGATATTGTTATCGTCGTTTTGCCCATCTAGGCTTGTAACACTTACTTTACAATATTTGTTCATTCAGACATGTATGGATGTCTAAAGCTACAGACACTGTAAAATAAATATACGAGTGCAAATGAGTTGGTCAGTGTCGAGACGTGTCATGCCACTATTACTTAATTTTATACGTGACACAAAAACGTGGGGAAGTGAATGAAGCGCCGGCTGGTGTGGCCGTGCGGTTCTAGGCGCTTCAGTCTGGAACCGCGTGATCGCTACGGTCGCAGGTTCGAATCCTGCCTCGGGCATGGATGTGTGTGATGTCCTTAGGTTAGTTAGGTTCAAGTAGTTCTAAGTTCTAGGGGACTGATGACCTCAGATGTTAAGTCCCATAGTGCTCAGATCCATTTGAACCAAGCCATAGGTGGATGGGGCCGAAGGGCGCCCTCTTACACCTCTGAGTTATCTGATCTACACCGCTGGAAAAATAATTTAGTATGCCTGGAAATACGACGTCGATTTTGATCCTCCATGATGGCATATATCACCCGGCGAATAGTAGATGTTCTGATGATGGTTTCAACGTTGTTTACCAACAGAGTATGTAGAGGAATAACTACCAGAGCACCATCCTTGTTTAGACTTTAATAGAGAATACTCATAGCCAGAAGGCTCGGTGTGGCGCAAATGAGTGAAGCACGCAGGCAACCATGCCACGGAGACTCACTCTTGCGTCGTACAGCCAACTGAACTAGCCTGAAAGGGGTCACATTGTGGTCTTCTGAGTGAGGGGATATTCCTTTGGGAATACTGCCACACAAGTTCGACGTGCTGCATCAGTTGTGCAGCGATGGTGATATCAGTGATCACGTGAACATTCCCACACCCATAGATCAGATTCTGAGCATCGGCGCGGCACACACATCCGCCAGGATCGTCGTATTAAAGTGATAGATCGTACAGCTACGACAGCAGTGATAATTGTGCTTGTGAGACCAGACATGCCTACATGAACTGTTGCGAATCGGTTATTAGCAGTGGGACTAATAGCACGCACACCTCTAATCCGACTTCCACTCTTGCAACAGCATCAACATGCACAGATTGATTCGTGCCGTCAGAGGATCACATGGAAGGTAGAATGGCGCACCGTGGTCTTCAGCAATGGAAGTAGATTCTCCTGCACGCAAGTTATGTTCGTTTACACGTATGACGTAGGTAGACCTGGTGAGTGCTGTCTCTTAGACTTCATTCGTCCAAGACGCACTGGACTGATGATGTGGGGTGCAACAGGCTAGAATTCTCGTTGACGTTTGGTATTTCTGGAGGGGATTCTGACCAGTGCTCGGTATGAGTTAAATGTTTCAGAGCAATTCTTTTGCTTTCCTTGGAACAGAAAGGCGATGTGTTGTTCCAAGAGGATAATGCTCGGCCACACACTGCCCGTGAAGCTCAACGTGCTCTGCAAGGCGTAAAACGACTTCCATTGCCAGCACGATCTCTGGACGCGTCCCCAATTGTGCGCATGTGAGATATAATGGGACGAGAAGTGACTAATGCAACTTGTCGGACAAAGACTTTTACAGGACTAATTGAACAGGCCGAGTAGGCGTGACATGGCGTATGCCAGGATAGCATACATCATCTGTACGATGAACTGGATGCCAGTCAGCGCCTGCTTTGGCGCCTGTGGAGGCTACATTATGTACTTACATGGGATTTTCAGCATGGGTACCACAGAACCGGTTGTGATATTGATGTCGAAATGTGTATATGCATTGTTGCACCAATAAGTCTTGAGTGAACTGGAAACCTCTAAATCGATGCACAGTTCTATTTCCTGGCTGTCTACTTCCTGGTTGCCTGGTTATGATGCCTTCTGTATTCTGTTTCTTCTACACACACTCTCGTAAATTAAGGATAATGCTGGCACATGATGAAACGCTTTGGTGGGCGGTTAGCGGGTTTAAATCACCTCGGCGTATGACCATGCTGTGCATTTGACCTGCAGTCGTCGCACGGTGGCGCTGGCAGCAGTCGACATACGCAGAGGTGTGATGGTGCATGTCAGAGTACGGTGTAGCGAGTAAGTGTCAGGACGTGTTCAGACGTGCTAATGGTGAATGTGTGTTGAAAATGGCTCAAAGAACACAGATTATGAGGGGTAGAAAACTGGAGCGACTGGAGACTGGACAAACACAGCAGGCTGTAGCACGGACCCTTCGTGTGCCACAGAGTGTGATCTCATGATATGGCAACGATTTCAGCAGATAGGAAACGTATCCAGGTGCTGCATACGGGACGTCCACATTGTACAACACCAAAAGAAGACCGATATCTCACCATCAGCGCCCGCAGACGCCCACGGAGTACTGCAGGGAGCCTTGCTCGGGACCTTACAGCACCCACTGAAACAGTTGTCTCCAGACACACAGCCTACAGACGACTGAACAGACATGGTTTATTCGCCCGGAGACATGTAAGACGCATTCCACTGACCGCTGGTCATAGGAAAGCCGGCGAAGCCTGGCTTCAAGAACGCAGTACATGGTCATTGGAACAGTGGTCCCAGTTTATGTTAAAGGACGAGTCCAGGTAAACTCTGAACAGTGATTCTCGCCGGGTTTTCATCTGGCGTGAACCAGGAACCACATACCAATCCCTTAATGTCATTGAAAGGGACCTGTGTGGAGGTCGTGGTTTGATGGTGTGGGGTGGGATTATGATTGGTATCCACATCCAAATGTTGCTGCATTTATCATACCAATGTCTGACATACCTCCTTCGCCTTTATAATCGAATTTGGACCGACAATACTTTTGCCAGAAGATGGCGGGAAGCTACCGTCGTTCCTGTTCCGAAACTTGGTTCAAATGGTTCAAATGCCTCTGAGCACTATGGGACTCAACTGCTGAGGTCATTAGTCCCCTAGAACTTAGAACTAGTTAAACCTAACTAACCTAAGGACATCACAAACATCCATGCCCGAGGCAGGATACGAACCTGCGACCGTAGCGGTCTTGCGGTTCCAGACCGCACGGCCACTTCGGCCGGCCCGAAACCTGGAAAGGACAAACATCTCCCCACTAGCTATCGCGCCATTTCTCTCAAAGTGTATGTAAGGTTTTGGAGCGTATGGTGAATTGCCGTTTAGCCTGGTGGCTGGAGTCCTGAACTCTTTTAACACCTGCCCAATGCGATTTCCGAAAGCATCGTTCTGCCGTTGACCATCTTGTTGCTCTCTCCACTTATATCATGAACAATTTTCTCAGGAAATGCCAAACAGTAGCAATTTTTTTATCTGTAGAGAGCATAGATACCTGTTGGACGACAGGCATCCTCCGCACACTATTCTCTTGGTGATTTCGAGGTCGGCTGCCCCTTTTTCTTCGTGAATTTATGGCAGAGCTCACTTTTAAAGCGCGGGTGAACACTACTTTCTCCCGTACTTTCTCCCAAGAAAACGGGGTACCCCAGGGCTCCGTGCTAAGTGTTGTCCTGTTTGTCATTGCTATAAATCCAATTATGGATCGTCTCCTTTCCGATATCTCGGGCTCCCTCTTTGTGGTCGATTTTGCGATTTACTACCGCTCTCAACGGACCAGCCTTCTTGAACGACGTCTTCAAGGATGTCTCGATCGTTTCCACGTTGAAGCATCGAAACCGGCTCTCGCTTTTCTCCCAGTAAGACCGTTTGTGCCACTTTTTGCCGTCGTACGGAGTTTCTTCCGCCTTCCTTACATATAGATCCTGTCAACCTTCCGTTCGTGGACGTCACTAAATTCTTGGGTCTTATGTTTGACAGAGAAATGTGCTGGTATTCCCACGTTTCCTATCTTTCGGCTCGCTGTCTGCGACCCCTCAACACCCTCCGTGTTCTGAATGGTACCTCCTGTGGAGCGGACCGAGTGGTCCTTCTCCGCCTCTATCGCACCTTAGTGCGCTCGAAATTGGTCTATGGAAGCATAGTTTACTCCTCTGCTCGGCCGTCTATTCTTCGGCGTCTCGACTCTGCCCACCACCGTGGATTACGTTTAGTGTCTGGAGTTTTTTACACCAGCCCTGTGGAAAGCCTTTATGCTGAGACTGCTGAACCTCCGCTCTCCAGTCGGCGAGCTGTCCTTCTGAGTCGTTATGCTAGCCATCTGTCTTCCTTGCCTGCTAATCTGGCCCATGGCATTTTCTTCGACGCCTCCTTGGATTTAGGGTATGCAGGCCGCCCTTCCTCTCTACTACCACCGGGAGTCCGCTTCCGTCAACTGCTACGTTCTCTTTCCTTCCACTTTCCTAAAATTTTCTTGACAACTTGGGGTGCAGCACCGCCTTGGCTCCGGCCCCGGACCTGCCTGCTCCTTGACCTTTGTCAGTTTCCCAAGGATGGTACCCCTTCTTTTGTTTATCGTCGGGCATTTGCTTCTCTATGCGCACAAATGAAGGATGCCACATTTATTTACACTGATGGCTCAAAAGCATCATTTGGTGTTGGGAGTGCCTATATTGTTGGCGACATCCTTAATCGATTTCGGCTTCCCGACCAGTGTTCAGTTTTTACTGCAGAGCTTTATGCTGTTCTCCAGGCTGTCCAACACATCCGTCGCGATCAGCGGATACAGTATATTATATTCTCAGATTCACTCAGCTCTCTCCTCAGTCTCCAAGCTCTCTGCCTTGTCCTCCCTCTGGTCTACCGGATTCAGGACTGCCTCCACTTGCTCCTCTTGGGGGGCGTCTCTGTGGCGTTCCTCTGGATTCCAGGACACGTTGGTATCTGTGCAAACGAGGCGGCCGATATAACGGCCAAGGCTCCAGTCCCTCTTCTTCAGCCGATCTGCTGAGTGTTTTATGTCGTCGTGTTACTCTTTTATGGCATGCACATTGGTCGACACTTCCCAATAATAAATTGCGGGACGTGAAAGCTCTTTCCCGTGCTTGGACCTCTTCCGAACTCGTCGTCGGGAGGAGGTGATTTTAACTAGATTCCGGATAGGGCACTGTCTTTTCAACTATCGACATCTTTTAAGTGGTGATCCTCCCCCACTCTGTCCCCACTGCTCTCAACTGTCGACGGTGAGACACCTTTTACTTGAGTGCCCCTATTTTCCTCCGTTACGCGCCCATCTACAGCTGTCGCCTGATGTATTTTCCATTTTAGCAGATGACACACTCTCAGCCGATCGCGTTCTCGAGTTTATTAGTGTCAGTAAGATGACGTCAGTCATTTGAAGCTCTTTTTGGGGACAAACAACCCCCTTCTATAGTGGTTTTTTAAGCTTTCCTTCTGGTTTTAGTTTCCCCACTTTTTTTTAGTTTCGCTCCCATTGCTACTGGTTTCCAGTTTGGATTTTTACCTTTTCCTAAGTCACAGACCAGGTGCGAATGACCGTATCAGTTTTGCACCCTAAAACCATAACAAAAAAAACTACATCTGCCATCGATCGTCGAAGGTAGAGAATCTGTGATAATCTGACATCATGATAGGCTATTACAATTAACATGAAGGAACAAATAAATGTTTTGAACAATCTGACAGGACAAAAACGTGTCACATCAACATACAACCGCTTATGCTCGACGTGAATGTGCATTAACCACTTACAGATGGCAGGTGGCAACACCCGCTGTGGACATTATATGAAGTGGATCAGGGAGATGCGCAAAACAGTGTAGTCATTGTCGTAATGCAGAAATGGAGCTATTTATATTATATCCAAATGGACTTGGTCATTGATTTCAGACCAAGAGTGGAAGCGTTTCCAAAATGCCTAAGTTTGTGAACTGTTTGTGTGCCACTGTCATTGAGGTACACCACGCATAGCGAAATGGCACTATCCAAAATTGGCGCCGGGCAAACTTGGGTACACCACAAGCCATATATCCACAGGGGAGAATGGCACCCTCATGAATGAACGGCTACCAACAGTGTCTCCTAAACGACCGTTCAGTAAACGTCACTGCGTATGAGCCTCTGCGACAGGCACCTGGTTCATGTATCCTCACTTACTGCTGTTCGTCAGTGACGTAGGCTGGAACTTGCACGCCTGTACCGAAACTGGATATCTGCTGAGCAGCAACACATCAATGAAATGTTATGCTCCATAGGACAGATGGCCGTTGGCGTGTACAGCGTGAAACGTCTGAAAACAAACGCCGTTCAACAACCATCAGAACGGTCCGGCCCGGAGGAAGGAGCCGTATGGTCTGGGGAATGTTTTTGTGATATCCCATCCGTGACTGCGTCATTCTGGAAGGCAGAATGGATCAGCACAAGTATGAAAATGTCCTTGGGGACCATGACCACCCCTGAATGCAGTTCGCATTTCCTCGGCATGATGGCATCTACCAACAGAACATTGAAACGTGTTACACAGCTCACACTATACGTATGTGGTTCGAAGAGCACCGAAATGAGTTTACCATACTCCTCTCGCCACCAAACTCCCTGTATTTAAACCCAGTCGAGAATTTGTGAGAATACCTCAACTGGGCTGTCCACGCCATGAGTCCTCAACCGAGTAACCGTGTGCAGATAGCCACGGCACTGGAGCCAGAATGCCTGAAAGTATCTTCCAGAACCTACTTGGCTCTTCAATCATTCGGCAGATGGTCACATGAATGTGACTGGACAGTGTAAATGAACTAACCCCAACCTCTTGAGGCAGTTACTCCAACATGATATCAGATATCAGCCTATAAGACTCACTCAATCAGAGCTAAACTTTTTAACGTAGAGAAAGGTTTTTTTATGAAACCCAGAAACAATGGGCCTTTAAAAAGGTAGGTACAGTTGTTTCTGTCTGCTTCTCATTCGTATTGGTGTCTACAAATTCACACAGTAAGCAATTTTCCCGTAGTAACGGATACTCCCTAGTCATGTTTCACCAAGATGATCCGCTTGAAATAAATCTATTTTCAGTGTTTGATCTTGGGGTTCTAGAGCCCAAGATTTACTTACTTTTACCTTACACATGGCAAGTGCCTTATCGACGAAACTGCTGCTTTAATTTCTTTCTATCGTATGCTTTGTTTGTCCATTTGTTGTTGTTCATCTTCATCCTAGCTGTGTCTTCCAGGATGTTTTCTCGCCACCTAATTCCGGATCTTCCTTTTCTTCGGGTTCCAACTGTTAGCCTGCAGAATGCTGCTCTAAGTAGTTCAGAATGCTGTTGTAAGTAGTCTATTCTCTACCACTCTTGATATATGGCTTAACTAGTTCAACCTTCGCTTCCCTGGCACTTCGACGGCTCCATGGTTTTTGTTCACGTCTCGTAATTTTTCATTTTTTTGTCCTTCATCCTACGTTACTTTCGTCGCACTCAGGGTGATCCGAAGTCCCTTAACATTCAACCTTCACGGAATAATGTAGGTAGAGATGTAATAATTGACACACACGGCTGAAATGACATAGGATTTTACTGAAACCGAGAAAGCGCACAAAATGACCAAAAGATTGCACTTCATACGATAAATGAGCAATAATTAGGATAACAACTGATTTTTAGCAAAGACGATGTTCTTCATAAGGAATACACAATACGCCGGCTGTCGTTCACAGCACTACTAGTAGTCGAGGGACAGTGATCAGCGCTGTTCAATATGTCAGTAGATATGGTGAGAAACAGCCGTCGGATGTTGACTTTTAGCATCCCTACTGAGGTCGGACGTTCGCCCTAGACTTACGGCTGCAGATAGCCGCACAACCAATTATCACACGAAGTGATGTCTGGAGACCTGGGCCAAGTATGAAGGAAGATGAAGGAAGATGCGGCTCAGCGCGCGATCCTCACCAGACGATGTGCGGAAGAGAGATTTTACACGTGTAGCAATATGGGTTTGAGCTCCATCCTTTATAAAAATCGTACTTCACAGAAGACGTTTATCAGCTAGGCCAATGATGATGTTGTTCTGTAACATATCGACGTACTCCGCAAAGTCAAGCTGCGACACTGACTTACTGCTGTCCAGCGCCGTCCGTTGGCCGTTTTTTGCATTCTTGTTTGGTTTCATTAAAACACCATCTCGTTTCAGGCATGTGTGTCAAGATTTACCTTTTTAGTTACGGAAAATTAGTGCATTTTCTAATGTTAATTGGACCCTGAAGTCACCCTTTACAGGTCGAAAAGTTTTCCGTAGTATATCTCATTCGAATAAGAACAGGTTTTTGTCTAAGTTTGCTAGCTTTCGTGACCGTTGTCTCTGCTGGGATCTACTTCAGGATCTTCCAGTGTGCACTACTGCTAGAACACTAGCAGTAGTTGACACCGGAAGATCTTGAAGAAGATCCCAACAGAGGAGTCGAAACGTCGATTACTACACTCCTGGAAATTGAAATAAGAACACCGTGAATTCATTGTCCCAGGAAGGGGAAACTTTATTGACACATTCCTGGGGTCAGATACATCACATGATCACACTGACAGAACCACAGGCACATAGACACAGGCAACAGAGCATGCACAATGTCGGCACTAGTATAGTGTATATCCACCTTTCGCAGCAATGCAGGCTGCTATTCTCCCATGGAGACGATCGTAGAGATGCTGGATGTAGTTCTGTGGAACGGCTTGCCATGCCATTTCCACCTGGCGCCTCAGTTGGACCAGCGTTCGTGCTGGACGTGCAGACCGCGTGAGACGACGCTTCATCCAGTCCCAAACATGCTCAATGGGGGACAGATCCGGAGATCTTGCTGGCCAGGGTAGTTGACTTACACCTTCTAGAGCACGTTGGGTGGCACGGGATACATGCGGACGTGCATTGTCCTGTTGGAACAGCAAGTTCCCTTGCCGGTCTAGGAATGGTAGAACGATGGGTTCGATGACGGTTTGGATGTACCGTACAATATTCAGTGTCCCCTCGACGATCACCAGTGGTGTACGGCCAGTGTAGGAGATCGCTCCCCACACCATGATGCCGGGTGTTGGCCCTGTGTGCCTCGGTCGTATGCAGTCCTGATTGTGGCGCTCACCTGCACGGCGCCAAACACGCATACGACCATCATTGGCACCAAGGCAGAAGCGACTCTCATCGCTGAAGACGACACGTCTCCATTCGTCCCTCCATTCACGCCTGTCGCGACACCACTGGAGGCGGGCTGCACGATGTTGGGGCGTGAGCGGAAGACGGCCTAACGGTGTGCGGGACCGTAGCCCAGCTTCATGGAGACGGTTGCGAATGGTCCTCGCCGATACCCCAGGAGCAACAGTGTCCCTAATTTGCTGGGAAGTGGCGGTGCGGTCCCCTACGGCACTGCGTAGGATCCTACGGTCTTGGCGTGCATCCGTGCGTCGCTGCGGTCCGGTCCCAGGTCGACGGGCACGTGCACCTTCCGCCGACCACTGGCGACAACATCGATGTACTGTGGAGACCTCACGACCCACGTGTTGAGCAATTCGGCGGTACGTCCACCCGGCCTCCCGCATGCCCACTATACGCCCTCGCTCAAAGTCCGTCAACTGCACATACGGTTCACGTCGACGCTGTCGCGGCATGCTACCAGTGTTAAAGACTGCGATGGAGCTCCGTATGCCACGGCAAACTGTCTGACACTGACGGCGGCGGTGCACAAATGCTGGGCAGCTAGCGCCATTCGACGGCCAACACAGCGGTTCCTGGTGTGTCTGCTGTGCCGTGCGTGTGATCATTGCTTGTACAGCCCTCTCGCAGTGTCCGGAGCAAGTATGGTGGGTCTGACACACCGGTGTCAATGTGTTCTTTTTTCCATTTCCAGGAGTGCATATGGGAAATACTACCTGGCCGAATAACCCAGAAGATTTTAACTTGAGTTCTTTGTCACCTTTATTTTTCTTCACATCCCTGTAATGTTACCGTTATAACTGTCGATTGACACAAGCGAAGTGTTCTTTTCTTAAAAATTTTACTAAAACGAACTGTTTTGTTCATTGTTGCTAAAGTGACTTCTATTTCTAACAGCGCAAAAATGCTTCAAACGGAGCACAAAAAAGAAAAAAAAGGAGTTTGACTGAAAACAGGGGTGCCAACCGTCCCATTTTATCTTACTTAAACAAGTTTAAACATTTTTCCAAAAATTTTGGAATACGAACATATTCGTATTCTTTTTAACTGGCAATTCACATCTCACTCCTATAGTCTCCCCTAACTGTAACTCGCTCACACCCGTTTATCTACCGCTGTTAAGTCGCTCATACCCATCCACTCTCACTTGCCCACTCCCAATCTCTCATTTAGCCCATCTCACTGTCATCAGCTTTCTGTGTTTCTCTGTCACTGTCCCCAGACTCATAGAAACAGTCTCCTTTGTTCTGTTCTACTACTACAGTCTCCTCGCACATTCCTACTGGTGTTGCTCAGCAGCGATCACTCGGAGAACAGACATGGGGCCGCGTTCTCACTCACAGTAAAATGTATGCTAGTAGGCTGCACATATTTAGCTACATGGAAGCTGATTATAGCGCTGTAAATTACGTATCTTCTCCCTTCGTGGCGTTAAAAATTCAAGATCGCTACCATCTCCAGAAGTAAAAAAATCCTCTGCTACGTTTTAATGAATTAAACGTGACGTTTTCTTTGTTTGTAGAGATAAATAAGGTTTAAGGCGGTATTAAAATTTACTTAATTGTGCGTTTGAGATAATATAATTATTCAATGCTCTAATTATTTCCAGTTCATTTCAAAATGCCTATTCATTACTTTGTATTATTGAATGCTTGAAATCTGTTTTGTGTTTTATATGAGCTAACCACACGACTCATTAGCACGCTGATGGATAGGCCATTACTTGTTGAGCTGCCACTAAGAATGCCAGCGGCACTCCTTGCCTTCGCATAAGTATCAACGAGTGGCCGAACTGTCTGATGATGCGCACCATTGCGTAGAGTTATGATCAAAAATCAGAGACCGACATTAGGGAACTGGATATTCGCTCCAGGTTCTGACAATGATTTGCATAGAAACTCGCACAAAATTTGTTGCATTTAGCCTCCAGAAGAAGCCCCTGAAAGCTTATTGTGTAATAACTAAGACGCCAAGGAATTACAGATATTGGCTGCGAGTGGGCATTAATTGAAATAGTGATGAAAGCTGTAAATTTATGCTGGTCAAGGATTCGAACCCTGGACTCTCGGCAGATGCTCTGACAGCTACGCCATCCGGACACAGTCGTCATTGCGGCTGCTCGGACTACTCTAGCACGCCTCCCGTCAGACCTAAATTCCAAACTTCTCCGCACAATACCAGTATAGTGCCCGTTGTCCATTAACCTCATTGCTCGCGGCATTACGCCGATGTCTGCAAGAATTCGAGCCTGGTGTACACCTGCACTGAAGAGATCATTGACCGTATCACCTTAATCACATGTCAGAAAGAACAGACACCACATATATACTTATTGTTTATGCTTTAACTGTGGCCCAGCACGCGTACAATTATTATATTGTATACAACATTGATAACATCTTTCGGATATGGTGCAAAAATGGACATATTACGTTTCCATGTCACACGTGACAGGGTTATGTACAACTGGTCATGTGAAAAGTGTACGCTTAGGTCATTTCCGACAATGTCCAGTGTCTGGCCTTGTGCTTTGTTAATTGTCATACCAAAGGCGAGTTTATTGGGGAACCTCTAGACTTTTGAACTGGAACGGAAAGTATTTGAGTATCATTGGTGTCTGTTCGTGAGTCGCTACATTGTTACTCAGAAACTCACTCTCAAATCAGAGGTGGTGCGGCATTTCAGGTCATCTGTTTCTTAGTGCATGAGCGATTGCGTACAGCTGTGAAACGGTGAGCGGTCAGGCTAGATTTTTCAGTTCTCTGTTGTCGCAGACAGTGCAGAATAACAGTGCAGAATGTTCGGCTGAAAAGGTAGATATGGTGGTGATCGGGAAATGAGACTCTGGGATGGCTTACTGATCTGATTTTTATTGCTTCTTCGTGTGTTTGCAATGAACATGCGGAAGAGAACACACGATAGTCTATAAAAACGTAGTTGCGGCTACTAGATTCTTCAGTCAGTTACCTGGACAAATGAACACCCCAGCCAGTAACTTCAGTAACATTCGCGCATACACAGTAATGTATGGTGCTATATGCCACGAACCATGGAAATACCAGATGCTATAGCTGTAATCGAACGTACTCATTAGAATGAAAGTGAATACAGTCATAGGTACAGGCAGCATAATGTACGATGGAAACCAAGAACCCTAATTCGGAGGCACAATGCGTACGGATATACTTTGGCAGTCTTCCTTAGTGTAGAACCTCAGCTGAATACACTTCTCATACGGCGTCTGCTAGAGGCTGATGCTCATCTGAGACTTCTCGATAAGGAACCTTCGTCGGTCTGGAACGCTTCTCCTCGCTGGACTATTCTGCTTGCTGGAAATGTGCCATTCCTGACAACTGAGAGCCTCAGTGTACGGTGTTTGCGGCTGCTTGCTTACGGATGGTACGTGACTGCGTCGCTTTTCACCTACAATACACAATCGGTGGACTTGAAATCAGCTGTCTCGCATTGCGTATCACCTCTTAATAGACTGACGAAAGCGGCTTCCTCTGTACGTTTCCACATAAGTTACAAGACTTACAGTTAACATTCATGCTTAGATGACTGTCCTTTTTTCTGTCAACTCATCATTCTGTCATTACATTGATATGCGTACTATCAAAACATTTTGTTAGTTTCCACAGCCGGTTAATATTGTGCACTCTATCAAAATGTTATTGACCTTAGTCATCGAAGTATTGTACCGTTACAAAGTCGGGGAATGTACAAAGTTCCCAATGAAATAATAAATGTACCTGCATTTAGTATTAATTTATGCGGTTGAGCGCCAGGATGCATCAATGAGTTTAAAAAATAAGTAGGGTAAATCACTGTTTTTCCAGTATGCAACACCGTGTCAACATAGTAATAAATCTGTGATGGTGTCTCGAACTTGGACAGTACATTTCAAGGTGACAATATATGCAGTTTCCTGTAACCAATAATGTGTCTTAGTTGACGTTTTGAATATACGGGTATGTATTACAATTAATTCCGAGACGTTTGGTACTGAAATTAAGACCCTGTTAATGTGAATTTTAATGTTTGTTGCCTGAAATTCGTCATTTCCTATTTTCAGGAAGTTGTTAGCAAAATGTACGAAGAGTGATCAAAAAGTAACGGGATTTTTTTTAATTTCGCAGGCACATACGACGTTTAAATTTTTTATCTTGTTGGTAGACACATTACTGATGTATGTTTGCATATTCAGCTTTTTTGAACATTTCATTTAATATTGACAGTCGAAAACGTTATACGTGTTTTCGACTGCTTGACGAATTCTTACTTGCGAAAAAGATGATGAAACGCCTGCTAAACCGCTGGGGAGAACAGGTAATAGGACTGTGGAAAGGACCAATGGTTGAGGTCAGTTTCTGCTTCTAATTGTCATTTATTGTAATTTAGCAACTCTTTCAGGGCTGAAGGCCTCCAACAAGAAATCTTAACAAAATAAAAAACCCAATTAAGATAGCAATAAAGTAATTCAAAACAACATACGCAAAGTGCAAATACAAATGGCTGAGGACCACAACTAAATTCCAAAATTTTAGAGTATATTATCATAGACCTTTAAAGGTAGAAGATCAACACGAAATCTTAAGAAAAATCAAAAATTTAATTGAGAAAGCAATAAAACAATTTAAAACCGAAAAGGCAACATATGCAAGGTACAACACAAATGGCTGAGGGCCACAATTAAACTTCAACATTTCAGAATATATTACCGTAGACCTTTAAGGGCAGAAGGCCAGCATGTTTAATATCAAGAACTCTTAAAATAAACAAGATAAAAATCCCATTAAGATAGCAATAAAATAATTTAAAGAAACAACATACGCAAGGTGCAGTACCAGTAGTTGAGGGCCAAAATCAGACTTCAAAATATCAAAATATATTACCATAATCTTTAAAGGCAGAAGACAGCAGTGTTTAAGCTTGAAAGGTTAATTTAAAAATTAATTTTGCAAAAAATAAGGAAACAAGCAAGAACCATAAGCCTAAAATTTAAAATAGCTGACAACAGACAATTAAATACCGGTGTCACTCAGAAGGCCTCCAGGGAGGTCGGTCTGCCCTCGTTCACATAGGTGAGACAGGTGGTGAGCCCAGCTATACTTGATCCTTCGGAACCCAACCAGGGGGCAGCCACGGACCGACCAACACAACAACTTGCTTACCGTCAATCAGTACATGAGAACCCAAATCGGCAATGTTACAAACGTGATAATCCACAATGGAGTACGTATCAGTGTCAAAATTACACACCATGTTGGACAACGACAACAGGTGAGGCAAGGACGCTGCCTGAAATTACGTTAGTGGCCAGGGCAGGTAACCGGAACACTAACGGTCACTAGGCAGAAAATTCCGCTGGTACACTTGAATTTGAAACACGGTAATAGTTAACTAGCTCAAAAGAACACTGCCTGAATTTTACGTCAGTGCCCAGAGCAGGTTACCAGAACACCAACGGTCACAAGACAGAATATTCCACTGGTGCACTCAAATCGTAGTCGACCAAGATAGTTAATTGCACCGCATGGCGGCTAAATCTTAGCAGCAGAACCACCTTATGTTGCTCACCAGAAAACCTCTCCAACAGAAAACCACCGAAGCGAACCACCACAACATGAATAGACGTGGCTTGGGTAGTTGAAACCACTACTCAACTTTGACGTCCTGAGTCGGCGAACCACGAAGCTCGTAGCGATCGGACAGCTCCACACACGCTCTGACACTCCACAGAGACTGCCAGCGGCCCCAGCCGACCACTCCGCTCTAAGAACATCCCTCGTCCGCAACAACCGACCGACTCACTCCAGACCCCTTTGCCAGAAACTATATGCACCAAACCAAAGAAGGTACACAGCGCAAATACCGATAGACATCACTGCTGCCACATGTAGAAGGAACAAGAACCACGACGTAACCGCGACAAGGGCGGGAAACCAAACACAGATAGACAACGAGGTTCACGAAAACGCTTAGTTGGGAGAGAGTACGGCTCAGATGGATCAAAGTATTTGCTATAATTTTTGCTTGAAAAATGGAATAAAGTGCAGCAACGCATTTGAAATGTTGACTGGGTTTTTCGCGAGTCTACTATGAGCAAGGCAAGAGTTCACGAGTGGAAAATGTTTCACAGAGGGTCGAAGAGGAGAAAATTTCTGTTTTTACGTCCCATCGACAACGACGTCATTTGAGACGGAGCACAAACTCTGATCAGGGATTGGATGGGGAGGGCAACCGGCCCTGCCCTTTCAAAGGCGCCATTCCAATATTTGTATTAATCACGGAAGAACTATACCAGGAAGCCCGGACACCGGTTTGAAACGTCACATCCCGAATACTACTCCTGTGCCCTAACCACTGCCCTACCTTGCTCGGTCAAAGAAAGTCAAGAAGACGCTGAAGATGACGACCACCCTGGACTCTCTAGCACATCAGTTACTGAAGCCAGTATGGAAGAAGTAAGGAAAGTGGTTCTGGAAAATCGCCGATCACCATCGGAGAGGCTGGCATCGATAGATCCTTTGGTTCACGCCGGATATTTTGGACATCAATTGTGTAGCAAATGTTGTTCCGAAACCGTTGAGTTTCAACCAAAAACCACGTCACGTAGACATCACTCAGGATTGCTGAAAAAAGTGACAACGATCAAGAACTTCTGATGAAGGTTATAGGTGCTGACGAAACGTGGGTATACGTGTCTGAGCGAAGATCGCAAGAAATTTCGACAAGTTCGATCACATGTGATAGGATAACACATCTTGAGTTCCTGCCGTATAGTCTTGCGATCAGTAACCTGGTAGTTATGCGCCGTTTGCTTAAAGTTATTGGAAGAAAACGACAAAAAATGTTGCAAAATCATTCTTGGATACTTCATCACGATAAAGCTTCCGCTCACACCTCAATGCTTGATCATGATTTTTTGGCAAATTTTTTTTTTTTTTTTTCGTGGGTGTCAGTCTTCTGACTGGTTTGATGCAGCCCGCTGCGAATCCCTCTCCTAACCTCTTCATCTCAAAGTAGCAGTTTCTACCTACGACCTCAATTATTTGCTGGTTGTATTCCAATCTCTGTCTTCCTCTATAGTTTTTGCCCTCTACAGCTCCCTCTACTACCAAGGAAGTCATTCCCTCATGTCTTAGCAGATGTCCTATCATCCTGCCCCTTCTCCTTATTAGTGATTTACACACATTCCTTTCCTCTCCAATTCTGTGTAGAAACTCTTCATTCATTATCTTATCAGTCGTCCGCCCCCGGTAGCTAAGTGGTCAGCGCGACAGTATGTCAATCCTAAGGGCCCGGGTTCGAATCTCGGCTGGGTCGGAGATTTTCTCCGCTCAGAGACTGGGTGTTGTGTTATCCTAATCATCATCATTTCATCCCCATCGTCGCGCAAGTCGCCGAAGTGGTGTCCAATCGAAAGACTTGCACCCGGCGAACGGTCCACCCGACGGGAGGCCTTAGTCACACGACCTTATCAGTCCACCTAATTTCAAAATACAAAACCGTTACGTTGCCTCAAGCACCATATACGCCGAAACATGGGCTCCTACGATTAAAGAGAAACATGAAAGGAAGTCGTCTTGCCACAACTGATGAAATAGTAACAGAGTTTCTGAAGGAGCCGAACACCATAACGAAAAGTGAGTTGCTGAACAGTTTCCAAGATTGGAGAAAACTCTGGCACAAGTGTGCTATTTCAGATGGGGCTTACTGTAAAGGGAACAAAGTTGATGTTGATGAATAAATAAAGATTCTTTATCAAAAGAAAAATTCCCATTACTTTTTGATCATACCTTACGTACTATCTACTCCCAGTTTTATTATGAGCGGTGATAGGTGAAGGTGGTTCGATGAATCCTCTGCCAGACACTTAAATGTGATTTGTAGAGTATCCATGTAGACGTATATGTAGATGTAGATAAGAGCAGCTCTTCTTACCCTCTACAGCTACCTATAGTACCAAAAAAGTTATTCCGTGATGTCTTAACAGATGTCCTGCCATCCTGTTCCTTCTTCTTGTCTGTGTTTTCCATATGTTCCTCTCCTCACCGATTCCGCGGAGAAACTCCTCACTCCTTACCCTATCGACCCACATAATTTTTAATATTCTTCCGTACCACCACATTTCAAATGCTTCGATTCCCTTCATTTCCGGTTTTCCCACAGTCCATGTCACTACTATACAATACTGTGCTCCAAACATACACTCCTAGAAATTTCTTCCTCAAATTAACGTATATGATGGATACTAGCTGACCTATCTTGACCAGGAACTTCCTTTCTGCCAATGCTGGCCTGCTTTTCATGTCTTTCTCGCTCCGTTCATAATTGGTTATATTGCTACTGATGAAGCAGAATTTCTTAACTTAATCTGCTTCATGTTCAGCAATTATGATGTTAAATATCTCGCTGTTTTCATTACTACTACTTCTCATTACTGTTCTCTTTCTTCCATTTCCTCTGAGTCTATATTCTGCTTCTGTACTCATTAGATCATTCATTCCATTCAGCAGGTCCTCATTTCCTTCACCACTTTCAATGAGGACAGCTGTATCTTCAGCGAATCTCAGCACTGATATATTTTTCACCTTGAATTTTAATTCCGCTCTTAAACTTTTCTTTTACTTCCGTCATTGCTTCTTGACGTACTGATTGAACGATAGAAGGGAAAGGATACATCATTATGTTAGACTTTTTTTTTTAATCCGAGCTCTTCGTTCTTGGTCTTCCACTCGTATTGTTTCCTCTTGGGAGCATTATCCGTCTTTTCCTATAGCTTATCTTTATTTTACTCAGAATTTTGTCAAACGCTTCTTCAGGTATGACAAATCCTATGAACGAGTCTTGATTTTTCTTCCGTCTTGCTTCCATCGTCAACCGCAACATCAGAACTGCCCCTCTGCTGCCTCCACCTTTTCTAAAGTCAAACTGACCGTCACCTAATACATTCTCAAGGCTCTTTCCATTCTTCTGTATTTTATTCTTGGCAGCAACTCGGATGAACGAATTGTTAAGCTGATTGTGCGATAATTCTCGCCATTATCGGCATTTGGACCAATGATTTTAGAAATTCTGATGGAGTTTTCTGTAGTCCTTCCGTCTTTCGATCTTACGACTTTCATAGTTCTTCTAAATTCTGATTCTAACACTGGGTCCCCTGTCTTTCCTACATCGACTCCTGTTTCTCCATCTGTCACGTCACCAGACAGGTCTTTCCCCGCATAGAGGCTTTCAATGTACTCCTTCCACGTATGCGCTCTCTCCTCTGCATTTAACAGTGAACTTCCTATGGCACTTTAATGTTACCACCCTTGCTAGTAATTTCACCGAACGTTGTTTTGCCTTTCTTATACGCCGAGTCAGTGCTGCCGTCAACAATTTCGTTTCCTATTTCTTCATATTTTGATTCAGCCATTTCGCTTTAGCTTCCCTGCACTTCCATGTTTTTTTCATTCCCAAGTTAGTTGCATTTGTGTGTTCCTGAATTTCCTGCTTTCATCGAACAGCTGAAGTATTTCTTCTGTTACAGATTCTTCGCAGTAAGCTTTTATGTGCCCATGTTTTTGTTTCCGTCTTCTGTGAATGCCGTTTTTACAGATTCCATTCCTCTTCAACTGGCCTGCCTACTGAGCAATTGTTTATAGCAATATCTATAGCTTCAGAGAACTCCAAGAGTATCTTTTCATTCCTTAGTACTTCCATTTTCTACTTCTTTACCCATTGTTTCTTCCTGACCGGTCTCTTAAGCTTCAACATGCTCTTCATAAGTACTAATTTGTGATCTGAGTCTATATCTGCTTCTGTGTACGCCTTATAATCCAGGACCTCATATCAGAATCTCTATCAGACCATGATGTAATCTAACCGTATATCCTGGCCTTTTGCAAGTATATCTCCTCCTCTTGTGATTGTTGAACAGAGTCTTGTCAAAGAGGGCAGAGGGCCGGACAGAGTTCCAGGAAACTCTGTTAACTTTGGGGTGGGAAACCGACCTTGAAGACAGAGGAATCAGCAATGATCACGGGGTCAGTGAAGTGAAATGAGAAGAAGACAAGGATTTGTGGTCCGATGAGTATGTCGATGATCATTGCTGATTCCTCTGTCTTTAAGGTCGGTTTCCCACCCCAAAGTTAACAGAGTTCCCTGAAACTCTGTCCGCCCCTCTGCCCTCTTTGACAGTCTATTTTAGGACGCGATTAGTCTTTCTCCTCTCTGATTCCTAGTACAAAACTCATATTCTCTCGTAACTCTTTCATCTGCTCATTCCCTTACAACCGCATTCCAGACCCTCAGTCCCCCTACGTGCTTCATTGCCCGTTCAGTATTCTCATATACTTTCCCCGACTCTTCGTTTTCTGCTTGCGACGTCAGCGTGTATACCTGAACTATCGTTGTCGGTGTTGGTTTACTGTCGATTCTAATAAGAACAACCCTATCACAGAAATATTCGCAATTACCAACTCTCTGCTCTACCTTTCTACTCACAACGAATTTTACTCTACTTATACCACTTTCTACTGTTGTTGGTATTACTCCATACTCATCGTACCACAAATCCTTGTCTTCTTCTCATTTCACTTCACTGAACCCTACTATATGTAGATTGAGCCTTAGCATTTCCCTTTTCAGATTTTCGTTCGACCTACCAAGTTCAAAAACCTGACACTTAACCCCCCCTCCCCCCCCCCCCCCCCGAGTCGTAGAAAGTTATCCCTTCGTTGGTTATTCGATCTTTTTCTCATAGTCACCTCTCCCTAACAGCCCCTCCAATAGACCGGAAAGTTCACATGTCCTATGGATACACATCATGTGTCCTTAACGCAGTGGCTTCCATTCTCTTCTGCATCCTCATGCCGGTGATCATTGCTGATTCCTCTGTCTTTAAGGTCGGTTTCCCACCCCAAAGATAACAGAGTTCCCTGAAACTCTGTCCGCCCCTCTGCCCTCTTTGACAAGAGCGTTGGCTGAATGAGAGTGCCTACTTACGGCGGAAGTCTTCGACCGCCATTACTGATGATTTTTATTCAAAATGTAATTGCTGGTCGGGTTAGAACCGGCCACCAACCACGTTTTCGATTTCTAACCAAAGATGCTACACCTAGACCACAGATGCTCCACCTTGCGGGAGTCGTGCAGTCACAGATTTTGCGGATGTGGAATTAACCAGTCACCTATCGTTGTGATATAAACGATGTGATTCACAGCCACGTCAAAGAAAGGTGGTCCTACCACATTGGTTTCTGACACTGCAGTCACTGGTTGGTGGCCGGCCGCGGTGGTCTAGCGGTTCTGGCGCTGCAGTCCGGAACCGCGGGACTGCTACGGTCGCAGGTTCGAATCCTGCCTCGGGCATGGGTGTGTGTGATGTCCTTAGGTTAGTTAGGTTTAAGTAGTTCTAAGTTCTAGGGGACTTATGACCTAAGATGTTGAGTCCCATAGTGCTCAGAGTCATTTGAACCATTTCACTGGTTGGTTGTGTTAAGTGGATTTTCTTTACTCCATAAGTAAATATTTCTCGCTCTTTCACAGCGCTGTACTATGGAACCGTCCTACAAAAACACTTTCCTCGTTGAAAGAAGAGCCGTGAAAACACCAAGCACCTGCCCACAAGCCCTATGACGCTTTTGCCTGCCATTATCACTAGAGTACTTACAAACGAAGGTTTAAATACCTTTAAATCATTCGTCATATGTGTTTGTAATGTCGAGTACGAAACTCCATATTCCTGTGAAAGCATGTGGATGGACGGAAGCTGCTGCAGCCCGCTCACACGTTTCCAGTCATTATGATGGTCGTCTTGACGGCGGTTATCTTTTATACAATCAATTGCCAACAGCTTTTTCTCTGTCAGAAAAAGTGTTTTTTTAATTTTTTGGTATTTTTTAATTTTATTTTATGTTATTTTTATTTTTATTTTTATTTATTTATTTATTTATTTTTTTTTTTTTTTGAGGCGAAGGTTTTTGAAACCTTACAGTGAAATCATGCTGTATGTTTGTAACCCTACGTGGTCATTACGACCATTTCTTCCACGGTGTAAGTTGGCTCATCGGCCATGGTTTAGCCTGGGACAATAAGAAATAATAATTCCCTAGCATGAATTTTTGACTCTGCAGCGAGTGTTCGCTGATTCGAAACTTATTGGCAGATTGAAACTGTGTGCCGGACTGAGACTCGAAATCGGGACCTTTGCCTTTCGCGGGCAAGTGCTCTACCAACTGGGCTATCCAAGCACCCCTCGCGAGGCCTCCTTCCTTTCAGGAGTGCTAGTCCTGCAAGGTTCGCAGGAAAACTTCTGTGAAGTTTGGGAGGGAGGAGATAAAGGACGGGTCGTGAGTCGTGCTTGGGTGGATCAGTCGATAGAGAAATTGCCCACGAAGGCCAAAGGTCCCGAATTCGAGTCTCTGTCCGGCACACAGTTTCATTCTGCCAGGAAGTTTCAATTCACTAAGATGTATGTGAGGCGTAACGAGTAATAGTACTTTGTGGTCTCCCTGCACACCTCATGAAATGATCGTGATAGTAAATTCGGAGAAATTCGAGAATATCATGAGGTGTACAACAGAGATTCTTCAAGCATATACACTGAGATGAATCAAGGGATGCCACGTAATACCGTATCGGACGTTCTTTTGCTCGCCATATTACGCCAGCTCGGCGTGGCATGGACTCAGCAAGTGTCACCTGCAGACATAATGCACCTAACTGCCTCCGTAGCCGTCCATAATTGGAAACTGTTGCCCGTTCAGGATATTCTGCACAAACTGACCCGCCGATTACGCCCCATAAACGTTCGATTAGATTCATGTTGGGCTGTATGGGTGGCTAACTCTTTCGCTCGAACTGTTCAAAAAGTTCGGAAACCAATCTCGAACAACCGTGACCTGGTGACATGAAGAACTGCCATCCGTAAGAGTTCCATCGCTGTTTGGGAAGACGAAGGTTATTAATGGCTGCAAATGGTTTCCAAGTAGCCGAAAAAAACCATTTTCAACCATTGATCGGTTCATTTGGACCAAAGAACCGAGTCTGTTCCACGTAAATAAAGCCTGCATCATTATGGAGCGACTACTAGCGTGCACAGTGCGTTGTTTACAAATTAGTTCCCTGGGTTCGCGGGGTCTTCGCCACACTCGAACCCTACAATCAGCCTCACGAACTGAAATCGGGACCCCTCTGACCAGGCCACGGTTTCCCAGTCGTCTAGGGTCCAGCCGATATGGTCACGAGTGGCGCTGCAGGCCGATGTCTTGCTGTTAAAAAAAGCACACGTGGCGGTCGTCGGTTGTGTAACATTTCTGGCATAGTCATCCACCATATTAGGCTCCAAGAAACTGTTCCCAGAGCAGTGGAGAAGTATATAGATGACGAAATGTGGTGTGAGGTACCTGTGACAGATATTAGGTTCGGTAACATTCCCGTGAGAAAGACCGCCTGCATAATGCTACTGCTCTGTGATTGGCTGCTGTGTTCGGAGCAAGGGCACCAAAACGTTAAAGTAGAGTTATTATTATTAGTTAAACCACTCATTGGAATGACTTCACTTTCTAATATAAATATATCTCAACAGCTATCAATCAGTCATTTTAGAATTATTAAAAACCAGTTAAAAACCATTTAAATCAAAAACAAAAGACTGACGAAATTATACACGAAGAACTTCGGAAGCGTTCGGGTCACGCCTTTTCTGATATGGCGCGCGAAGTGTTTCGGGCTGTTCGCACTCTGGATTAGGCAGTCGAGAAGAACAGACATGTTGTCTATCGTAGGATGTATTTCCAGTGTTTAATTGAGTTCCCGTTCGTCACTCGGGATTAGGCAGTCGAGATGTTGTCTGTGGCAGGATGTGTTTGCCAGTATTCAGTATTAAAATATTCATTCCGGTAGTCATGAGGCAGAGACACGTGCCACAAATAGTGTAAAGATACATTTCCGTAAACATTGTGTTTGATCATGTACTTTGCTGAATCAGAAGGTCTTGTGTTACAATCACGTAGTCTTCTCGTGTGGCTATATTAAAATACGCGAGTGGCATCCCAAAGAAGTGATACATTATTTCAGAACAGAACCTCGCTAAAAGTCAGTTTCAGCCTCAAGATACGACCTGCGTGCTGTTTTCTGCGCTAGGAGCATCAACTTGAAGACAGCAGGTTAGTCAACTATAACAGAACCTTCGTATTCCACACAGTGCAGTGGAAACAATTAGGCAACTCAAGTGTACTGCATGCATAGAACAAATGTGCTCAGTGACACGTCATCTGCAGTAATGCAGAGGAGGTAAAGGAGGATGGTCGTTATTAACACCAACAATCAATTCATTCTTCCTTTCTTGCCGTAGCTGCCATAGCTCATTTACGCCAGATTTCACCACACTGTCATAACGGATATGTTCGTCGTAACTCCCACATTGATTTCTGCGGTTATTTCACACGTAGTTGCTTGTATATTAACACTGACAACTCAACGCAACACCGCTGCTATCGGTCGTTAAGAGAAAGCCATAGAGCACTGCATTGTCCTTGATGAGAGACGTTGTTGTTGTTGTTGTTGTTGTTGTGGTCTTCAGTCCTGAGACTGGTTTGATGCAGCTCTCCATGCTACTCTATCCTGTTCAAGCTTCTTCATCTCCCAGTACCTACTGCAACCTACATCCTTCTGAATCTGCTTAGTGTATTCATCTCTTGGTCTCCCTCTACAATTTTTACCCTCCACGCTGCCCTCCAATACTAAATTGGTGATCCCTCGATGTCTCAGAACATGTCCTACCAACCGATCCCTTCTTCTAGTCAAGTTGTGCCACAAGCTCCTCTTCTCCCCAATTCTATTCAATACCTCCTCATTAGTTATGTGATCTACCCATCTAATCTTCAGCATTCTTCTGTAGCACCACATTTCGATAGCTTCTATTCTCTTCTTGTCTAAACTATTTATCGTCCACGTTTCACTTCCATACATGGCCACACTCCATACAAATACTTTCAGAAACGACTTCCTCACACTTAAATCTACACTCAATGTTAACAAATTTTTCTTCTTCAAAAACTCTTTCCTTGCCATTGCCAGTCTACATTTTATATCCTCTCTACTGCGACCATCATCAGTTATTTTGCTCCCCAAATAGCAAAACTCCTTTACTACTTTAAGTGTCTCATTTCCTAATCTAATTCCCTCAGCATCACCCATCTTAATTACACTACATTCCATTGTCCTAGTTTTGCTTTTGTTGATGTTCATTTTATACCCTCCTTTCAAGACACTGTCCATTCCGTTCAACTGCTCTTCCAAGTCCTTTGCTGTCTCTGACAGAATTACAATGTCATCGGCGAACCTCAAAGTTTTTATTTCTTCTCCATGGATTTTAATACCTACTCCGAATTTATCTTCTGTTTCCTTCACTGCTTGCTCAATATACAGATTGAATAACATCGGGGGAGAGTCTACAACCCTGTCTCACTCCCTTCTAAACCACTGTTTCTCTTTCATGCCCCTCAACTCTTATAACTGCCATTTGGTTTCTATACAAATTGTAAATAGCCTTTCGCTCCCTATATTTTACCCCCGCTACCTTCAGAATTTGAAAGAGAGTATTCCAGTCAACATTGTCAAAAGCTTTCTCTAAGTCTACAAATGCTAGAAACGTAGGTTTGCCTTTCCTTAATCTTTCTTCTAAGATAAGTCGTAGGGTCAGTATTGCCTCACGTGTTCCAACATTTGTACGGAATCCAAACTGATCTTCCCCGAGGTTGGCTTCTATCAGTTTTTCCATTCGTCTGTAAAGCATTCGCGTTAGTATTTTGCAGCTGTGACTTCGGTATTTTTAACATCTGTCAACTCCTGCTTTCTTTGGGATTGGAATTATTATATTCTTCTTGAAGTCTGAGGGTATTTGATGAGAGATAATGCCTGAAATTTGGTTTTCTCAACACACTCTTCAGGCTGTGGCTCACAGAATAATTCCCCAACGATTTCTTTAATGGAATGCCCAACGTGTCTGGCTCCAAATACCATTCCGGATGTAAGGTCTCTTAATTCCCGTCGTGCGGCCATAATGACGTCGGAAACACCTGAGGGCAAGTGACGGCTCTGCCCTTCCATGCCTTGTGTACGCCAGTTGCTTTCTCCGTTCGATTCACCCGGATCGATTGTTTCCCTCTGGCGTTGCTTATCTTTGCCTCGTTGGCCGGTGGTGGTGCTGGTAGGCTGTCGGGCAGACTGGATTTTGGCTTCGGAACGGCT
The DNA here is from genome assembly GCF_023864275.1 of Schistocerca cancellata. Lineage (NCBI taxonomy): Eukaryota > Metazoa > Arthropoda > Insecta > Orthoptera > Acrididae > Schistocerca > Schistocerca cancellata. The sequence goes on from NC_064630.1 coordinate 748,463,039, forward strand.
GGTACGTGTCGCTGCTCAGAGGGTGAAACTTGTGTTTGCGTGGAGTTAGCTGGATTTGACCGGTGTATGTGGCTCGGAGTGCGGAAGTGGGCCTGTTATTGCAAGTTATTGCGGCGTGATTGGGTCACGGTCTTCTACACAGGACGCTGAGTAACGTGTTATTCATTTCGGCTAGTGGAATAGAACTATGTACCACGCAGTTGTCTATTGAAGAAGTAGGCATTCAAGCTTTCCAGTTTTGCAATCGGACCTACCTGTGTATGACTAGCTTCTATCTTTTCTTATGAGTGTCAATATTACATGGGAACTGCGACGTACTGGTGTAATAATATTATGCTTTGTATTATCGTAGCCCTTTTAAAACTAGTCTGTTTGTGCTGGGGCAATTTTACATATTTTGAAATTTGAAGTCTACAGTTAAGGCTTTTAACCATTTTTAATTTGGCATTGTCTTGATGTGATCTATCTTTGCAGAATTTTATCTTATTATATTCGGGGGCTGTTAACATTGTTTCTTTTGGTGTGGCTGTGTGTCTGCACCAGGGTGAACGGAGGTTCTTTTGGCCGCGGGGAAAATGGCAATCGATACGGCGGCCACTGAGTTCTTCGGGTTGCAGTGAGTGGGGATCTTGCATTAAGTTATGTTTCCTGTGCATTGGGACGCCAAGGCGTCTGTTCAGTTTGCTATACTGCTTATATACTTACCTACAAAACCATAAAGGATGCAGACTAGTGTTCTGAATTATACCTTACGTGCAGCGGGAGTTGAACTTAAAGAAATAGTGTACTTGATGGGTAGCGGAAATTGGAAATTATGTGAGTTGTCCTATTGCGCTTGCCCAGGTGACCTATTTAAAACAAACTTGTTTCACCTTTATTATTCAAGTGCCCTTTGTTAAATGAAACTGGTGTTACCTTTTATTATTGAAATGGTTACAGTTAGTATAGAAGTTATGAGAAGTTGTTGTTTGCAAGTAATTCAATCAGAAAGTTTTGTGTAATGTATTTATTTTACTTGTGAATCGTTTTCTAAAGAAACTTGTTCCACCTTTATTATTCAAGTGCCCTTGTTAAATGAAACTTATTTTACCTTTTATTATTGCAACGCTTATAAGAAGTTCTTGTTTGCACCGAATTCAGCTAGAAAGGTATTGTGTAATGTATTTTTCTGATTTGTGAATAAGAGCCGCTTGTACAAAGTTTTCGGGTAAATATTGTGCCCTTTGGGTTAAACTGTTGATCAGTAATACATTAGTTTTATCTTGTAAGTCCTCTGTACTTATTATTTCACTTGTCACCATTTTACACGTTACTACCACGTTACAGCGACCATGCCGCCATCAGTACACGTTGTAATGGTACTTGAATTACGTAACCATTATGGTACCTCACCTGAACCTCTCGATACCAGAAATATTTTACTGTGTTTCTGTAAAGTAGTTGACATATTTCTGAGACAACATTCAGATTTGATTTCATTAATGTAGACGTACTTTGATACATCGATATGTTTATGTTGCAATGACATTATTCTTATATGTATTCTTTATTTTGTCACTATGATCTTTGACGTACTTGTAACTCTGATTTTTGGGCGCGTAAGCGATTATTAGTTAGTTGGTTGTTAGAGAGTCGGACCTTGAGAAAGTCAAGTCTTGGACGTCATATTGGAAAGACGCATACTGTAGCCAGTTTATAAAATGTGAACTTTAACAGTGAGGAAGTTGTTTTCAAGTATGTTTTGTATTGTGAAGAGATGTTTTGTGTGTTACGTGATATTGCAGCAAAAGTAATAAAAAAGAAGTGTAACTTAAATTCGGAGTGCTGATTATTTTTTTTTTACATCACCATTGTGCTAACTTTGAATGGTTTAATCTTCAAGAATGGTTTGTGAAGCGCATCTACAAAACTTTTGAATATAGCAGAATAAAACCTAGGCCTCTATGCATCGGAGCTTGGAATCATCACCACCTAGATTTTCTGCGATTGAGCCATGATTTTACAACGAGACCAGCGTGGGAAACACGAAAAGATGAGTGCCTAGTTTATTTATTATTACATGAAATGACGTTATTAACTGTGCTCTAATGACACCTGCCACATATAACTTTGTTGTTGCCCGAAAATGCAGTATTTGGCAGCGTGAGCAACACCACAATCATTATCAAATTTTGAACTTGGTTGTTAGAACGTGCATATCGCTGTTCCGCAACTTTTGTCATCTGAGAGTAATTCTGTAATGTTAGAGGAAAGAGAGCTCGTGATACGGTATGCGAATGACTATCCGCCACAAACAGTAAGGTGGCCTGCGATGAGTAACTTTGGATGAAGGATCAAAAACAGCACATAAGGGACTTGGCCCACTATATGGACAGTTCCGCAACGGCGAATATGCAATGGAAATGGGCAAGCGCCTCCGTCGGCTACAGTGTCATCAGCGCTCTAATTGCGCACAGGAATTCCACAGCGGAGATTTGAAGCGCTAAATATTCCGTTATTAAACGTAACTTCCTCGATGCCGCGGGCTGCCCGCAGGAGGATCGATGCGGTATGTACGGCATTCTGATGCCGAATGAAATGATGCCGGTGCGCGGCTCCACTAATTATACGACGCGCGCCAGCAGATTATCGTCGTCACACAACAAATATGGAGCGCGTGAGCTCGTAAATATGTGACTGCCGCGCGCGCGCGCACCTGCCGGGAGGCAGAGGTGTGGCGGTGATAGCGCCCCGCTTGTGCCGCATGGAAAGAGGTGGCGGTGGTGGGGGAGGGGGGTAGAGAGGGGGTGGGGGGTGTGAATAATAAAGAGCGGCCACTGCGCGGGACGTCACGGTGGATCGCAGGCCGAAATGCTGACGGGCCGAGTGAGGGATCTCGCCGGTCGGGCTTAGCGCATGTGTGAAAGCGAGCGTGCGCGTGTGTGTGTGATCGCGCTCGTGTGTGTGTGTGTGTGTGTGTGTGAGGTGAGAGTGCAGCAAAGCGCGTGTCACAGCAACGCCCCGGTGCGGCGCTTCGGCGCGACGGCCGGCCGCCATTGAGAATGGCTCACCCCTGGCGCGGTCGCCATCGGCGCACACTAGCGTTCTATGGAGACGCGCATTTTCTGGTGTTCTTCCTAGCTTTGTACCTGTCGCGGCAGCACGGTCGCGAATTTTTGTTGAGCCCGAAGTGAAATGGACTGGAAGCACCCTTATTTTTTTTTTTTTTTTGTTTCCATGCGGCGCCGCGTTTGATGGCAAGAGGAAATCTCTTCATTCGCTGCCATCACTCCCCGCATACGTTCACTGAGTTGCACTCCTCTGGCTCCTCTGTGCATGCATCGTGTGTGTGAGTGTGTTCGTGTTTGTGTGCGCGTGTGTGTGTGTCTATAAAAATGTTTCCCCACTGCTGCCGAACGCATGAATCAGAGAGGAATTGTGGGAAAATTAGTTCGTCACGAAACTGAGACGCACGCACGCACGCACGCACGCACACACACACACACACACACACACACACACACACACACACACACACAGTTCGCCAGTGACGGGATTGTTTCTTATTTCAATGTGTACTGCAGTGCGAAACAGTTGGAACCGCGTGACCGGTACGGCCGCACGTTCGAATTCTGCCGCGGGCATGGATGTGTGTGATGTCCTTAGGTTAGTTAGGTAAAAGTAGTTCGAAGTTCTAGGGGACTAATGACCACAGATGTTAAGTCCCATAGTGCTCAGAGCCATTTGAACCATTTTTTTTTTTTTTGCAAAACAATAATTTAGACCTATTATTCCGAAATTCCGTACTCCTTTCTCGAATTTTCTGCCCGAAATCCCGTCGCTGATGCTGATTACAGAGAAAGTACAGGGGTCGCTATTCGTGCAGCAGAACTCAATACGAATCACTCTGTCAAATACTCACGCTCACAATCCAAACATCTCAGATTATCCACCGCAATTCTCCAAGAAGAATCATCCCTTCCATGCATTATAAATATATATGGGTACATTAGTCAGTGCTTAAATGGACTTCATGGCATTTAGTCACATATTTATAGGGCGAAAAATCATTTATTTTAATTAATTAGTCTTATATAACATAACGTTCGCACAAATTGTTCCCTGATTTATGTTTTCTGCGGCATATGAACGACGTCAGCGCAGTAACTATGTAAGGTAGCAGATTTTGCACCTTGCAAAGTACTAATACACCGAATAATAATTGATAATTGGCCCACCGGTAGGAAAGAATGGACACAGATAAGGAAGTTGTGTGTGTCATGTCAGACTAACGAGATGGGCTCAGAGGCTTGAACACGGCCGGAACCCCTAAGGAAGGTGTTTATGTCATGTCAAATTAAAGGGATGGCCGCGGCCGGACTCCTTTGTCGGCTGGCACTTCAGACCACCAAAGACGTTCGGAGAGGCTGGGCCATCACAACAAGAAGCGAGGAGGAGTTATATGAGAAAGACGATTTCGCGCCACAGTGGAAAATTTGCGGAAGACTATGACGGGATTGGCGCAGAGCGCGTAGGTATAAGTGTTAAAAGTTTGGCGGCAAAAGTAGCCGCTGGAGAATTCTGTGTCGTGGTTGGGTACAAACACGCACGGATACATGGAAGTCTGTGTCGTGATTGGCTATGAATGCGTACGGATCCATGCGACGAAGAACGGCCAGGTTTGCAAAAACTCTGAAGGAGGACTCTGGGGTCGGCTGTGGAGGAGAGCAGTCGCGGTGTGTGGCAGCCCTGCTTGGAGAGTGTGGAGAGAAGTAGGTTGGAGAAATTACCGGCGTTGTGGCCAGTGGTTACTCTCCAAGTCCGAATAGTTTAGAGCAAACGACTCCACACACGTAGCATTATCTGTTCCTCTGAGGAGAGGAACAGATTTGTACTAACGTGTGGTATTCATATGCAATCTGAAGTGTACCTTTGCTGCCGCGCACGTGAGTCGACCAACTACTCTTGGCATATGTGCAAGTAGCTTGAGTACTGACTAGTGACGGACTCCGCAATTGAACACTTACGTACAGGAGTTTATGGGCGCAAGCCACGTCCACGTTGGGGATTAAAGCCAAGCTCGCTCACGGGAAAGACGGCATCACGACGTTGGCTGGGCCGACCGTCGTAATCATCACGGAGAATTGCGGTGATATTAGCAATCATCAGCCAAAGTAGGGCACTGTAATTCTAAAGGAGTCCGTATTCCGCTAGCTCTTTGACTGGCGCTCTCTGAGTCTGTGTCCGTTCAGGCAGAACTGCAATAGAGCCACTTGCGGGTTCAGTGTTGACTTAAGTAGTTAGGAAAAGAGGATATATTGTGCCAATGATACGCTACTTAGGTAAGCGAGTGTATTGTATTGTCATGTTATGCTAGAAATATTGCTCATCCTGTCTTGAATAACTCTTAATTTCGTATCATACGCTAATCACCGCATTATTGATTTCGTAGCTAGCAATCACCATATTTTTTTGATTGGCGACTCCATGGAGTGTCCTGTGAATCACGACCAGATAATGGATATACTTAGAAGGAGAGTCAGCATTGGTCGTATTTTTTTGTTTTATTAACCGCAAAATCGATTTTCGGTCACTTAGTGACCATCCTCAGTGCTAGAAGTTAAAAATTTGTTCACATAACGATCAGAGAGTATAAAACAGAAAATCACAACTCCATCTGCATATGAACATAACAGTTGGTAGGAACATACCTGTAATATACAATTTAAATTGGTAGGCACTGATGTCAACAAGCATAGACTGATCACATAAAGTGAGGCCGCTGTTTTCATGCACTTGTTCAGCAGACCTCGGTGTGACAGGGCTTGGAACGCCCTCTATGTGACATGTGTCACGTGAAGAGTTAATATTACTGGTTTTGCGAGATATTAACACTAAATAACTCTTGTGCATTTGTGAATCATGAAGTAATTCAAATTTAAAATGTACGTAAAACAAATAGCAGACGAAGGGGGAAGTAAACATCTAAAATACATTGGCGTATTATTTTTAAAAACAAACTTACATAACATAAAACAGATCGATAATAAGTTGTCAGAGGGCAGGACAGGCAAAAGAGGAAAAGACAATAAAAAAGAATAATATATGAATAACATGAAATGAGGTATAAAACAGATTTTTTAAAAAACGTAATACCCACCATCTGGCGTGGGAAGTTAGAAGTACAACATTCGTGATTAACGTAAAATGTTACGTTAAGACTAAGGAGTCAAATACATAAAAATAGTAATAGTACGAAACTGCCATTACGTAATAATTAAAATGCCGTGAAACACAATGTTCATTACAAAAAGTTTGTAGGTGTGGATAAACAATTTTGTTATCACATTTAACCGACATGCTGATGTGCGTCTCGTTTATCCCTCTGGACAAGCTAGCATTGTTATAACAGTGGATATAGGCTTCCGCATAAGCACTGGGTCAGAACCCATACATACATGACATCAAATATACACGGTTGCTTACTGTTGTTTCACGGCATTTTAATTATTATGTAATGGCAGTTGCGTACTATTACTATTTTATATATACTTGCCTCCTTATTCTTAACGTAACATTTTACGTAAATCACGAATGTTGTACTTCTAACTTCCCACGCCAGATGGTGGGTATTACGTTTTTTAAAAAATCTGTTTTATACCTCATTTCATGTTATTCATATATTGTTCTTTTTCATTGTCTTTTCCTCTTTTGCCTGTCCTGCCCTCTGACAACTTATTATCGATCTGTTTTATGTTATGTAAGTTTGTTTTTAAAAATAATACGCCAATGTATTTTAGATGTTTACTTCCCCCTTCGTCTGCTATTTGTTTTACGTACATTTTAAATTTGAATTACTTCATGATTCACAAATGCACAAGAGTTATTTAGTGTTAATATCTCGCAAAACCAGTGATATTAAGTCTTCACGCGACACATGTCACATAGAGGGCGTTCCAAGCCCTGTCACACCGAGGTCTGCTGAACAAGTGCATGTAAACAGCGGCCTCACTTTATGTGATCGCTCTAAGCTTGTTGACACCAGTGCCTACCAATTTAAATTGTATATTACAGGTATGTTCCTACCAACTGTTATGTTCATATGCAGATGTAGTTGTGATTTTCTGTTTTATACTCTCTGATCGTTATGTGAAAAATTTTTTTTAACTTCTAGCACTGAGGATGGTCACTAAGTGACCGAAAATCGATTTTGCGGTTAATAAAACAAAAAAATACGACCAGTGCTGTCTCTCCTTCTAAGTACACCATATTTTTGTTTAATAATTAGAGTGTGATGATAATTTCAATGTAAATGATAATGGGGGCATAATCGCGCGTTTAAACAGAGCCAACTTAAGTCAGATAGCAACTCAAGGTCGACTAAGACTACCAATAGATATTTTTCAATAAATCGATAATTTTACAATAAACCCCCTGTACGTTGCAACTACGCTGCCTGCTTGAACTGACAGCTGTGAGTAACGGATGTGCAGCCCAGCAGTCATTTGTGAGATGCCGGCCGTGGTGGCCAAGCGGTTAAAGGCGCTACAGTCTGGCAGTCTGGAACCGCGCGACCGCTACGGTCGCAGGTTCGAATCATGCCTCGGGCATGGATGTGTGTGATGTCCTTAGGTTAGTTAGGTTTAAGTAGTTCTAAGCTCTAGGGGACTGATGACCTTAGAAGTTAAGTCCCATAGTGCTCAGAGCCGTTTGAACCATTTGTGAGGTGGCAGTGTTGTGCAGTGAACCAGCGGCCATACAGTGTCAACGATGTTTGTCACAAATCGTAATAGCGCACCATCTCTACATCAAGTGTTCATGACCCTCTCCTGAATGATGTGAAGGGTAGAGTGTGCGAATTTTGTCCCATACACCGTGACTTCTGACCAAAAACGATCAATCACACGTGAACTCGGTCGTTTCTTTTCGAGAAAAAATAATGATTGCTAGTGATGAGACTTGGTGTTACCAATACGAATGTACCAAAAAACGACAAAGTGTGGATATTTACATCAGGGTCAGTGGTTTGAAGACACAACCGACATTCGTGTGGCATACGAGTTGGACAACATCCAAAAGAAGGACTTTTCTGACAGTTTCACCGGATTGTATGAACGTTCTGAGCATTGTAATGTAGTGGATGGAGATTATGCATAGCACATGAAGCATTTAAACCACCATCTTAACATTTTTCTGCTTTCCATTAAACCAGGCTCACAAATTTATGGACTGATGTGGTATTATTTAATATGGTAGTACCTCCAAATACCAACATGCTAAATGCATTAACCAATAACCTCATGTCTGTTTCTCATTTTGGAGCGGTTGGTTTGATCTTTTATAACGCTGCTAATAGTGAAGTCATTTACACATAAACTAGCGCTCATAAACGGGTAATTCTTTGGAAGCTTCTTTCTGTTCTACTGCTGCTGCTGCGGTACGGTCTGGGCTGGTGCTCTGTGCTGACTGGAACTGAGCCTGCAGAGCTGCTCGGCCCACCTTATATCCCCAATGTGATCAGATGCTGGTTTCCTATTGGCTACTGCCAATTTCAAGCGCCTCTGGTGGAATAATGGTGAACTAGACCAGTTGCTTGGTCCTCTGGATCGGAGGCAGACGTCTCTTATGAGGTGAAAACCAGCGTGTGAATTTTATAAGTGGCCGGCAGTAATAACAACAGTATCAGTCTATCTTACTTGCAGAATGCAGCTTGATACCATTCTGCTGCACTGCCATTATCTGCTGGACAGTATTTCTCTTCTTCTTCAGGCACTCATCCAATATAGCTACTTCCCATTCTGCATGGAGGAGGCTATGGGCACAGTCTTCGGCCATTCGCTTATATGTGTTAAACTCGTGCGGTCAGACGTCAACAGCTCTTCGACAGAACACATTCCGCACAGCAGCAAGGATGGTGAGCGAGTCATGACGGGATGACAAGATAGGTTGATGGATGGGGATGAGCAGTTCAAGCTCTTCAATGGCATATATCATGAATACGAATATGCTTCCATTGCTTGCCCCTTTCGTTTTGGAAGAGTGAATGCTTCATTTGGAATATCTCAGAGGTCTGCGCATGTGCATGGGCATGTATTGGTTGCGACATGCCTCTTGGCTCCATCCCTCTGCATTGTCACAATCTGCTGAACCAAATACTTTTGTTTCTTTCTCCTGCAGTCTTCTGTCATTATAGTCTTCCATTTGAATTTGGTGAACTGTGGCTACAGTCCTCCTTTGAACGCTTACATGTAATATAGCTATTGAAAGGTACTCCATCCCTCACATTCATCTCACTTATTGAAATCATAGCGATGCTTCCACAACGACAGCTGAGCATAGACTGAACATGTCCCACCAATTCTGGCCATGTGAGTGGTCAGAAGAAGAACTCCCGCCCAAATTTGAATTTTCGGCGAATTTCTGTCAGAGGGGGTGTGGGTGGCCCTGGGACAAAAAATTACCGCAGTTTTTGAATTTCCCTCCAAAAGTCGAAATTCCCACCAATAGACAATAGAGTAGGTGGGGGGTGGGGTGGGGGAGAGAGGTGAGGAGGAGATGGGGTGGGGACCCACGTGCCAGCTGAGGAAAACAAATGACGTCATCTGGGGGTGCGCATGGTGGGTGGAGGGTGGGGGTAATTAATTGGGAATTATTAATTTGAAGATCAATTTGGCATCAAAATTGTACCTGGAGCCACATAATTCCACTACTGAAGTGCTTGATAGAACTGGTAATGAAAGATCGAACTTCATATAGAATGAGATTTTCACTCTGCACCGGAGTGTGCGATAATATGAAACTTCCTGGCAGATTAAAACTGTGTGTCCGACCGAGACTCGAACTCGGGACCACACTCCGCTGCAGAGTGAAAATCTCATTCTGGAAACATCCCATAGGCTGTGGCTAAGCCATGTCTCCGCAATATCCTTTCTTTCAGGAGTGCTAGTTCTGCAAGGTTCGCAGGAGAGCTTCTGTAAAGTTTAGAAGGTTGGAGACGAGATACTGGCAGAAGTAAAGCTGTGAGTACCGGGCGTGAGTCGTGCTTAGGTAGCTCAGTTGGTGCCGGCACGGTAGCTCAGCGTGTTCGGTCAGAGAGCCGGTTGGCCTCTGTAATAGAAAACCTGAGTGCAAGGATCAGCCACCGAACTTTAACAGGATGTCTTGCGACGTCCGCAAGTTTCGATCTTCATATAATTTTTACACAACGGACGCATTTGTAAAATTCCCTTTTCGATTTTTTTCGCATTTATCTGTCAAGTGTTTCATTGGAGCTTTCTAAGTTCCTACTGATTTCACCCTTAAGTCACACATTATTGTGATTCCTTCTTTCGTCGATCAGTTTCAGCATTTCCTTCGGTATCTGCAGTTTCATCATAGTTTCATTTCGTAAAACTGCATTTCTCTCTCCGATTTCTATGATTAATTCTTTATAGAGATTATCTTTCCATTCAATAACGCATCATCTGCAGCACAAAGCAAATAATCATTAATCAGTACCTCACTATCTCACTCCTTGTAATTTGACGATTTTCGTAACCGTCAGACTATGCTTTATCATTACTATAATGTGATCTACTATCTTATAGTCCAGTATCTGATTTCTGAACGTATGTCTCACCATGTTGTAATCCAAATAGTATCGCCCCACATCTTCATGCCTTTTCGAAGTATATCTCCTCCTCTTATCAATTTTGAAGAGTGTATTTGCTATTATTAGCTGATATTTATTGACATTATCAAGGGTATCTCGTCTTTCAGTCCTGTCATAGAGCCCATGAAACTGTGTTCTATTTCTTGCCCTTCTGTAGTGCTCACATTCCGCGATGATTACTGGATTTACTTCTCTCTTTACATATTTGATTACATGCTCAGTTCCCCCGTACACTAGACACGTTCACCTTCTGATCGTAACGACGGCATGTACATTTGAACTGTAGTTGTTGGTGTTGGTTTGTTGTTAATTCTGATGACAAAAGTACCGTACTATGTTAAGACCAGTCGTTGTTTAAACCCGTGACCAATAATCTTGAAAAGTACTTGTACTTGACAGCTTTACTTCAGACATTTAAACGATACTCTAATGAACATCAAGATGGATGTCTGCTGTGTGTTACCACAAATCTAGTACTTGACCGATTTACTTCAAATGATTATGCCAGCTGTTTCTCCACATAGTCGCCCCTTCGACTTAGACATTTGTCGTTTGCGTTGTACCAACTTTCCAGTACCCACGTCATGGAAGGCATCCGCCTGTGCTTCCGCCACTTCTCTAGTCTGCTCTGCAGTTCGTCATCTGTGCCAAAATGTTGTCTTCATAGCAAGCGTTTCACGTGAGTAGAGATGTACCTCAGAGGAAGCCAATTCCAGGCTGTATGTTAGGCTACCAAACACTTCCCTTCGAAAAACGCTGCATGGGCGTCATCATTGCCCTGCAGTGTGCAGCCAAGTTTTCTCATGAGAAAAGAAATGCATAACTAATGAGGAGGTATTGAATAAGGCAGAAGACGAATTTGTGACACAACTTGACTAGGAGACTGGGATCGGTTGGTAGGACATGTTCTGTGGCATTAATGGATCACCAATTTAGTATTGGAGGGTAGCGTAGAGGGTAAAAATCGTAGAGGGAGACCAAGACATGAATACACTAAGCAGATTCAGAAGGATGTAGGTTGCAGTAGGTACTGGGAGATGAAGAAGCTTGCACAGGATAGAGTAGCATGGAGAGCTGTATCAAACGAGTCTCTGGACTGAAGACCACAACAACAACCTTTCACTAAGTTTTTTTTTTTTTAATTACAGAGACCAGGCAGCTCTCTGACCGAACACGCTGAGCACTAATCAGCTAAGCAGGCGGACACAATACAAGCGAGTTTTATGACATACGAAGTCAAGTTAATATTCCCGGGTTCGATTCCCGGCGGGGTCAGGGATTTTCTCTGCCTCGTGATGACTGTGTGTCGTGTGACGTCCTTAGGTTAGTTAGGTTTAAGTAGTTCTATGTTCTAGGGGACTGATGACCACAGATGTTAAGTCCCATAGTGCTCAGAGCCATTTGAACGATTTTTTGAAGTCAAGTAATATGATTCCGGTTGTCATATTACACGCAAGGTCACTTTACTAAGACAAAGGACAGACAGATTTCAAAAAACGTCAACAATATTTTCCTCACGTCGTCAGTAAGAGACACGTTTAATCAAGGAACTCGTCCTCACAAGCGAGTCGCGCGTCCAGGAGCTTAGCTGCTGCAGTCCCGCCGGCTGTGATCGATTACAACACTCCAGCAACGCGCAGCCACGACGTCAGGCGAGAGCAGTGGCTGTTTCGTTCTCCAGTGGATGATAGCGGCACGGGGGTTCCGCCGAGCGCTCTTTCTGAGGCAGGCAACTTTACACGATGCCACTGGCTGCAAATGGGTGGCTCGCGGAGGGGTAAAAATTTAATATCAGCCAGAGAGACGGGGCTGAGTACATTCAGAAGCTATTTTCTGTGCTCCCCACCCCTGTACCCGCGCGGTATGAAACGGCTCACGGCAGGTGACGAGGCACTTTGGCAAATGGATGCTTCTTGTGAATCCTCGCTTCGAGATAAGTCTCGTTGTGGGGGAGAGAGGCAGCTTCAGCTGCCGCACTCTACCTGTAGAAATGTACACAGTGGAACCTGGAATACACGTCGCCTTGCGACAGAATTTGGTGGCTTTAGAAGAGAAAAAAGAGTTTACAGAGTCACAGACTAGCTTACCGACTCCATTCAAAGTGCGAACACCCATTTTCCACATATTTTGTATCTGTATCGATATTTCTATATAAATTTGTAGTGTTGCTTATGTAGAGTGTTGTATCTGTCATGGAAATGAAATTGTAAATGACTTGCTCCATAGTTAGGAAACGTAGGGTTGAATGTAAAAGATGTGGGTAAGGCCCGCAGCTACGGAAGTAGCCTGGTGGAGTGAAAATGTTTGGCTGACACGCAAGTGGCAACTCGTCTTTTGTGACTGAGCAGTGCTGTGGTTAACATCTCGCCAGCAGTAGCGAATCATTGTGGACCATATTTTTGGAATTTTGAGGTCAAAAGACCTTAAGGGCAGTATTCATGCTCCTCGGATGCTGTATTTGGTGATACTATTAACATGGCATGGTTTTTGGCCCTTTAAAAATAATTACGACGCCAACAAGATCTGTAATACAGCGAGGCCAGCAGTACAGACATGACTACATCGACGCCAGGTTAACAGCCACTGATAATTACGTCACCAGTGCCACCAGACTTACACTGAATTGTTTATGTCTGGCGGTCTGTAAATGGACCACGTCTTGATGAAATTTGGTTGATTTTGATAATAATCATCGTGTTGTTAAAAACTTTACCTTGCACCGGTAACTATCCCAGTCCACAAACCTGGGCAGGAATCCTGTCCTAGTGAATTTAATTCCGAGTGTCCGAATTTATTATGGAAAGACTTATTAGCCAGCTGTAAAATTAGTTATGATTCCTTTCTAATGTGTGGAGTTTTAATGTGTAAAGTTCAGTTTTTTTGTTTGAGAAATACTTCAGTTCCACTGCAATTTTAAGTCAGTCTGCAGTTATTTTCTTCAAATAATTTGCCTTAAAATGCTTTTTTATTCCAGTCTCTGATCAAAAATTAATTCTTTAGACGATGAACGGTTTCAGTCTGTAATGACGTCTTTAGATTTAAAATATATAAATATATACATCTAGTGAGCAGTGTAGTGTGTCTTTGAGCATAAAACAGCTATATATATCACAATATACTGTCTACATCTACATCTACATCTATACTCCGCGAGCCACCTTACGGTGTGTGGCGGAGGGTACTTATTGTACCACTATCTGATCCCCCCTTCCTTGTTCCATTCACGAATTGTGCGTGGGAAGAACGACTGCTTGTAAGTCTCCGTATTTGCTCTAATTTCTCGGATCTTTTCGTTGTGATCATTACGCGAGATATGTGTGGGCGGTAGTAATATGTTGCCCATCTCTTCCCGGAATGTGCTCTCTCGTAATTTCGATAATAAACCTCTCCGTATTGCGTAACGCCTTTCTTGAAGTGTCCGCCACTGGAGCTTGTTCAGCATCTCCGTAACGCTCTCGCGCTGACTAAATGTCCCCATGACAAATCGCGCTGCTTTTCGCTGGATCATGTCTATCTCTTCTATTAATCCAACCTGGTAAGGGTCCCATACTGATGAGCAATACTCAAGAATCGGACGAACAAGCGTTTTGTAAGCTACCTCTTTCGTCGATGAGTCACATTTTCTTAGAATTCTTCCTATGAATCTCAACCTGGCGCCTGCTTTTCCCACTATTTGTTTTATGTGATCATTCCACTTCAGATCGCTCCGGATAGTAACTCCTAAGTATTTTACGGTCGTTACCGCTTCCAATGATTTACCACCTATGGCATAATCGTACTGGAATGGATTTCTGCCCCTATGTATGCGCATTATATTACATTTATCTACGTTTAGGGAAAGCTGCCAGCTGTCGCACCATGCATTAATCCTCTGCAGGTCTTCCTGGAGTACGTACGAGTCTTCTGATGTTGCTACTTTCTTGTAGACAACCGTGTCATCTGCAAATAGCCTCACGGAGCTACCGATGTTGTCAACTAAGTCATTTATGTATATTGTAAACAATAAAGGTCCTATCACGCTTCCTTGCGGTACTCCCGAAATTACCTCTACATCTGCAGATTTTGAACCGTTAAGAATGACATGTTGTGTTCTTTCTTCTAGGAAATCCTGAATCCAATCACAAACCTGGTCCGATATTCCGTAAGCTCGTATTTTTTTCACTAAACGTAAGTGCGGAACCGTATCAAATGCCTTCCTGAAGTCCAGGAATACGGCATCAATCTGCTCGCCAGTGTCTACGGCACTGTGAATTTCTTGGGCAAATAGGGCGAGCTGAGTTTCACATGATCTCTGTTTGCGGAATCCATGTTGGTTATGATGAAGGAGATTTGTATTATCTAAGAACGTCATAATACGAGAACACAAAACATGTTCCATTATTCTACAACAGATTGACGTAAGCGAAATAGGCCTATAATTATTCGCATCTGATTTATGACCCTTCTTGAAAATGGGAACGACCTGCGCTTTCTTCCAGTCGCTAGGTACTTTACGTTCTTCCAGCGATCTACGATAAATTGCTGATAGAAAGGGGGCAAGTTCTTTAGCATAATCACTGTAGAATCTTAAGGGTATCTCGTCTGGTCCGGAAGCTTTTCCGCTACTAAGTGATAGCAGTTGTTTTTCAATTCCGATATCGTTTATTTCAATATTTTCCATTTTGGCGTCCGTGCGACGGCTGAAGTCAGGGACCGTGTTACGATTTTCCGCAGTGAAACAGTTTCGGAACACTGAATTCAGTATTTCTGCCTTTCTTCGGTCGTCCTCTGTTTCGGTGCCATCGTGGTCAACGAGTGACTGAATAGGGGATTTAGATCCGCTTACCGATTTTACATATGACCAAAACTTTTTAGGGTTCTTGTTTAGATTGTTTGCCAATGTTTTATGTTCGAATTCGTTGAATGCTTCTCTCATTGCTCTCTTTACGCTCTTTTTCGCTTCGTTCAGCTTTTCCTTATCAGCTATGATTCGACTACTCTTAAACCTATGATGAAGCTTTCTTTGTTTCCGTAGTACCTTTCGTACATGATTGTTATACCACGGTGGATCTTTCCCCTCGCTTTGGACCTTAGTCGGTACGAACTTATCTAAGGCGTACTGGACGATGTTTCTGAATTTTTTCCATTTTTGTTCCACATCCTCTTCCTCAGAAATGAACGTTTGATGGTGGTCACTCAGATATTCTGCGATTTGTGCCCTATCACTGTTGTTAAGCAAATATATTTTCCTTCCTTTCTTGGCATTTCTTATTACACTTGTAGTCATTGATGCAACCACTGACTTATGATCACTGATACCCTCTTCTACATTCACGGAGTCGAAAAGTTCCGGTCTATTTGTTGCTATGAGGTCTAAAACGTTAGCTTCACGAGTTGGTTCTCTAACTATCTGCTCGAAGTAATTCTCGGACAAGGCAGTCAGGATAATGTCACAAGAGTCTCTGTCCCTGGCTCCAGTACTGATTGTGTGACTATCCCATTCTATACCTGGTAGATTGAAGTCTCCCCCTATTACAATAGTATGATCACGAAACTTCTTCACGACGTTCTGCAGGTTCTCTCATAAATGTACAGATAAAACATGATATAACGTACCCTTTTTACACCATTTCCTAGAGTGATACGGCTATAACGGCATCGTCAAAACATGTAAACATAATCAGTATAGCATCGTCACATAGATTTAAAATATGGTGTAGAATAGGCCACATCGTCCACACAGTGATTATTGACAACAAGCTACTGAGGTACAGTAGCATCCAGAAACCTGTTTGCCCACACGCTCCCTAGATGTCGCTTCTGTGGGCTTGCTTGTATGTGGTCGTCATTTACGCAAAAACATAATCGGATAAAAGCACATTAGAGACAATGCATGTAGCAGACTTATTAAAATTGATGACTATCATAGAAACCAATTGTGATACATTAAAAGATGAATGCTGTTACCCATTTAAAATTATTAAAAGAAAATATATGAAGAGTATAGGTCCAACCCTTCTTTATGGTGAATTTACGGTCAACAATTAATATAGCGTAATACCTCGCCTGTGGCAACCTATAAATTACTTATGAAAGATAAAATGTCTATATGACAGCTGAAAAAGAGACAGATCAATGAACAGCGCCCTCTCTTGGGTCGGTCGCCAGGATATTATGTAGGCACGCACCGATCGTAAGAACTTAACCAATAGAGGGCTTTACATACATCGTGACATGTCTGCCACAGAAAACTTTTAAACGACATACAAGCATTCATTAAATAAAATTATGTAGTTTGGTTATACATTCCATGAGTAGGTAGGAGATAATCAGTTACAAGATTAGAGCAACTACTGTGCGGAAGTAAGGGAAATGCCTTCTGTTCTCAACATAACTCATCAAGTAAGGCTAGGTATAAATACGCGAAGCATTATTTGGTTGTCGTAGTACCTTATCAAACAAAGCAAAGTAGACGTTGGGTATTCTTGTGGGATCATGCCTTTTGGCTTTGTAAATTTTTAACTCCTCCAACAAATCGACTGCACGACCCTTATCTGCCCTGTGTAAAATATTGTGTATATATTATGTCGCAGTTGGTGTAATTTGCCTTACTTTAAAAGCTGCCTGGACCCATTAAATTTAATCCAAATGTAAGAGATTATTAATTTTACCATTTACGCACTTTGATCAGAATTACGAAGATTATCAGTGTTGATTTCATGAGAAAGTATTTGAATTTCATTTAATGTTGTGTTGGCATTTGCACAATTAACTATATTTTGGATACGTTAAAATACTGCTTATCAAATCATCTTTGTTATTTAAAGAGTTACACTTTGTTGTGCTTTACAAAATTAATAATGAAGCAAAGGAAACGCTTCTTTAGAGCCAGTGTAGTTAGATTTGCTTTCTTTTTTATTTCTTCAAACCGAGTTTAAGAAAGAAGTATTTACTGTGTTAGTCACTGTAATGCAAGTTGATTAATGCACAGGCATAGAGACCAGAATCATTTCATGCTCTTCCGTGTTCAGTATTGCTACTAGTTTATGTGTGTTGGTTCTATACGTACGTATTATTGAGAGGGTTATGTTACTGTTTGCTGACTCATTGGCCATTTGTTTGCCTGATTTTCAAGCTACTAGTACATTTATCTGCAAGGTTATGTTACTGTATTGTAGTGTGAACAAATACACTTTGTGATCAAAAGTATCCGGACACCTGGCAGAAAATAACTTACAAATTCGTGGCACCCCCTATCGGTAATGCTAGAATTCAATAAGGTGTAGGCCCACCATTAGCCTTGATGATAGCTTCCACTCTCGCAGAAATACGTTGAATCAGGTGCTGGAAGGTTTGTTGGGGAATGGCAGTCCACTCTTCACGGAGTGGTGCACTGAGGAGAGGTATCGATGTCGGTCGGTGGGGCTTGGCGTTCCAAAACATCTCAAAGGTGTTCTGTAGAATTGAGGTCAGGACTGTGTGCAGGCCAATCCAATACAGGGATGTTATTGTCGTGTAACCACTCCGCCACAGGTCGTGCATTATGAACAGGTGCACGATCACGTTGAAAGATGCAATCGCCATCCACGAATTGCTCTTCAACAGCGGGAAGCAGTAAGGTGCTTAAAACATCAGTGTGTGCTGTGATAGTGCCAAGCAAAACAACAAGGGGTGCAAGCCCCCTCCATGAGAAACACGACCACACCGTAACACCACTGCCTCCGAATTTTACTTTTGGCTCTACACACGCTGGCGTACGACGTTGACCGGGCATTCGCCATACCCATACCATGCCGTCGGATCGCCACATTGTGTACCGTGATTCTTCACTCCACACAACGATTTTCCACTGTTCAATCGTCCAACGTGTACGCTCCTTACACTAAGCGAGGGGTCGTTTGGCTGTTACCGGCGTGATGTGTGGTTTATGAGCAGCCGATCGACCATGAAATTCAAGTTTTCTCACCTCCCACCTAACGGTCAAAGCACTTGCAGTGGATCCTGATGCAGTTTGGAATACCTGTGTGATGGTCTGGATAGACTGTCAATTATACATTACGACGCTCTTCAATTGTCGGCGGTCTCTGTCAGTCAACAGACGAGGTCGGCCTGTATGCTTTTGTGCTATGCGTGCACGTTTCTACTTCACTATCACATCGGAAATAAAGGACCTAGGGATGTCGAGGACTGTAGAAATCGTACAGACGTATGACACAAGTGACATCCAGTCACCTGAGCACGTTGGAAGTCCGTGAGGTCCGCGGAGCGCTCCGTTCCGCTCTCTCGCGATGTCTAATAACTACTGGGGTCGCTGGTATGGAGCACCTGGCAGTAGGTGGCAGCACAATGCACTTAATACGGAAAACCTATGTTTTCGCTGGTGTCAGGATACTTTTGATCACATAGTGTATGAAGAAAGACTTCAGCATGTGTGTCAGGGAATGTTAGATTACCCTTAGCATTCCTTCTGCTTTATTGTATTGCTTGATACAAGAATATCTAATTAGTCTGGCGACCGATATTAATACGTAATATTACAACTTGCTTTTGCGCTGGGAGAGCGTCTGTTCCCTTACTCACTTGTTTGCTGTTAGTATAATCTGCTGGAGTGTTCCGCAAACGAATCCCGGTTTGATTGTTCTGTTTCGATTAGGTTATCTCACGGTCACAACTTTCAAACATTCCTGGCAGAGGTATATCGTTAGCATCGATTGCCGTTCAAGGTGGCCAGTGTTGCCGTTGTAAGTGAGAAGCGCCTTAACAACAAATTTCTGTTTGTTTTTGTATTTTCAGGCGTATATATAATGTGCAATATGAGTTATTTCGTTTCAGATCTATCAAAGACAGTAATATCACAAGAAAATTGCCACCTTATATGTATCTGACCGCCAATGGTTATCGATAGCTTATACGCATAGTGTAGTTACATCAGTGTGAGCACCTTTCGATAGCCTGCAGCGCGACCGCGGGACGTGCAGGAAGAAAGTCAATGGAAGTACCAACAGGGTCGTGAGATTTCTCGGTTGAGGGTCCATGACGGGAAGAGCCTGACCGAAGTGGTCGCACAGATTCTCGATTGGGCGTAAGGGGCTACTGAAAGGCTCAAAATCATGAAAAGTTCAATTTTTACTTTTTTGCGTTTTCTGAACCTGCAGACTCTTACCTTTTAATAGATATATAATTTATTCAATTCCGAAGACTACAACTATTTTTAATTTTTTTTTTTAAATGTGTTCTACATGGGCGTGACCCACTGTGGCGCTGTTAAACTGCTGTCAAATGGTGTTATTATTAACGTTCCGTGTTCATCAGGTACATTTCAGTGATGTGAGATAAAGTATGTGTTGTGGCTAACCTGTGATGGTTCAATATATATCGCTGGTGCGAATGGGAACAAGACTTCGGCGACTGAAAGCTTCGTACAAAAAACAAAAACTCAGTGATGGTAAAGGGTTGGATGGGAAGGTTAACTGACAGTGTGATTGACAAAATACAGAACTATTATGGAATGGCTATTAGGCAAAATACACAAAGTGTCGACGAAATGAAGAAAGCTGTTTAGGCTCTTTTTTTTCATACTTCTTCAACCGATGAAAATCCCCAACATAGCTTGTGTCCCAAAGAAAAAGACTGTTGGTGTAAATATAACAAAGGATTGCTAACTGGTGAAGTGTACACTCATAAGCATAGTCTGCCTCATGCAATAATGGAGGTGATAAACCCTATTTTCAGAGACTTAGCAGCACCTGAACTGTTGAAAAAGTGTATTCGCGGAAAAACTCAAAACCCCAATGAAAGTGTAAATAGTGTTATATGGTCGAGAATCCCCAAGACTGTATTTGTTGGAATAGAAACACTTCACTTTGGTGTGTATGATGCTGTTGCGACTTTCAATGATGGCAACATTGTAAGGTGCAAGGTATTTAGAAATATGGGAATGAAGATAGGTTCTGACATGGTACGAGCGATGCTTGCTTTAGACAAGGAACGCCTTCGGGCTGCAGACAGGGCTGTAAAGAGTCTAGAAATACAAGCAAGAGTAAACAGGAGGAGGAACAAGAGGAAGCTGGAGGAGGAGTTTGCAGAGGATGAAGATAATCCATCCTATGGACCTGGAATGCAGTAAAAAGTTAATCCTATCTTTGTCGCTCGATTCCCAAAATTTTATTTTCTCATACTAATTACATGTTTTCTAAGGATCTTCCAAACATATTTGTTTCAAACTTTCAGTAAATGTTACACAGTACCTTCTGCATAATTTAACACAGCCTTTTTCGTAAAAACTGTATATTTTTGAATATATAAATAAAAAATTGCAAAAAATGTTGTGAATTTTCATTACAATTGAAAAAAAATCATCTTGAATAACTGAACTAAAATTTTGTAAAATCCCTGTGTTAAGTTGTAGCCCATATTCCAATAAATAATCTGTAAATAGTTCAACTTCCTACCTCAAATACTTTGTGAGGAAAGATGTAATTTATAAGCGTTATTTTAACATTGCAAGTATAGGGCGTTCCGGAGCCCCTTAAATCCGGGGAGTCGGGTGGCCAGGGAAGTACGGTTAACTCGTCCTGGTGCTCTTCGAACCAAACACGTACACTGCGACCAGTGTGGCACGTTGCGTTGTCCAGCTGGTAGATGCCGTCGTTGTTGTGTCTAGGAATTCTGCCTACTCGGTTCGCTAGACAAACAATCAGACAACTCATCTTACTGAGTTTTACTGCAAAAGGAAAATTACAGATACTTAACTTTGGCAATTACACAGATGTGTCTCAAGCAAAGGACGACATACGAAATAATCACTCTACTGATCTCTAACTGAGAAAATCTTTCCTGGACAGCTATCGAAGTGGCAAATGTTGAAGCTGCTAGCGAAGTGGTTAATTTTGGCGCTGCTATCCAAGTGGGCCGCCACCCGTCGGTCGTGTCGCTTATGCCCACGTAGGGGCTGCTGCTGTCGCGTTGTCGTCCTGGAAAGAAGTCTGGTCAGCTTGCGATTGACTGACTTCTTCTCACAGCCTTCTCTTTCCTATCGTTCCCGACCAGCGTGACGGCGCTTGTCTTTAAGCCGTAACAGTCGTGCCGAGGAAAATCAAGCTCCATGAGGAGGTGAATATTGTCCCCAACTACAGAATCAATACTTATGTTAATCCTTTGTGACTTCCATAATCACAAGATTACCCAGGAAATACTACGAGAACACTCTCCACCCCATAAAGCTCCCTCCTGGTTGCAGGGTGCTTGCTTTCAGACATTCCACTCCGACGCCCATCTGTCCGATGGAGCAAAAGCGTGATTCATCTGGAAAGGCCACCCGTCCCCCTTCATGGACGTTACGTTGCGACATTGGCGTGCAGACTTCAGCATTCGTCGCCGATGAACGGCTGACAGCATGGTGCATGAACCAAGCGCCTGTTGTGCAGGTCCATACACACCAACGTTGAGTGAATGGTCGCTGAGGAGACAGTGTTGGTAGCCCCTTGGTTCAGCTTGGCGCCCAGTTGCTCAACAGTTGCTTGCCTTTTGTACCGCACTCATTTCTGCAGCCGTCATTCACGTCTGTCATCTATGGTCCGTTGTGGAGCACAGTTGCCTCGGCATTCATTTTGGATAGCGCCGTTGTGCCAAGCACGGTTTACTTGACCCAAGGCGGCATCGGAATGGTTTAGAAACTTGCGAGTTGCCGGGGCTAGCAGTGTATTTAACACTAAGTTCTTCTAGAATCTACATATGTAAATGATGCTCTAAGGCCCCCCTATTCTAACTCCGACATTTGCTGTTGCACAAGGACTAAAAAAAATACGCGAACTGACTCTAATCAACCCTGTCAGTGGAGTAGAAGAGAGTTTGGCACCTCCAATAATTTAATTTGATAAATAAGTTAAATAAACGAAGGTTTCATTAACATAGTGAGGAATGATAGGGTTGCTCTACCGATTAACAGAATGAAAGTTCTGTCAAAAATAACAATATGATTTATTAAGACTAAACACAAAATAATAAACAAAAACACATGAAACATTTACAATACATCAAATTGGCTCAAATTGGATACTCAAACAAACGCTGTGAATGTGAAGTTGTCCCTAAACTAGATTGTGAGGATTATGACGAAGTGGTATGTGGAACCAATTCCTTGCTACTTAAGAGAAAACACATAGCCTACCCAACATTAATTGCTGCTACCCAAGACAGAACTAAGTTAGAAAAAGACGAACAGGCGCACTCTGATTATCACCTAGGAAAATCCCTGTCTACCTTACCAATCTGTCTTCTTAACTGCAAGAACACGATTTGGCGTACCGGCGGCGATGGCTGGTTGCTTCGACGTCCTCGACCGAAAGGCGAGAGCCGACTACCCCGAGCACCCGTACAGGCCGAACACACAACATTCCCGCCCCCACGACAGTGGCCGTGGTTAAACGTTCCAATCAGAAATTCGAAACCGGCGGAAAATTCCACTCTATTGCCGGAGCACTACCATTCCACCAATGGAGATTCTTGGCGCCAATTTCTGCGCTGATTTTGCTACGTCACAGAGCTATGCCCTGAGCAAGCCAATCACAGTTACTATTTTGCAGAAAGCGCGGGAATTTTCCCGCCACAACTGCCTGGGTACACAAGTCCTTCCCACGCCTCGCTGGTAGCCCGCCAGAAAGTGTTTTCGCTAAGTTTCTGCGAAGTAACGGAACCTCTAGCCCAGCCGCTACTTCAGACCCCTCCGGGCGTGTCTTTTGACAATGTCGGCGTCTGCAAAGCATTCACTCGACTTCCTCACACCCGTCGGCTTAACCCTTTCCAGATCAACAGTGCCCGCCTGTCACTGGACCAGCCGGGTGACGAGAGACGCTGCGTGGGAAGTCCGCGTGTGTAGGAATAGCGACTTTTCACTGCATGCAATTAGAAAAATCGTAAGATAGAAAATGAGAGGGGGCTCATGCCACCTCTCAAACTAACAAGCCATTTCGGGAATGCTTCCACCCTTCGTTCAGAAGGTGATATCCATATTTTGATCTCGTAGTAAAACTGTAAGTTTTTTTTAGAAATGAGTGTTAGATATGGCCTGACTGTTTAAACTGCCCGACATGTAGTCTGGTGCCAGAATGTGGCGTGTTAGAACTCTGCGAGAACATTTCAAATGATTTATTCATTTCCACTATAGTGCTTCGTTGACCTCGGTGTGCGTCACAGGCCCCGCAGTGTTGAAGCCACTGCCCCAGCTACCTGTGCAATGCGACGCTGTGTCGTGCCGGCCTTGTTCGCCAGCTGTAGAGTTCCGATTACGTCAGGATGGCTGCGCCAGCAGCCGACTCAGCAACCACCATCCCCATTGACCGCGCTGCTCCTCTGGGAGCTGTAGGCCGGCCCCGCTGCTGCTTCTTCGTCGGCTGGCGTAGCTGGGAACGTGGTGGCAACGACCGCCCGCGATCCTGCATCGAAATCTGCGACCCCTCGCCACAAAAGTCTCCGGTGTGTGTCGGGAGCCGAGACGATTGTCCATGGTAGCGTGCCGAAGAGTGGCCCGCCCTGGCTGGCTGCGGACCCCGCGTCGGCCTCAGGAGGACGAACCAACGACCCACCATGGACTGGGACGCAGTCGCCCCATCTGTTGCTGTGTGTCCCCGGTAGTGTGACACGCCCTGCCGGCCAGGAGAGCTGCCACACTTCAATGAATCTCGTCAGAAAACAACACCTATTTACACTCGGCTGCGTGCCTCTGTTTCGCTAACGCATCGCTCCAAGTCTCATACGCCCCACACCCCGGTTGCGCCAGTGGTCCCCTTCTTCCTATAACTTGCGACATGCAAAACCGCTGTGTTTAGGCTATTCAGCGGTGGGATGGCCCCTGTGGTCTCCATTCCACTGAGCAACCGCTGGTCAGCGTAACTTACTGCAATCCAGCCCGCACCAGGCTGTAACTTGTGCACTCCGAAATATTGCACCAAATCTAATTTCCTTATCTTAAACTGTGGTGCCGCTACACACAGCACGAAAAGAGTGACATATAGCATGTAACCGAAAAAAAATCGCAACACTAACAAGGGAACCTCCCCATCGCACCCCCCCTCAGATTTAGTTATAAGTTGGCACAGTGGATAAGCCCTGAAAAACTGAACACAGATCAGTCGAGAAAACAGGAAGAAGTTGTGTGGAACTATGAAAAAATAAGGAAAATTTACAAACTGTGTAGTCCATGAGCAACATACGTAACATCAAGGATAATGCGAGCGCAGGAGCGCCGTGGTCCCGTGGTTAGCGTGAGCAGCTGCGGAACGACAGGTCCTTGGTTCAAGTCTTCCCGCGAGTGAAAAGTTTTCATTCTTTATTTTCGCAAAGTTATGATCTGTCCGTTCGTTCATTGACGTCTCTGTTCACTGTAATAAGTTTAGTGTCTGTGTTTTGCGACCGCACCTCAAAACCGTGCGATTAGTGGACAAAAGGACGTGCCTCTCCAACGGGAACCGAAAACATTTGATCTCAAGGTCATAGGTCAACCGATTCCTCCACAGGAAAACACGTCTGTTATATTCTATACGACACTGGTGACGGCATGTGCGTCACATGACAGGAATATGTTGTCGACCCACCTAACTTGTAGAGTTGTCGAATGGGTGAAAAGGTTCTACTTTGCCCGATTTAGGTTTTCTTGTGGATGTGATAATCACTCCAAAAAAAGTGATGAAAACATAAGAGTTTGTCACGTAAACTGCAACAAATGAATGCAACAGTTTCACAGTCGCACAGTTTTCCCTGTGCTCTGTCAAAACATATGTTTTTAACGTTTTCAAATTTTTCCGTGTGTAGATCGTCAAATCCGGCATATGTCCAAGCAAATCTGAACATGTCCTGGAATTTTTGAGAGCGAAGTTGATTATGTGAGTGCGTGAACTTTGATAACTGTCTGAAAATAAAAACTTAAAATTCTCATTCAAGTGAAGACTTGAACCACGGACCTCTCGCTCGGTAACTACTCACGCTAACCACGGGACCATAGCGCTCCTGAGCTTGTAGAGTCCTAGATATGGTATATGTAGCGCATGGACTACACAGTTTGTATATTTTGCTTATTTTTTTCATAGTTCCATACAACGTCTTCCTCTTTTCTCGATTGATTTGTGTTCAGTTTTTCAAGTCCTATCCACTGTGCCAACTTATAACTAAATCTGAGGGGGGTGCGATGGGGGGGTTCCCTTGTAAGAAGGATTTGGGCGACACAAACGAAATTTGTAGTCGTGTTTCTACATCTGAAAGATAATATCGATTCATATTTCATGCGAGTCGCGTAAGAGTGGCGCTAGTAGAGCCGCTATGCGGATGCAAATCAGGTTTGCTTTAAAAACACACTATAACGGTCGTGAGCGTTAGTTACGTTTGAACGTGGTGAGTTGATGTTAGACAGGAATGACTTCAGGAGGACAACGACGCCATTAACAACACCTCACTGTCTTTTAACGATGTCGTGTAATAGGGCTACGAGAAGCTGTATGTTCCTTCTGCGATACTGCAAAAAGACTTGGCAGGAATGTAGCCACTTTACGTGACTGCTGGCAACAGTGGTACGGTCGCAAGTAGACTGGGATCCGGACGGCCACGTGGCACAACCGAAAAGGGAAGGTCACCGTGTTCGGCGTATTGCTCTGCCGCATCGTACTGCATCTCAGCAGAAACTTCAGCAGCAGCCGCCATCAAAATTACACAGCGAACTTTTATAAATAGGTTATTTCAAGGACAGCTTCAACCCAGTCGCTCTACAGCGAGCATTACACTGGCCGCCATTCCAGTTGTGTCAAGAGAGCTCATTGGATGGCAGGGTACAGGTCTGCAGTGTTTTCTGACGAAATCTGGTTCTGTCTCGGTGCAAGTGATGGTTAGGAGAATGCCGTACATTTGCCACACCGGTCATTTGCCACACTTGCCCCTTCGCCAGGTAGCGATCCCTCAGGTAAGGGACGCCCTTCCTCGTACTACTTCTGTCCGCTTTCAAACCGCCGTCTCCACATCTTACTCGATACGACCAGTACGTAAGGGACCTTGTTCTTCGACAACTTGACCAAATACAGAGCTTCTTTTCAGAAATCGAAGTGTTTATAACTTTTGGGAAACGAAAGCAAAGCCCGACGATAATGTCAGTACGTAATTAGTTGTGCCAAGTATAAATATAGATCCCTCTTCTGTACGGTAGCTTCCTTTCACGCTTACTGATCGCGATAGAAACAGATAGGAACGTTGTAAAGAGAATGCGAATGTAAGGTAATCATTTCTTTTTTATCACTGCATTTGTGCCTAGTTTAATTACTACAACTGCATGCCGAAAAGACAATAAGGAAAGAAGAAGTGGGAATGTGAATGTTTGAAAAGAAGAACGACATATTCTATATTAATTTACTCTCTAAAATCCGATATCCCTTGCGGCGAAACATTAGTTAATAAAGTGTAGTGGGACAATTTTCAAAACATGACTAGAACATCTATGACTGACATGTCATCTAAAGTCGACGTACAATTTTAAAATGTTAGAAATAGGGAAATGAAGTAATACAGAACGCTATGCTTGTAACGTACGTTGTTGTTCTACATTGTTTAGCTCTGGTGTTTACAGGGTCACAGAGAAAGCATCCTAGGTTTTGGAGCGAAGGGCCGTAATTGTAATGATCTGCACTACAACAGAAACAAGAAGCACAACGTAAGGAAAAATATAGTAATGTGTGTTGCAGCTCACAAGCGACATTGGATCAGATAGTTCTTCTGACTTAGTATGGGCAGAGGTTATATTCGACAACCGGAATAAATTAATAACTGTCTCCTTGTAACCTCCCCCTCACTTACCGACCTTAATGACAGTGAAAAATGAAACCACGTGTGCCTAATGGGAGTTTTGGAAAAGCAATCGTCACCGAAGTTAACCTGTCGGTAAAGAGGGAGGAAAGGGTTACATCTAAATGTGCTAATGAAACTGGTGGAAATTAATTTTGAAAAGGGGTAAAGTTAATAAAGAAAGTAAATGTGCAGCCGTTACGTTAACAATTAACTAGCGGTAATTAGGTATTTGAGATTTGGGGGAAATCACGGTCGCCAGTCCTAAGGACAATTACTATAGTAACTGAAAAAGAAAGGTTATTACACATATAATTAGCACTAGAAGCGTGGCAACTGAAGGTTGACACGTGTAGTGTGAAAACTGAAAGTTTGTCAGAAGTAATAAATTTCGCTACACACTGACTTAATTTAGCAAAAGAATTAATAAAACCGAAAAATCGAAAGTTAATTTGGTGACTGAAGTTAATAGTGAGCTTTCTTTCTGAAGCACATCGAAATTCAGTAAAATACGGTTAGTCTTGGACTACCTCAACAATCATTTCAAAAACTACTTGAATCTACGCAATTTAGAAATAAGAGATTTAACTTTGAACCTGAATTTAATGATTCTGAACAATTAACAATAGTAAAATTTAGTACGTACCAAGCTGAGCTGCAGTCACAGGTAAGCTAAAATATGGCAACAAAACTCGCACTCTTAATTTGTGCTTGTGTAATCTGAATATTGTAGCCAGCTGACTTTGAAATTAAAGCAGTGAAATCGAATGGTATAATTTTAATGCTGGCGTTTGAATTTCAACGACACTCGGGTTCATTTCGGAAAAGGAAAGGAACCCTGCTTGGTAATGCAATTGGGACGATGAGCAACAAAGGTTCATGCTAAGTTGCTGTAATTATAGTTACGAAAATGGAACAAGATTAAAAGCTGAGGTCTGCCATACAGCTCTAAAACTTTACGTGCGTCCAGTCTTCCTTGTCGGTTGATTGAAGGTTTGAAGCCGTCGGTCGAGGAGGTGGCGACAGTCACTCATTGTCGGCCGTCGCTGTTGCAGAAGCTGGATGTTGGCGCGCCTTCTTCTCGACACGGTCACCAGACGAAACGGGCTCTTGATGTGCGCTAGTTAATGTTTCCCGTCCGCGACACCATGTCAGAAACTATCATCGCAAGTCGAGCGCAATTACACGCTGCCAAACCCCGAAAGCGCGGCAACTCGCGGGAGCGTCACACAACATACCTGCCCCACTCGCTACTCCCGCCACACACCTTCTGCTCAGCCCGCGCTCCACGCGGCAGAGTTAACCCTACCAAAGATCCTACACACTTTGATTCTTCACACGACCTATCGACGTAATCGTTCGATAGCAGTTTTCCCTAGGCAAGACCCAGCGTAAAAATACAAATAATATTTACGAAACAAACCAATTATACATCGACATAAATGCATAAATATACAAATAGTAAAACAATTACAATATACAAAGAGACAGAAATGTCATATCTTGAGGTAACAAAGCAAGGAAAAAAAATAGTACAATAGATGGAAATAGGAGGATATGCATTTCCGGCGTTACATCCTTCTACCGACCCCCGGTCTCATATGACACAGTTGCTGAACAGTTCAAAGAAAACTTAAGTCTCATCACAAGCAGGTACCCTGCTCATACAATTACAGTTGGCAGTGACTTCAATCTACCTTCAGTATGTTGACGACAAAAATACATTTTCAGACCCTATTCTAGATAGGAAACAACTTCCGTAATTGTTCTAAATGCTTTTTTAAAAATTATTTTGAACAATTATTTCACGAGGCCATTCAAACTGTAAATGGTTACCAAAACACACTCGACCTCTTAGCCACAAATAACCCCGAGCATCACGACGGATACAGGGATTAGTGAGAACAGAACGTAGCGAGGGTCAATTCTGTAACAAAGAAATTCACCAAAACTAAACGCGAAATATATCTATTTATAAATGCAACTAAACATTCGGTTGACGTCTTTCTAAGAGACAGTCTCCAATCCTTCCAAACTATGTAAGTGAAGACAATATGTGGCTTAAGTTCAAAGAAATAGTATTAACAGCACTCGAGAGATTCATACCAAATAAATTAATAGGAGACGGAACTGATCCCCCATGGTACACAAAACACGACAGAAAGCTGCTGCAGGAGCACTGAAAAAGGCACGTATAATTTAGACGAACGCAAAATCTCCAAGATTGGCGAAGTTTTACTGAGGTTCGAAATTTGGTGCGGATTTCAATGCGAGATGCATTTAATAGTTCCCACAACGATACTCTCTCTAGAAATGTGGCCGGAAATCCAAAGAGATTCTCGTTGTATGTTAAGTAAACCAGCGGAAAGGCTCAGTAAGTGATGATGAGAAGGAGGAGGAGGGGGAGACAAGGGACCCAACCATTCGGAGCAGGTAAAATAGAGGCAAATGTCCGGCGTGGCAAATGTCCGCACACCGGTTAGGAAGGGTCCACTTGAAGGCCTACAACTAACCCTTCTGTGTGCTAGACACAATGGACCTACACCTGGATTTATGGTCTGCGGTGCGATTTCGTGCGACGGCAGGACCACTCTTGTTGTTATACCACGCACCCCGACTGTAGATTTGTACGTCACACTGGTGATTGGACTTCTTGTGGTGCCGTTCGTGAGTAGCATTCCAGGGTGTGATTTTCAACACAATAACGCCCGCCCACATACTGCTGTTGCAACCCAACATGCTCTCCAATAGAGAGCATGTAGAACATAATCGGACGATGACTCCAGGATCATCCACAACCAGTATTAACCGTCCCTGTATTGACCGACCAAGTGCAGCACGTATGGAGCACCATCCAAAAAACTGACAACCGGAACCTGTACAACACAATCCACGCAGATCTGCGTGCTTGCATTCAACATTCTGGCAGTTTCCCAGGTTATTAATGTACTAGTATTACACATCTGCAGTGACTTATCTCGCGCTTACATGAACCTGTGACCTTGCAGTGTCTCCTAGACAATTGTGCTTCCGAAATTTCATTACTCTTCATTAATTACTTTTGGGCGCTGCGATTTTTTTTCCGTCATTGTGTATCGAGTCTGTGTAACCTTGTACTGCAGGTTCCTCTGTCCCACTCTCAGCCTGCTGCATTTGGCTGAAAACAACGAAGTTTTACAAGAGTCCGCCCCTTTTCACGTAGGGTTCTATTGGGAATGAAAGATGCAAAATGAAAATAAATAATAAAGAAAATTGCCTGAAGGAAATGATACACCACATGCTGTTGATCCTTACTTCAAAGTATGTGACCTACAATTAAAGAAAGTTTCATCTCAGTGCAATTAAGTGTAATTGGCAACATTAACATCACTGAAGGATTTAGAAGAACTGAAGATTTTTCTTGCACTGATCTCCCGTCAAATAACGCCATGAAATGATTTGAAGTTATTGCGCTACATTAAAGTAAGTTTTTGGTTAACATTCTGTAAGGCACTCTTCAAACTGTAAAGCAGCGCAGAATCCGTGTAATAAATCTTCTGAAAGATCAAGGACAGCGAAAATAATCAAACAGATTCAAAGTTACAGTCCCTTTGTAGAATACACAGCATAGTTTCTTGTAGACCTTGTTACAAGCGATAAATTCCAGACATCCAGTATCGTGCTGCAGTCCCGAGTTTGCATGTAGTTCTAGCCAACTGATGAGAACCATAAACGTAGCGATCTTAGAAAGTAAACTACACGCGTCGTGCCACGCTAGGACCATCATGCAAGAGAATGGCGCAATGTCAGACCATAATATATGCGAAGTACACGTTCTGGATTCCTCTCAGACACATTTCTGCTGCTGTAGTACTAACAGTTGCATTACACTATGGGAGCAAAGTGGTGCTTCAGTTGGAAACGTACATCACAGCTGTAGTACGCAGTACTGTACGATTCTAAGAGTCAAAACGTCTGAAGTACACACAGATGTACTGTGTAATTCTTGCTCTACATGGACCAGATGTAATGTCGTGTCCAACCATAGTGATATGGTACCAACAAATTGGTCTAGTTTGTTGGTCCACCATATAGTCCAGATCTTGCACTACCCTATTTCTGTCTTTGCAGCAAAATGAATCATCTGAGGGAAAGTGATTTTTTAACATGACCACGTTTACACAGCGGTTTTCGCATGGCGTCGATGACCAAAGAGCAGAATTCTATCGTCGAGGAACTGTTTAGCAGAACGTTCCCACCTTTGTTTACAGACACTTGATGGCGGCCGCTGAAAAACAGAGTTATGCGTTTCTATCACTTTGAACCGAGCTCCACATTCCGTAAATGTTACTTGACGTCTCATAACAATATGCAACTTCCATTTCGAAGTCCGACGTATTTAATAATACCTAGCCTCGTTTACCATCTACGACCTTTGTATTTCGAATACTGATTCATAAGAGCTTCTCCTAGGTTTTGGTTAAAAATTTGTGTGCATCAACACGCGTATTACGGCACATATTTATGAAAATCGATAGTCCTAAGAACGAAGTTCCTACTGAACTAGTGCTAAGGGAAAACGCACCAGAACACCGATTTTTAACACTAGAACCACTACACGTTCCCAAGGACTTTGCATGACGATAGACAGGTGAGACACATTTCGGAATTATGCAGTAGTTCGCTGTTTTAGCAAAAGTATGCAGTCTCAGACAGGCAGCTGTAGGAAAGGAAAGTGGCTCCTAAGACCTGCCTAGCGTTGCCGTGCTTTTCATTTGTGTTACGTGGATACAGCCATAAGCTGACTACTTCTTTACGCTACCATACCAGCACTATCAGACAAAGAAATTTATCAGTTACTATGCGTTTCTTGGAGCCAATTTCCGGTTAGGTGTAAACACTTGGTAACAGAGGTCAGCCTGTATCCGTGGGAAGGAGCGTCAACAGCAGGTACGAAGTTCGTTTCTCTATCACATGTACTACCCAAGTTATTGCATAATTATTTACAACAGTAAGAAAATCTGATTGTAGTTACTCTGCTCTACAATGAAAGTTATTGAAATCAAATTAGTATATTCAAATGCATTTGCATAACGTAGTTCCGCTGAAACGTAGTTTTCTGAAAACTGAATGACTGAAGATCAGATGGCTATAAGAGTTAGCTCACATTTAGTTCTCAGATCATTTGTAGTATTCCAAAATTAAATGAAGCTGTGCAATGATTGAACGTGTTGCATCGAGATCAGGCAATCTATTTTGCGTAGTGTAGGCCTTCTTACTTTCCATTATTGCAGAGAAAAAGAGGAGAGAATTTTTGGTTTTAAGTAGGACAGAATTCATTTAATATTTTTTTAGCATGTACGTTCCAGCCTCTTTTTTTGCGCGGTGTTTAATGTGAACATTTCGCGGACCCTGTCATACACTAAATATACAGAAAGTTGTCTCTAAAGTTACTCAGTGTTATAGATAACTGTCGGAATCTAGCAGACAAGTTTCGCTACTTTAAATGTTTTTCAATCAAAAGGCAGTTTTCCTACTCCCCGCAATTTTTTGTGGTGGAAACATATAATTCTTCCGGACGAGGGTGGTTGACATGGACGACAGATTGCCTTAGAAATGTTCACGACGACTGCCCTGGAATCCTCTTTCCAATATAGTCACAGTGAATGGAGTACAAGGTCCATCACGAAAATTTTGAGAGGAATCCGTGTGTTTGATGTCCAAGGTTTGAAATGACCTGGTCCGAAACTGATATCTATTCTTACACTAAAATTTATTCAACATTTCACACATATTTATACAGTGCCACAGGTAAGCGCTAAAACCAAACTTAGGACTCTTTTCTTTGATTGTGACCTTTACACATTCGAAAAAGCTTCCTTAGGTGTTATCTCAAACCATGTCACAAAGAGAATGACGTAACTAGCACCAGTCAGGTATAAGACAAGATATGTAAGTGTTATAGAACAATCTCTGTGTCGAAATACAGCTCAGGTAACATTTTTAGAGTATTTATCAGATACAGTTTATATACTGTTTCTGAAGATCACTAATTACGTGAAGTTTTTAGTAATAACATGTGGTAACAAAGGTTACAAAATTTTTAAACATAAAGAATGTCAGCGACATACTAATAGTGAAATAAATAAAAATATAAATAGGGACATACGCTTTACCTGTTTTTAAAGCTAAATAGTAAAAGTAGCAAAATTAGTGTAGATTTATTTTAGAGTATTTGCTGCTGATTATTTGCCAATCATTTTTCATAGCATAGGACCGAATTTTGAGAATATATCAATATATAAACGAAAAACTGTAGTCACGGAGAAACTGCACCTGACGACTAGAAAACTTTATAACATCCACAAATCTATATCAATAAAAATGTAAATGTTCATCTGTTCCAAATCGTGTGTCAAGTTCCTCATGGATTTCTTTGAAATTCTGACACAACGTTGCATTTCAGTAGTCATGTGTTCTTATATACCTACTGGACCGCCATCTGATATATATGTAATAAAAAGGGGAAACGTTACAGAAATATAAACATTAGTTTGTTCAGAATCGCTAATTTCTGGAAGTTCTCAATCGATCGCTTTGACACTCTGACACACCGTTGAATTCTAAATGTGGAGGTGTTTCCAGGTACCAAATTCCTTAATATATAGGGTGAGTGACTAACTACTGCCACTATGATTCCGTACTTATACTATCATACATTTTAGTCATAATTCTGTGACCACGTTATAGACTATTCTTTGATTTAAATTCTGACGAAGACACTCGTAGCACTGTTGAAACCCGGTTAATTCGTTAAAAATAATGACAGAGGGCTCTTTTCTTTCAATTATAACTACTCATGGTCTCTGAACGTGCAGCCATGTACAAAATTTTGTAATAGTAAAATCTTTGATGGTCAACGAAGGTCAGAAAGATGGCATGAACGTCCATTTACAGGAGGTTTCTCAAGTGGTGACCACTGGTATCAATGCAGTGCTGCAGTCGTCTTATCATGGATTGAGTGGTATTCCTCATCACATCGGCACTTATCGAAGCACATGCTCTAACAGTTCTCTCTCGCATACCGTCAGGAGTATTTGGAACGTCTTTCTAAACAATGTCTTTTACGAATCCCCACAAGAAAAAATCCAGAGGCGCCAAGTCTGGTGAACGAGATGGCCACGAAAAATCTCCTCCGAGTCAAATCCAACGATCTGGGAATTGTCTCTGCAACTCATTTCTAGCCATCAGCGAAAAATGTACCGGACATACATCCTGTTGATACCAGGTTCTGTTCCTTGTTCCTAACGTATATCTTCCAGTAACAGACCAATTTTTTATTGCAAGAATGTGGTGTACTTTCTACCATTAAGATTTCCTTCGATGAAACTGGGGCCTATCATTCTGTCCTCCAGAATCACGAACCATACGTTCACCGACCAGTGTTTTTGGTGTGCAACTTGCCGCAGAAAACATGGATTTCCAGTTGCCCAATAATGCATGTTACGCTAATTAACATTTCCATGGTTCGAGAATGTAGTCACGTCGGTACATAAAATCAAATTAATAAATTTGTCATCCCTCTGAATCTGAAGTTGAGCCCACCGGCAGAATTCAATGCGACGCATACAATCCGTCCCAGTTAATTCTTAGTGGAGACTGAAATGGTAAGGATGATATTTATGACGATGCAGAACACGAACAACACTGCTCTGGGTCATGCCAGACTCCCTTGCGATTCGACGCAGACTCACACAAGGACCTCGAACCACAGTGGCAAGATTACCAATTTCCGTTTCCTCTTTGGTAACTTTCCCTTGCCGGATATGTTACCGATGCGTTAAAGATCCAGTTGTTCTCAATTTATCATACACATATTTAAATGTACGAGGTCTAAGGTGAGTACGTTGAGGATATCTTTCAGCGTATAAGTCTCTAGCTCTGTGAATTTCGTTGGCATTCTCCGTAAATGACAAACCTATCGACTTGTGCTTCGAAGGAATACGTCATTCACATTCGCTTGATTCGACGATACTAGTCCTAACGTTGCTATTAGTGTTGTATTGCGAAACCGTCGTATGGTGTTTACATGTCAATGGCTCGTTAGATGGATACGCCGTATTTTGCGAATATTTACTATTTGCACGATATACGAGAGAAAATCGTCAGAGCATGTGCTTCGGTAAGTGCCGAAGTGATAAGGAATACCACTCAATCCATGATAAGAAGTTTTCAGCACTGCATTGATACTAATGGTCATCACTTCGGACACCTTCCGTAAATAGACGTTCATGCCACCTTTGTGTGTGACCTTCGTTGACCTTCAAAGACCTTACTGTTACACATCACTGGATTCGTCTCGACAGCCTCTATCAGAAAATTATTACCAAGCTATAGCATCCCACTTAAAGAAACAAAGTTGATCTTCATATCTCTGAAGCGACCCTACCTAGCAACAAAAGACTCACGTCATATTATGGCCCCCGTTGATCCATGCAGCTTTTTTCCAACAAACATTTCAGCTACTATCATATTTTCGGAGTAATTCTTGGTGGGAAGAGTTAGTGGCTCACCCTGTATATACGCGATGAATAGCTCCGTGGTAATATTCGGCAGAATATCCGGCCATTGGATATCCGACTATCAGACCTGTAGGATGGTCGGTTATCTGGTTCCGGCATCCGGCCGAACAGCTATCTAGTATAGCACTGTTATGCATTGCGGAGAGGTTTATTGTTGAATAACGGGGACGGTGTGTTTCAAGTAGAGTCCACCAACATATTTCTCTCGTAAATTGGCCACGAGGAGCAAGGTAGAGTACTCGGAATCCATACGTAGACTTACGCAGAGTGACAAACTGCCTATTGGCTTCTGTCTCGGGTTCTTCGGCCGACGTTCATCTAATGATTTTTCTTACGTTTCGCCAGCACGAGTGGCTGGCATTGTCAAAGCTTTGACAATGCCAGCCACTCGTGCTGGCGAAACGTCAGAAAAATCATTAGAAGAACGTCGGCCGAAGAACCCGAGACAGAAGCCAATAGGCAGTTTGTCAACAAGTGGCCACGAATGCCTTACAAATTTTGTATTACGCAGAGTGGTTACCTCTAAGTGCCCTTCTCAGATGGACCATGGAAGGTGAAAAATTACGTGAAGGTGATATAAGAACGTAGGCTTCCGCGGCCGGTGTCATAGTGATTAAAACTCTTCTGGGTATTATGCCGCGTCGTTGCTACAAACTAACAACAATAATAAACTAAAACCGACGTTTAGGCCGAATTGCAACGGCCTTTCTCAGGGCACGACTGGTTTTGCATGGGGATAGGTGCTGCTATTTATTACAAACTTCAAATGGTTCAGATGGCTCTGAGCACTATGGGACTTAATATCTGAGGTCATCAGTCCCCTAGAACTTAGAACTACTTAAACCTAACCTAAAGACATCACACACATCCATTCCCGAGGCAGAATTCGAACCTGCGACCGTAGCAGTCGCGCGGTTCCCGAATGAAGCGCCTAGAACCGCTTGGCCACCGAGGCCGGCTAGTACAGACTATTGGTGTCTGACGTCACTGTTGTAAAACTCTGATCTGGTAGGCTTATGCCTGTCATCTACGTACTTCACCTGGTGCGGAAAACAGATCGAGTGGCAATGGGTTCTCCGCTCTCACCTGTAGCTTCGGACATCTTCATGGAAGCCTTTGAGCAAACGGCCCTAGCTTCTGCTCCGTTACGTCCCAGTTGTTGGCTACGATATGTGGACGACACATTCGTTATCTGGCCTCACGGTGAAGCGGAATTGGGAAACTTCCTCCAGCACTTAAATGGCCTGCACAAAACTATAAAGTTCACACATGAGACTGAAAACAATGGTACTTTGCCATTTCTGGATGTGTAACTATACAGAGCTGCCGAAGGTAAACTGGGACACAAAGTGTACCGGAAACCAACGCACACTAATCGGTACCTGCACGCGGAGAGCCACCACCACCCAGCGCAAAAGTATTCTGTTCTGCATACGTTAACTGTCAGAGCCTACCGGGTAAGTGAAGAAAATAACATCAAAGAAGAATTAAAGGTGCTACGACACACGTTTAGTGTCAACGGCTATGGTGACAACATCATAAGAAAGGTAGCTAAAACCAAAGGGAGCAGAACACGAGAAGAAGGCAAAGAAGAGAAGCTTCCACTGGTACACTTACTATATGTAAAAGGCGTCAGTGAACGGCTAGGCAACGTCGTCCGCCGACGAGGTTTCAAACCGATTTTTCGAAGCAGTCACAGGATCCACGAAATGATAGGTTCCACCAAGGATGTAGTCAACAATCTTAACACTGAAGGTGTTTAAAAAAACTACGGTGTCAGTGCGGAGCTCCCTACATAGGAGAAACAGGGAGACCTGTCAGCTTACGAGTAGCAGAACACGAACGCTATGTACGATTTCAACAACATAATAAATCGGCGATAGCGGAACACCACAGTGACTGTGGACAACCTATCAAGTTCCAGGAAGACCGAGTACTGGCAAAAGAATCGTGGATGCGAGAACGCAAAATACGGGAGGCGATTGAAATTATTAGGCAGCCTGACAACATCAACAGAGAAGATGGCTACAAACTCCCGGCGTCCTGGCTACCGGCCATCCCAGTCCAACGGGCCGCGAGCGGTCGCGGGGCAGAAGCTACACGGGACACGGACGTCAGCACGAACAGCTGTAGAGCAACAGTCAGTCCACTTCCGCGCACACCAGGAGGAAAACTTGCCGACCAGAACCCCAACGCTGATTGGCGGACAGCTACCAAACGTTGACGACGTAGACATCCACGAATAGCCTTTTTCCTTCCATCTTCCCTTACTTCATGACTAGCCAATCATATTAGAGGGCCAATTAAAAGTCTTACACCATTGACGTCAGACACCAATAGTCTGTAATAATTAGCAGCACCTATCCCCATGCAAAACCCTCCGCCGGTGTGCCCCAAGGCTCCGTCCTCTCCCCCCTTCTGTACCTTTTGTATACGGCGGACATGCCGCCGCCTTCACCCCCCGTCCAACTCCTCCAGTTTGCGGATGACACCGCCTTCCTTGCCCTTGCCCCCACCTTACAGCGCTCCCAACACCTTCTCCAATCCCATCTTGACTGGTTCACCGCTTGGTGCAACCAGTGGCTGCTCAAGGTCAATCCCTCCAAAACACAGGCGATCATTGCAGGCAAAACCACCCCTTCCTTCCGCCTCCTTGACTTCTATCTGACCATCTATGGCCGTTCTATCACCCTCACTCCCACCCTTAAGTACCTTGGCATCACCCTCGACCGTCGCCTCTCCTAGACTCCCCATCTCCGGACAATCCAAGCCAAGGCACGTTCCTGCCTCCGTCTCCTCAAGCTCCTCTCCGGCTGTACGTGGGGTATGGACCCCTCCACCATCCTCCACACCTATAAATCCCTCATCTGCCCTATCCTTTGTTACGCCCATCCGGCCTGGATCTCCGCCCCCCTACCTTTTGTAAATCCCTTGAGCGCCATGCTCTCCGCCTCGCCTATCGCATCCGTCTCCCCTCCCCCATGCGGATCCTGTACGATCTCATCCCCTTCCCCAACCTCCTTTTCCTTGAAAGGATACGGATCCTGTACACCTCCCTCAAACTCGATCCTCCTCATCCGCTTATCTCACCCATCCTCTCCCACCCCCGCCCGCTGCCGCGCCTGTATTCCCACGTCGCACCCGGTCTCCATCTCCCCACCCTCCGTACCCTCTCCCAAGGTGGCTTCCGCCAGCTCCCCCTCCCTGATGATGTCCTCCTCCCCTCCATCTACCCCTCCTATCGACTTTGATCCTCCCCCCCACATCCTGTGTCCTTTCCTTTAGACACCCTCCCTCCCTTCTTTTTCCTTTTCCCCCCGTCCCCTCCCTCCACCCCTCTTCCCCCGGGCTTCCCCTCCCCCTTCCTCCCTTCCACCTGTCTCCCCTGCCCGTGGCATCTGCTCTCCCTTCTCCCTCTCTCAGCCCCCTCCTCCTCTCTTGGCAGGTCCCCGGACCCTACACGGTTAGTGAACATTCGCGCGCCGGAGATCAACGCCAAGTGTTCTGTGTGTACCGTCGTTTTGTGCTTAAGTGGTTCAGTGTTATTCGTTTTGTGCACCTACATTCACGTGTGACAATTTTCGTCTATGTATGTGTCGAATTGTCTGAACAAATTTTATCTTGGACTCTACGCCCGTAAACGGCTCAATGTATTTTAAGAAGTGTTTGTCTCCGTTTATATGTCCACCGTATTTTTTTCTCTAAATTTCTTCATTTGTATCTTGTGTGTTCTCTGAGGCCAAAGAGCGGCGTAGCATGCTGCTGCTGGTCTGCCTGTTAACAGGTTTGGAAATAACAATCAAGAAAAAAAATGCAAAACCAGTCATGCCCTGAGGAAGGCCGTTGCAATTCGGCCGATACGTCGGTTTTAGTTTATTATTCTTGTCAGTTTTTAGCAACGACACGGCATAATACCCAGAAGAATTTTAACCACTACGTAAAAGTATTTGCGTAGTATAGCTGTGGGTCTATTGGTTCAGCTAATGACGTCAGCAGATGGGAAACTTCGTCTCTGAGCTCCATCCGCCTCATTCGCATATTTTCCACGCAGTTAGCGGTGTAGCGCCCTGAGTAACAACGTGCCTTGCCACACAGGAGTAATTCACACCTCCCCCTCCCCATTCCAAAAACAAACAGGATCATCTGGACTAATTTGCATAAAAAGTACGCGCGAAACGGCTGCTAAGCGACGCAGAGGTTGTACCGCCCGGATTTGAAAACAGCCGTAAATCTTATTTAGAATTCGGTCGCCGAGCGCGATGCAGCGAATTACCTCATTGTCCAGCGGCGCAGTTTTTGTGGGACGTGTCAGCGTGTTAACGCACTCGGACCGACTAGTGAACGGCAGAATCAATCAGCGACGCTATTTCATTAACATTATGAAAACGCGCGGCATCCCCTCAAACCGCGGCCATTAGTTTATTGGCGCGCGCGCGCGAAACATGCTGATAAGCCAGGCTAGGACCGCCAAATCGAGCCGGAGCAGTCGCACGGAGAGTCAGCGTCCAGACTTCCATCAGTCTGTTTCATTTAGCAGGGGAGCAACGCGTTTCTCGATGTCAGTTATTCACACTCGGCATCACTGGAAAAGCCTCTTCTCGAATACGCAGAGTGAACGAGGTGAAAGGTATACGCTTTGAGGCCTGATGTAGTGACGTAACTTATCGATACTGCCGGAGCCGGCGCCTAGATGAAGGTTCCTGCCGGCGCCACGAGCGGAGGTTGGAACATCGCCAACATCAGGGTGTTCCGAACAATGAAGATCGCCGTCCGCCGCTCGTGGTCTCGCGGTAGCGTTCTCGCTTCCCGAGCACGGGGTCCCGGGTTAGATTCCCGGCGGGGTCAGGGATTTTCACCTGCCTCGAGATGACTGGGTGTTTGTGTTGTCCTCATCATTTCATCATCATCCAGGAAAGTGGCGAAATTGGACTGAGCAATGACTGGGTAATTGTACGGGCGCTGATAACCACACAGTTGAGCGCCCCACAAACCAAACATCATCATCATCAATGAAGATCGCCAGAACGGTCCCCTGGCCACCTTCACTTTGTTCGAGATTAGTTCCGTGTTGCTAGTCGGTGCCAAACGCTACAACGAGCTGTCGATAACTAGCTCTAACGGGAAACCATCCAGTGTGACAGATGGCTCTGAGCACTATGGGACTTAACATCTTAGGTCATCAGTCCCCGAGAACTTAGAACTACTTAAACCTAACTAACCTAAGGACATCACACACATCCATGCCCGAGGCAGGATTCGAACCTGCGACCGTAGCAGTCCCGCGATTCCGGACTCCAGCGCCTAGAACCGCACGGCCACCACGGCCGGCCAGTGTGACAGATAACCGCCTTCTATGAAATGTCTATTCTCAGGTAGATTTGGCCATAAATGTGAATTAAATTGCGAATTTGATAAATGTACTCAACGTATGTAATAACGATATGACCATAACTTTAGGCCGCAGCTCGTGGTCGTGCGGTAGCGTTCTCGCTTCCCACGCCCGGGTTCCCGGGTTCGATTCCCGGAGGGGTCAGGGATTTTCTCTGCCTCGTGATGCCTGGGTGTTGTGTGATGTCCTTAGGTTAGTTAGGTTTAAGTAGTTCTAAGGTCTAGGGGACTGATGACCATAGCTGTTAAGTCCCATAGTGCTCAGAGCCATTTGAACCATTAGCCACCATAACTTTGTAAGTCTGTTCCAGAGACGACAGATGTTGGTCAGAGAGGTTCACCTACATCTACATCGATACCCTGCAAATCACATTCAAGTGCCTGGCAGAGGGTTCATGGAACCACCATCACAATTCTCTATTATTCAAATCTCGTATAGCGCGCGGAAAGAATGAACACCTATATCTTTCCGTACGGTCTCTGATTTCCTTTATTTTATCATGGTGATCGTTCCTCCCTATGTAGGTCGGTATCAAAAAAATGTTTTCGCAAAAGAAAGTTGGTGACAGGAATTTCGTGAGAAGATTCGGTCGCAAAGAAAAACGCCTTTCTTTCAATGATTTACAGCCCCAATCCTGTGTCATTTCCGTGACACTCTCTCCCATATTTCGTGATAATACAAAACGTGCTGCCCTACTTTGAACTTTCATTCCTATCTGGTAAGGATCCCACACCGCGCAGCAGTATTCTAAAAGACGACGGACAAATGTAGTGTAGGCAGTCTGTCTGTTACATTTTCTAAGTGTCCTGCCGATAAAACGCAATCCTTAATTAGCCTCCCCCGCAACATTTTCTATGTGTTCCTTCCAATTTAAGTTGTTCTTAATTGTAATAACTAGGTATTTATTTACTTGAATTTACGGTCTTTACATTTGACTGGTATATCGTGTAACAGAAGTTCGACGAGTTCCTTTTAGCACTCATGTGGATGACCTCGCACTTTTCGTTATTTAGGGTCAATTGCCACTTTTCGTACCATTCAGATATCTTTTCTAAATCGTTTTGCAGTTTCTTTTGATCTTCTGATGACTTTATTAGTCGATAAACGACAGCGACATCTGCAAACAACCGAAGACGGCTGCTCAGATTGTCTCCAAAATAGTGTATATAGACAAGGAACAGCAAAGGGCCTATAAAACAACTTGTGGAACGCCAGAAATCACTTCTGTTTTACTCGATGACTTTCCGCCAGATACTACGAACTGTAACCACTCTGACAGGGCCGCGCGGGATTAATCAAGCGGTCTAGGGCGTTGCAGTCAAGGACTGTGCGGCTGGTACCGGTGGTGGTTCGAGTCCTCCTGCGGGCATGGATGTGATTGTGTTTCTCCTTAGGATAATTTAGGTTAAGTAGTGTGTAAGCTTAGGGACTGATGGCCTTAGCAGAGTCCCGTAAGATTTGACACACATTTGAACAGTTTTGAACTCTGACAGGAAATCACAAATCCAGTCACATAACTAAGACGATATTCCAAAAGCACGCAATTTCACTACGAGCAGCTTGTGTGGTACAGTGTCAAAAGCCTTCCGGAAATCGAGAAATCCGGAATAGATCTGAAATCCCTTATCAATACCACACAATACTTCATGCGAATAAAGAGCTAGTTGCGTTTGACAAGAACGATGTTTTTTAAACCCATGTTGACTGTGTGCCCGTTTTCTTTGAGGTAATTCATAATGTTCCAACAAAATATATGTTCTAAAATCCTGCTGCATATCGACGTTAACGATATGAGACTGTAATTTAGTACATTACTCCTACGACCTTTCTTGAATATTGGTTTGACCTGTGAAACTTTCCATTGTTTGGGAACGGATCTTTCGTGGAGCGAACGGTTGATTACGATTGTCAAGTATGGAGCTAACGCATCAGCATTACCAACCTAATTGGTATGCAGTCTGGACCAGAGGACTTGAATTTATTGAGTGATTTAATTTGCTTCACTACTCCGATTATATTTACTTCTAAGTTACTCATGTTGACAGCTGTTCTCGATTCGAATTCTGGAATATTTACTTCGTCTTCTTTTATGAAGGTATTTCGGAAGACTGTTTAGTATGCTTTGGAAGCACTGTATTCGATAGTATCTCCATTGCTGTCGCGAAGAGAACGCATTGATTCTTTCTTGCCGCTACTATACTTCAATACGACCTGAATTTCTTAGGATTTTCAGCCAGGATTTGAGACAGAGTTTCGTTATGGAACTGTTATAAGCATCTCGCATTGACGTCCGTGCCAAATTTCGAGCTTTTGTAAAAGATCACCAATATTGGGGATTTTGCATCTGTTTGAATTTGGCATGTTTGTTTCGTTGCTTCTGCAACAGTGTGAGAGGTGGCATGAGGCCCCTCTCATATTTCTATCTTACGATTTTCCTCTCTAATTGCATGCAGTGATAAGTTGCTATTTATTCACATGCGGGCTTCCCACGTAGTGTCTCTCGTCACCCGGGTGGTCCGGTGACAGTCGGGCAATGCTGATCTTGAAAGGGTAAGCCGACGGGTGTGAGGGAGTCGAGTGAAAGCTTTCCAGACGCCGACGTTGTAGAATAGCGGCAGACACGCTCGGAGGGGCTTGAAGTAGCGGCTGGGCTAGAGGTTCCGTTACTTCGCAGAAACTAAGCGAAAACAGTTTCTGGCGGGCTACCAGCGAGGCGTGGGAATGACTTGTGTACCCAGGCAGTTGTGGCGGGCAAATTCCCGCGCTTTCTGCAAAATCGTAACTGTGATTGGCTTGCTCAGGACATAGCTACGTGACGTAGCAAAATCGGCGCAGAAATTGGCGCCAAGAATCTCCATGGGTGGAATGGTAGTGCTCCGGCAATAGAGTGGAATTTTCCGCCGGTTTTCGAGTTGCTGATTGGAACGGTTAACCACGGCCAGTGTCGTGGGGGCGGGAATGTTCTGTGTTCGGTTTGTACAGGTGCTCTTGTGGGTAGTCGGCTCTCGCCTTTCAGTCGGAGTAGGTTACAACACCGAGCTCTCGCTGCTCTGGACAGCCTGCCTTCCGTTGGCTGTCTAATATACTTTTATTTGATTGTAACTGTTTAACGAAGTTGCTGAAGTTCGACTTCAACGTAACTTTCCGAGTGCAGTTGCAATTGAGCATTCTGCGTACAAGCGGCCTATGTTGTCTGTCTTGGGCAGTTTTGGCTAAAGCTGACTGTATCGGAGTTACTGTGTGACTTTGCTTGTGAAAATCAATCACTGTACCGTCAGTGATTGTGTGGCGAGCTTTCTTCGTCTCCCTCAGAGGTGCGTTTGTATTGATAGGAAGTCTTTAGTATGGATCAACCAGACCAGGACAATTTGTTTCGGGCTATACTCGCGACATTATCGTCACCACGATGGGACGTCGAAGCAACCAGCCATTGCTTCCAGTACGCCAGAGCGTGTCCTTGCAGCTAAGAAGACAGCTTGGTAATGTACGTCCACAGCACTGGCAAT
This sequence comes from Schistocerca cancellata, assembly GCF_023864275.1. NCBI lineage: Eukaryota > Metazoa > Arthropoda > Insecta > Orthoptera > Acrididae > Schistocerca > Schistocerca cancellata. The sequence goes on from NC_064630.1 coordinate 748,507,922, forward strand.
GCAGGCATTTTTGCTAGGCGATAATCAGAGCTCAGCAGAGCGCACCTGTTCGTCTTTTCTAACGTTGTTCTATCTTGGGTGTTCATTGTCTGAGTTCACACTAATGTAGCAGCAATTAATGTTGGGTTAGCTGTGTGTCTCTCTTAAGATTTGAGTTGCAAGGAATTCTCTCCACATACCACTTCGTCATAAACGTCACAATCTAGTTTAGGGACAACTTCACCTTCACAGCGTTTGTTTGAGTATCCAATTTGAGCCAATTTGATGTATTGTAAATGTTTCATGTCTTTTTGTTTATTATTTTGTGTTTAGTCTTAATAAATCATATTGTTATTTTGGACAGAACTTTCATTCTGTTAATCGGTAGAGCAACCCTATCATTTCTCACTACGTTAATGAAACCTTCCTTTATTTAACTTATTTATCCAATTAAATTATTGCAGGTGCCAAACTCTTTTCTACTCCACTTGCAGGGTTGATTACAGTTAGTTTGCGTATCTTTTTAGTCCATGTGCAACAGCAAAAGTCGGAGTTAGAATAGGGGGGGGGGGCTTAGAGAATCATTTACATATGTAGATTCTAGAAGAATTTAGTGTTAAATACACTGCTAGTCCCGGCACCTCGCATAAAATGGCGACCCTTAGCCTCGGATCTTTCCTGTGAATCACTGATAAGCTAACAGTGTTTTTAGTAGGAACATTCAAATTTTTTTCTCTACTTTTTTTTAATGATTAGTACCAATGTTCTTTTGCTTGTAATTCCGAGATTAGTTTTTATAGCGGCGCATGATTTCAGTTTTTGTTTTCAGTGCATATATTTTTTGTTTGTTCATTGATTTTCGTGTTTCTTTGATGTGGTGTCTGTACCACATCACACTTTGTCGGGTTTGTGTGCAGTTTCTGTACCACAACAAATCGTGCTTGTAGTTACAGCGTTGGAACGGCGTTGTTGAAATTTTATGTCTACGTGAAAAAATATCGGGAGTAGATGATTTTTATTGTGAATTTTTAGATTAATTTGTTTTTTCATGAATGATCACGAGAAGTAAGGCACGACTATTAGCGAGCGAAACTAAAAGAAAAGAGAATTGCATAATGGATTAGAGGCAGGTTACTGACGAGGATAGGTTCGGAGATGAGACGGGCACATTTTTAGCAGCACAGGACGACAGGGTCATTGATGAGGAAGGTGATTTGGACGCGATCTTAGAGCAACGTCGCGACCATGATAGTGAGGTAGAGGATGGAACAGAAACAGGCACACAGGTCGAAACGGCCGCAGAAGTTTATAATAAAATGAACGAGTGCAGACAGAGGCCAGCTCGGTCACGTCAGAGCTCTAGCGTCCAGGTGTCCAGAGTTATATAACCCATGTGTGACGAGGATCAAAATGATGACATAACCCAATACTGAGCTTCCTACGATTAATGAAAGAAGAAGCTGACGAACAGCGTAAGAAGGAGAGGGAAGAAGATGAGAAACAGCATAAGAAGGAGAAGGAAGAAGCTGACGAACAGCGTAAGAAGGACACTCAGGCAATAATTTCGCATATAGGAGAAATTCGAGGGGAATTACTAACAATAAAGAAAGAATATGGAGAAGTAAAACAAATGTCAATGGCTGCACAAAAAGTAGCAGGCCTGGCCAAAACGGCAACAATAGGGGCAATGAAAGTCGCGGTAGCAACTTCTAAACTCGCAGGGCGCTTGCGACGTACAACACAATCCCACTCAAAATCCCTAGCCTTCTTAAAAACTCAGGATAATATCGCGGTTGCGAACAACACGAAACGAATGGAAGAAGTAGAGAGTCGGATAGCAAAACTAGAGCAAAACGGGCACACGAGCACTGCGCGTTCGGATACCAATGATGGAGTACACAGAATTGTGTCTCCGAGGAAAAGCCCGCCGTGCTCTAGCCCAATGACCGAGTGCGGAACTAACAATGCACACGCAGAAACAGCGAGTAATAGCTCCAATAATTGTAGCCCACTTAGGAGAGTGAATTCTGAGTGCCACTTCCACTGTGGTACAGAGGTAACACATCACAGTTATCAGCAAGATAGAACAGGACACTCAGCAGACGAGCAAGTATGGGAAACGAGTGACAACAACAGTGCGAGGATCAGACAGGATTTTGATCACAATCACTTCCTGTCGATACTAAAATTCCAGAAGTTCAAAGAAAATGGAGAGTCGATGCATCCAAAGAGCTCGGTGATGCAGTTTACAAATTCATTACCGGCATCATGGCCAACCCAGGCAAAATTAGAATTCATGTGTGGACACATCGAAGGCCAAGCCGCGGAAAAGATGCGAGGTGTGGCAGCGACGTGTCGGACTTATCAGGAATTTGTTGGTGCATTCCTGCGGACCTACTGGTCAAAGTAAACGCAAGACAGGATTAAAGAGGAAATAATATTTTGTCCTGAACTGGAAGTGTCCGGGCATAGGAGCGCAACCAAATTTCTTGATGATTTACTCAAGAAGAATCAATTTTTAGATAGTCCATATAGCAACGGAGAAATCATTAAATTTTGCTTTTCCAAATTGCCAGTTAGGTACCAACAGACACTTGTCGGGAAGTGTGGATCTGACATAGAAGCATTCAAGAGTCTATCGCGCGAACTCGAAGTAGTCTTTGATAAACAAGACGCAAAGGACAGGAAGAAGGGGAAAAGTAACAAATACCACGGGCCAGGAAGGGAAGACGACAACAGATCGCATAATCGCACTGGTCAGTTAGGAAACCAGGGTTACGAAAGTCAAGGTTACGCTATTCAAGGTTATGGAAACCAAAGACACGGAAACCAGAACGTCAGGGAGCAGGGTCAATCTAGACAAGGAATCTGGGATAGGAGGAATAACGAACGGCAAAGCAACCGTAATTGGAGAGAGCGAAACCAAGGACAACAGTGGAACCAGGAGATTGAAACTAGACCCGCAAATCCTAATACACGTCAGAGGAGGGGGAGCTTAACAAGGTATTGACGCCAGACTAGTGCGAACAAAGGCCGCCGGAATTTCGCACGTAATCTCGGACGTGGCCAACTACGGATGATAAATTACGAAGATTTATCAGAAATCCTGCTCGAAGAACATGAAAGAACTACTCGACAGGATCGGCAGCCTCTTATCACAGTAGCAATAGCTGAAAAGAGTATGAATGCGATAATAGATAGTGGAAGCTACATAACAGCAATATCTGAGACAGCATACAAGAGGTGCTCTCAGGAGATGGACTGGCCTGTCCTATCGGTTAAGAAAACCAAAATAAAAGGGGCATTAGCGGGAAAATGTACGGAGGTCACCCAACAAACATGACTGGAATTCTCCTGCCAAGGACACAAAATAGAGTCTAACTTCTGGATCGTGCCAAATCTGGCGATCGACATGATAATAGGAACGGACTTCCTAAATGAACATGAAGCGATAGTTGATCTAGGACGAGGTGAAGTGGTTTTGAGGAAAGGGAATCCCGTCCACATTAAGTTCGACGACCAGCTGATCCCAGCTCAACTACCGTCTAACTGTGTACGGATAAACTATGCGTGTCTGAAAGACAGAAAGGAAGAACAGGTCGACGTTGCGGGTAGGGGAGAGGACACGGATGAAAATGAAGTCGGAATAATGGGAGAAATAAAGGAGAAAATAGGAGAAAAAGTGGAAGCAATAAAGAATATAAGGTGCGACCACCGCAAAGAACTTCATAATTTACTAGTAGAACACGCGGAGGTCTTCATTCCCAAGACAGGAACAATAAAGAACTTCCAATATGAATTTCGTGTACGTCCGCACAACCAGTTTCGTGTGCCACCCTATCCAATCCCCTTGGCATATCGACAGAAAGTAGCAGCTGAAATTACGCGAATATTGAGTGAAGGAATAATAGAACCTACGGCTTCAGCCTATAATAACCCGTTAAGAGTAGTCGAGGCAGATGGTAGTATTCGTTTAGTCTTGGACTCGCGACAAATTAATACCATAATAGAACCCGAAACAGACAGACCGGAATGATTAGAGGAACTCTTACAAAACTTCCATGGAATATCAATCTTCTCATCAGTTGATCTAAAATCGAGTTTCTGGCAGATCGATCACCATCCAAATTGCAGACAGTACACAGCCTTTTTAGCATTTGGTAGATGTTACCGGTTTCGTCGTCTCCCATTTGGTTTGACCATTTCGTCTGCCGCATTCATTCGGGGGCTGGACGGCATACTACGCGATAGTTTGAAACGTCATGTCACCAGCTATGTGGACGATTTGCTGATCGCGGAGAAATCTTGGGGAGAGCACAATGCGGTCCTCGGTGAACTCCTTGCGACATTCAAGGAATACGGAGTGACTATCAATATCGAAAAATCGAATTTTGGGACGTCCTCTGTCAAATTTCTAGGACGTATCATCACGGGTGGGGGCATTGCGCCAAATCCCGAAAAGATCGAAGCGATTGAAAAGCTTCCCATTCCTACGATAAAGAAGCAGTTAAGGGGGTTCTTTGGGATCATAAATTTTTACAACCGCTTTATACATGTCAAAACTCAGAGCAGTCCTAGGTTGCATCAACTTACAGGAAAGAAGATTCCTTGGGAATGGGATGAGGCGGCCGAATCCGAATGGAAAGCATTAAAATTCACATTATTACAAGCACCCATCCTCTCACACACTAATTTAGCAGAAGAGCTTTGCATAGTAACGGACAGTTCATATTCAGGTCTGGGTGTCATGGTGTTCCAAGACTATGTACATGAAGGAAACAGGGTGTGGAAGACAATTGCGTTTGGTAGCAGAGTACTAGCCAAGAGTGAGAGGAATTACTCAGTAACCGAGTTAGAGGCGCTGGCTATTGTATGGGCGTTCGAAAAATTCAGATACCTTATGTTCGGTCGCAAGACGAGGGTCTACACAGACCACAAGGCACTCGAGTTCCTGATGACTGCAAAGCTTAATCACAGGCGGCTCATTAGGTGGGCATCATATCTGCAGCAGTACAACTTTTCGATAGAATATATCCCCGGCAGTCAGAACATTATTGCAGACGCCTTATCACGGTCACGGATCGGATTTGAGCACAACATGGAAGAAGATCTGGAGGAAAATCACTACTGCCTTTTCTATATGCAGAAAGTAGCCTTTGAAAATTTTATTACCTGTAGTATGCAGGACATCAAGAAGGAGCAAGACAAGGACCCTGCCCTAGTGTTATTGAAACAGAAATGGATAGACAGAAGACACGCCACCATCAGGCAGTTCTACCTCTTGCGGAAAGGCATAATTTTCCACCTAAATTATGCCAATGACACTGAATGGGCAGTATGCATCCCTGAACACCTAATAAACAAGGTTATATGGCATACTCACCTCAGCTATGGACACTTCGGACCACGCAAGTGCAATCTCAAGCTAAGGACCATGTGTTACTTTCGAAACATGGAGCGTCGAATTCGGAGGGTCCTGTCGGTGTGTAAAGACTGCCAAAAGGCTAAGCACACCACTGTGAGCATGCAGGCACCATTATACCCAATCGTACCGACCAAATTAAGACAATTAGCAGCAACAGATTTGATGGGACCTTTGCCAAGGACAAGAAGAGGATATACTTACGTATTAGTGTTTGTTGAACTAACGTCCAAATACGTTACCTTTACGCCACTGAAGAGGGCGACAGGACGAACTGTATCACGAGCCCTAATCCGGGATTTCCTAACACAGGTTGGTCATGTGAGTAGAATTATTTCTGATAACGGGCCACAGTTTAAGTCAAAAACATGGAGTGAGACGTTGCGTCGATGTAAGATTGATCCCATTTTTATATCTTCACACCATCCGAGCTCGAATGCTGCAGAACAGGTTATTAAGGAACTCGGAAACTTGTGCCGGTTGTACTGTAACAAACAGCACACGACATGGGACGTTTTTCTTAAAGACTTCCTGGAGGTGATTAATGAGGCACCCCATGGGATAACAAAATTGGCACCCATTACAGTCCTGGAAAACCGGATTCCTAAGGACTTGATAATCGAAGTCGTAAACTTTCCACCAAGGGCGCGAACGAAGCACCGAGCCATAGTGGATTTGGCTCTCAAATTGGAGACGCTGAAAGGAAAGACGTCCATAGGACTCCACCACATCTCTCACATAAAGGAGTTCGTGGAATAGTAGTAGTGTAAGTGGTGTGCATAGTAGAATAGGCAAATGTATGAACCTTTCTTCAGGGAACAATAATCGTTGAATTAATAGATTAAGATTGCTAAAGTATTAACACGCTGCGTTGTCTCGCATAAGAATTTACTGCCGCTATCCTTTTTTGTTTAAGTTCGCGACTTCCAATGTCGATGGAGTAGGAGACACTACCTTTCCATGAGCAATGTTTTTGTCCTTTCCTGTCTGGTGTCCATGTTGATGGATAATGATGAGTGAGGAGATGTCGCACAAACGGGCGCATACAAGAACGTGCCCTTAGAAGCGTTCTGAGAAGTCGTGATACGCTCCATAGCGGCCACAACCAGTTCGTGAGACGTTCATACCAATGCTTGCAGGCACGCGTCAGTGCACTGCAAGATTGTGGTATATTGCGTGATTTCGAGGATGAACATGGGCAGTATAGTTTTTACAGTGATGCGCCAGCATCGTTGTCTTGCAAGTTGGGGTGAACCTGTGAGCGTTGACTCCAATGGTGCCCTAAGGCCTAGACGGTAGAAATGCGGGCATAAAGCCTACCATGCCAATGTGCTGGTTGGGGATTTAGCGTGCTGCTTGTGACTGTCACAGATGAATAACCAAGGAATTATACTTGGAGATTCGTGACATACTGTGTAGCTGGTGTGTGGTGGGCGACGGAATCCTCAACAGGAACCAGTCCTGGCTTGGTCATATTACATTGCCTCTGGAAAGGTGTGCTTTGATCGCGAATACCGCATAACATAGAAAAAGAAGTGGCAACTATAAATTTATTGTCTTGTATAGCCATAGCTAACCCAGTCTCTGGAGTTTCAGTGAGGCGTAGTGAGAACTCGGAGGCCATGTCGTACGGCGCGCACATCACTGTCGTCAATAGCGGCGAGCAGCGAGACATCTCAGCGTAACAGGAATTATGTAAGAGTGTTGTATAAGAAAAAAAAATAAAATAAAAATAAAATAAAAGAGAGAGAGAGAGAGTACCATATACTAGAATAAGTTAAATTTTAGGATTTAACAATAACTAGATCCTTAATATTGTGGTGGTTTTCTACCACAAGTGTTTGGCGCGCGCCTGTTGGGATGCTATTTTTCAGGTCACCAAACCACAGACCCGAGATGGAGGGACGACGGGCGAGCGAAAGTAGAATAGTAGGATGTCTTTATAGCACAGTAAAACTTAGACCTGCATAACAACATAATTTAATTAAAAGGCATAGAATGTAGATCGTTGGCAAATGGTAGTTAATTCTTGAGCATGTCTACTGTCGAACTATATAATTAATAGTAATATTAGTGCGGGCCTGCACATTTAGTTGTTCATCCAATATAGCGTCACACACCATGTACAGTAGTGAGATCGGTCTCTACACTAAATATCAAGATAGATTATTTCCATGTATAGATTAGATATACCAAGATTTTGTTATAATGATAGTCATAGATTGATAACTATAAAATTAAAATAAGAGTGTCTGAAATGACAGACCATCAATGTATCGTTATGGAAATTTATTATTACATAGAAGGTCATGGGAAAAAGTTAGGCATAAGATTTTTGTCAGAATTGTGCAGATGCAGAGGCCAGCCGGAGCAAAAATAAGAGGTCTTCAGCTACCTGCAAGAAGGGGAGCGTCAGGGCGCCACCTATCGAGATGGGCGCGGGAGCGTCCAGTCCTGCAAGCTGACAGTCACCGGGCCGTATACCTGAGGGATTAGGCGGGATCCTCGCCGGGCCACAAGCGAAAGTGAGGCTGGCCGTTGACACTGACATGCGACCCACACGCGACAGCCAGCTAGCTCTCCGGACACGGCAGCCGTTTGGAGGGAGTCCCTGCGGCAGACCACGTTGTCGTGAGTACACGAACAAGATCACATATGGTGTCAGAACCTGCGCCTCATGTGCCTCAGGACAGAAAGGGACGCTATATACTCACCTGTTTGGGTTTTTACAACTCACTAGCATTGGCCGATCTGCATACACAAAGCAGTATCGTGCCACAAACTCTAACAAATGAATTGCCTCATTTCTAACTTCTCTTCTCTATTAGAGAGCAGTTGTAGCAATCGTCGCTTGTAGTTCGATCCTGTCTGGATGACCTCACACACTTGTGGAGTCACTCCACGTGACATCATCCCCCGTCGAACTTCAATATTGGGAAATGTATAGTACTGTCCAGAAAGAGAAGAGATCTGGACTAGTGATGCATCCCAACTAGTAGGCCTCAGAGACATTTAATCGACATGAGGAGAGCCTATCACTATGTCTTCCTACCATACTGCCGTTATCATATGCGTGGGTCTGACTGCAATCTCAACAGCGTACTGCAGATGCTCCAGCACTCCCTATTGCTGTTGCAACAACGTAGCAACAACTCCCGACGTTTAGCCCTATGTGATGTCAGTACTGTGGCCCCATCCCAAAAGCCCCCCTCCAATGCTCAAGACATGGAACCACGTGCGTCAATGCATATGACTCAACATACCAACCCCCTCAGAGAAACTAACGAATTTGTGAAGTGCTTCGAATATTTCTAACAATGTGATTTAGTGCCTCATTCTCAGCACAGTCGTGATCATTGTGCAATGTGCAAGCACAACTTGACACCCCATGAACCTTGTTTTTTTTTCTTAAATTTCTTTCTCTAGTGTTGTTTTTGTAATCTATGTTATACCTTGTATGTATTTGTGAATTTGCACTGTAATTCTTATGTAAGAGATAGAGTATGGCGCACAAATTACTGTATTGTTCTCTACACCATGCTTTTTTTTATTCTGAATTTTTGTTGTGTGTATGCAAACAGTGTGCCTGAAGTCCCCATAAGTCCCATAAGCAGATACCACCACTGTCATTGTGAATGGACCATCAGTTCAGGGAACTTTTTGTAAAGGTTATTCTTGCTGCAGGGAGACAGAATGAATCGGAGGTTGTAATCAGATTCTGAAAGCTCACAAAGAGATTGTTAACTTAAATAGTATCATGTGTGAGTGAGTTCAGGTTAGTTTAATGATTCAAATTATTGTAACATCTGGGGCATTTAACTACGGAGCACTCCAACTTTGATTGTAAAGAATAAACTGCTCCATATTTCGCTCACATGCCCGGGCCATATTTAGAGCGTGAATGTCTGTGAATCGGTGTTTGGAAGGGGCTCCCTGGGTATGGATGTGTGATGTGAGTGTTAGAGTTCCATATTAAGAAGGTGAAGTTGGCTACATCATAAATAATCCTCCCTCTATGAGCTGCATTTTTCAGTTGCAGTGATTTTCTTTATAGAGTGGGGAATGTGGAGTCAGTTTGCAACATTGTTCCTGGGCGTTTGACTCACTACCTTGATTTTAAGTGAGCCAACCACTCACCAATTACAATCTAAAATGGCGTAGGGCCTATGAGAGGTGGCATGGGCCCCCTCTCATATTTCTATGTTACGATTTTCCTTTCTAATTGCATGCGGTGAAAAGTTGCTATTCCTTCACATGCGGACTTCCCAAGCAGCGTCTCTCGTCACCCGGGTGGTCCGGTGACAAGCAGGTTCTGCTGAATTTGAAAGGGTAAGCCGATGGGTGTGAGGGAGTCGAGTGAATGCTTTCCAGATGCCGACATTGTGCAATAGCAGCAGGGCAGACACGCTCGCAGGGGACTGAAGTAGCGGCTGGGCTAGAGGTTCCGTTACTTCGCAGAAACTTAGCGAAAACACTTTCTGGCGGGCTACCAGGGAGGCGTGGGAATGACTTGTGTACCCAGGCAGTTGTGGCGGGCAAATTCCCGCGCTTTCTGCAAAATCGTAACTGTGATTGGCTTGCTCAGGGCATAGCTCCGTGACGTAGCAAAATCGGCGCAGAAATTGGCGCCAAGAATCTCCATGGGTGGAATGGTAGTGCTCCGGCAATAGAGTGGAATTTTCCGCCGGTTTTCGAGTTGCTGATTGGAACGGTTAACCACGGCCAGTGTCGTGGGGGCAGGAATGTTCTGTGTTCGGTTTTGTACGGGTGCTCTTGTGGGGTAGTCGGCTCTCGCCTTTCAGTCGGAGTAGGTTACAACACCGAGCTCTCGCTGCTCTGGACAGCCTGCCTTCCGTTGGCTGTCTAATATACTTTTATTTGATTGTAACTGTTTAACGAAGTTGCTGAAGTTCGACTTCAACGTAACTTTCCGAGTGCAGTTGCAATTGAGCATTCTGCGTACAAGCGGCCTATGTTGTCTGTCTTGGGCAGTTTTGGCTAAAGCTGACTGTATCGGAGTTACTGTGTGACTTTGCTTGTGAAAATCAATCACTGTACCGTCAGTGATTGTGTGGCGAGCTTTCTTCGTCTCCCTCAGAGGTGCGTTTGTATTGATAGGAAGTCTTTAGTATGGATCAACCAGACCAGGACAATTTGTTTCGGGCTATACTCGCGACATTATCGTCACCACGATGGGACGTCGAAGCAACCAGCCATTGCTTCCAGTACGCCAGAGCGTGTCCTTGCAGCTAAGAAGACAGCTTGGTAATGTACGTCCACAACACTGGCAATGCAGGCATTTTTGCTAGGCGATAATCAGAGCTCAGCAGAGCGCACCTGTTCGTCTTTTCTAACGTTGTTCTATCTTGGGTGTTCATTGTCTGAGTTCACACTAATGTAGCAGCAATTAATGTTGGGTTAGCTGTGTGTCTCTCTTAAGATTTGAGTTGCAAGGAATTCTCTCCACATACCACTTCGTCATAAACGTCACAATCTAGTTTAGGGACAACTTCACCTTCACAGCGTTTGTTTGAGTATCCAATTTGAGCCAATTTGATGTATTGTAAATGTTTCATGTCTTTTTGTTTATTATTTTGTGTTTAGTCTTAATAAATCATATTGTTATTTTGGACAGAACTTTCATTCTGTTAATCGGTAGAGCAACCCTATCATTTCTCACTACGTTAATGAAACCTTCCTTTATTTAACTTATTTATCCAATTAAATTATTGCAGGTGCCAAACTCTTTTCTACTCCACTTGCAGGGTTGATTACAGTTAGTTTGCGTATCTTTTTAGTCCATGTGCAACAGCAAAAGTCGGAGTTAGAATAGGGGGGGGGGGGCTTAGAGAATCATTTACATATGTAGATTCTAGAAGAATTTAGTGTTAAATACACTGCTAGTCCCGGCACCTCGCATAAAATGGCGACCCTTAGCCTCGGATCTTTCCTGTGAATCACTGATAAGCTAACAGTGTTTTTAGTAGGAACATTCAAATTTTTTTCTCTACTTTTTTTTAATGATTAGTACCAATGTTCTTTTGCTTGTAATTCCGAGATTAGTTTTTATAGCGGCGCATGATTTCAGTTTTTGTTTTCAGTGCATATATTTTTTGTTTGTTCATTGATTTTCGTGTTTCTTTGATGTGGTGTCTGTACCACATCACACTTTGTCGGGTTTGTGTGCAGTTTCTGTACCACAACAAATCGTGCTTGTAGTTACAGCGTTGGAACGGCGTTGTTGAAATTTTATGTCTACGTGAAAAAATATCGGGAGTAGATGATTTTTATTGTGAATTTTTAGATTAATTTGTTTTTTCATGAATGATCACGAGAAGTAAGGCACGACTATTAGCGAGCGAAACTAAAAGAAAAGAGAATTGCATAATGGATTAGAGGCAGGTTACTGACGAGGATAGGTTCGGAGATGAGACGGGCACATTTTTAGCAGCACAGGACGACAGGGTCATTGATGAGGAAGGTGATTTGGACGCGATCTTAGAGCAACGTCGCGACCATGATAGTGAGGTAGAGGATGGAACAGAAACAGGCACACAGGTCGAAACGGCCGCAGAAGTTTATAATAAAATGAACGAGTGCAGACAGAGGCCAGCTCGGTCACGTCAGAGCTCTAGCGTCCAGGTGTCCAGAGTTATATAACCCATGTGTGACGAGGATCAAAATGATGACATAACCCAATACTGAGCTTCCTACGATTAATGAAAGAAGAAGCTGACGAACAGCGTAAGAAGGAGAGGGAAGAAGATGAGAAACAGCATAAGAAGGAGAAGGAAGAAGCTGACGAACAGCGTAAGAAGGACACTCAGGCAATAATTTCGCATATAGGAGAAATTCGAGGGGAATTACTAACAATAAAGAAAGAATATGGAGAAGTAAAACAAATGTCAATGGCTGCACAAAAAGTAGCAGGCCTGGCCAAAACGGCAACAATAGGGGCAATGAAAGTCGCGGTAGCAACTTCTAAACTCGCAGGGCGCTTGCGACGTACAACACAATCCCACTCAAAATCCCTAGCCTTCTTAAAAACTCAGGATAATATCGCGGTTGCGAACAACACGAAACGAATGGAAGAAGTAGAGAGTCGGATAGCAAAACTAGAGCAAAACGGGCACACGAGCACTGCGCGTTCGGATACCAATGATGGAGTACACAGAATTGTGTCTCCGAGGAAAAGCCCGCCGTGCTCTAGCCCAATGACCGAGTGCGGAACTAACAATGCACACGCAGAAACAGCGAGTAATAGCTCCAATAATTGTAGCCCACTTAGGAGAGTGAATTCTGAGTGCCACTTCCACTGTGGTACAGAGGTAACACATCACAGTTATCAGCAAGATAGAACAGGACACTCAGCAGACGAGCAAGTATGGGAAACGAGTGACAACAACAGTGCGAGGATCAGACAGGATTTTGATCACAATCACTTCCTGTCGATACTAAAATTCCAGAAGTTCAAAGAAAATGGAGAGTCGATGCATCCAAAGAGCTCGGTGATGCAGTTTACAAATTCATTACCGGCATCATGGCCAACCCAGGCAAAATTAGAATTCATGTGTGGACACATCGAAGGCCAAGCCGCGGAAAAGATGCGAGGTGTGGCAGCGACGTGTCGGACTTATCAGGAATTTGTTGGTGCATTCCTGCGGACCTACTGGTCAAAGTAAACGCAAGACAGGATTAAAGAGGAAATAATATTTTGTCCTGAACTGGAAGTGTCCGGGCATAGGAGCGCAACCAAATTTCTTGATGATTTACTCAAGAAGAATCAATTTTTAGATAGTCCATATAGCAACGGAGAAATCATTAAATTTTGCTTTTCCAAATTGCCAGTTAGGTACCAACAGACACTTGTCGGGAAGTGTGGATCTGACATAGAAGCATTCAAGAGTCTATCGCGCGAACTCGAAGTAGTCTTTGATAAACAAGACGCAAAGGACAGGAAGAAGGGGAAAAGTAACAAATACCACGGGCCAGGAAGGGAAGACGACAACAGATCGCATAATCGCACTGGTCAGTTAGGAAACCAGGGTTACGAAAGTCAAGGTTACGCTATTCAAGGTTATGGAAACCAAAGACACGGAAACCAGAACGTCAGGGAGCAGGGTCAATCTAGACAAGGAATCTGGGATAGGAGGAATAACGAACGGCAAAGCAACCGTAATTGGAGAGAGCGAAACCAAGGACAACAGTGGAACCAGGAGATTGAAACTAGACCCGCAAATCCTAATACACGTCAGAGGAGGGGGAGCTTAACAAGGTATTGACGCCAGACTAGTGCGAACAAAGGCCGCCGGAATTTCGCACGTAATCTCGGACGTGGCCAACTACGGATGATAAATTACGAAGATTTATCAGAAATCCTGCTCGAAGAACATGAAAGAACTACTCGACAGGATCGGCAGCCTCTTATCACAGTAGCAATAGCTGAAAAGAGTATGAATGCGATAATAGATAGTGGAAGCTACATAACAGCAATATCTGAGACAGCATACAAGAGGTGCTCTCAGGAGATGGACTGGCCTGTCCTATCGGTTAAGAAAACCAAAATAAAAGGGGCATTAGCGGGAAAATGTACGGAGGTCACCCAACAAACATGACTGGAATTCTCCTGCCAAGGACACAAAATAGAGTCTAACTTCTGGATCGTGCCAAATCTGGCGATCGACATGATAATAGGAACGGACTTCCTAAATGAACATGAAGCGATAGTTGATCTAGGACGAGGTGAAGTGGTTTTGAGGAAAGGGAATCCCGTCCACATTAAGTTCGACGACCAGCTGATCCCAGCTCAACTACCGTCTAACTGTGTACGGATAAACTATGCGTGTCTGAAAGACAGAAAGGAAGAACAGGTCGACGTTGCGGGTAGGGGAGAGGACACGGATGAAAATGAAGTCGGAATAATGGGAGAAATAAAGGAGAAAATAGGAGAAAAAGTGGAAGCAATAAAGAATATAAGGTGCGACCACCGCAAAGAACTTCATAATTTACTAGTAGAACACGCGGAGGTCTTCATTCCCAAGACAGGAACAATAAAGAACTTCCAATATGAATTTCGTGTACGTCCGCACAACCAGTTTCGTGTGCCACCCTATCCAATCCCCTTGGCATATCGACAGAAAGTAGCAGCTGAAATTACGCGAATATTGAGTGAAGGAATAATAGAACCTACGGCTTCAGCCTATAATAACCCGTTAAGAGTAGTCGAGGCAGATGGTAGTATTCGTTTAGTCTTGGACTCGCGACAAATTAATACCATAATAGAACCCGAAACAGACAGACCGGAATGATTAGAGGAACTCTTACAAAACTTCCATGGAATATCAATCTTCTCATCAGTTGATCTAAAATCGAGTTTCTGGCAGATCGATCACCATCCAAATTGCAGACAGTACACAGCCTTTTTAGCATTTGGTAGATGTTACCGGTTTCGTCGTCTCCCATTTGGTTTGACCATTTCGTCTGCCGCATTCATTCGGGGGCTGGACGGCATACTACGCGATAGTTTGAAACGTCATGTCACCAGCTATGTGGACGATTTGCTGATCGCGGAGAAATCTTGGGGAGAGCACAATGCGGTCCTCGGTGAACTCCTTGCGACATTCAAGGAATACGGAGTGACTATCAATATCGAAAAATCGAATTTTGGGACGTCCTCTGTCAAATTTCTAGGACGTATCATCACGGGTGGGGGCATTGCGCCAAATCCCGAAAAGATCGAAGCGATTGAAAAGCTTCCCATTCCTACGATAAAGAAGCAGTTAAGGGGGTTCTTTGGGATCATAAATTTTTACAACCGCTTTATACATGTCAAAACTCAGAGCAGTCCTAGGTTGCATCAACTTACAGGAAAGAAGATTCCTTGGGAATGGGATGAGGCGGCCGAATCCGAATGGAAAGCATTAAAATTCACATTATTACAAGCACCCATCCTCTCACACACTAATTTAGCAGAAGAGCTTTGCATAGTAACGGACAGTTCATATTCAGGTCTGGGTGTCATGGTGTTCCAAGACTATGTACATGAAGGAAACAGGGTGTGGAAGACAATTGCGTTTGGTAGCAGAGTACTAGCCAAGAGTGAGAGGAATTACTCAGTAACCGAGTTAGAGGCGCTGGCTATTGTATGGGCGTTCGAAAAATTCAGATACCTTATGTTCGGTCGCAAGACGAGGGTCTACACAGACCACAAGGCACTCGAGTTCCTGATGACTGCAAAGCTTAATCACAGGCGGCTCATTAGGTGGGCATCATATCTGCAGCAGTACAACTTTTCGATAGAATATATCCCCGGCAGTCAGAACATTATTGCAGACGCCTTATCACGGTCACGGATCGGATTTGAGCACAACATGGAAGAAGATCTGGAGGAAAATCACTACTGCCTTTTCTATATGCAGAAAGTAGCCTTTGAAAATTTTATTACCTGTAGTATGCAGGACATCAAGAAGGAGCAAGACAAGGACCCTGCCCTAGTGTTATTGAAACAGAAATGGATAGACAGAAGACACGCCACCATCAGGCAGTTCTACCTCTTGCGGAAAGGCATAATTTTCCACCTAAATTATGCCAATGACACTGAATGGGCAGTATGCATCCCTGAACACCTAATAAACAAGGTTATATGGCATACTCACCTCAGCTATGGACACTTCGGACCACGCAAGTGCAATCTCAAGCTAAGGACCATGTGTTACTTTCGAAACATGGAGCGTCGAATTCGGAGGGTCCTGTCGGTGTGTAAAGACTGCCAAAAGGCTAAGCACACCACTGTGAGCATGCAGGCACCATTATACCCAATCGTACCGACCAAATTAAGACAATTAGCAGCAACAGATTTGATGGGACCTTTGCCAAGGACAAGAAGAGGATATACTTACGTATTAGTGTTTGTTGAACTAACGTCCAAATACGTTACCTTTACGCCACTGAAGAGGGCGACAGGACGAACTGTATCACGAGCCCTAATCCGGGATTTCCTAACACAGGTTGGTCATGTGAGTAGAATTATTTCTGATAACGGGCCACAGTTTAAGTCAAAAACATGGAGTGAGACGTTGCGTCGATGTAAGATTGATCCCATTTTTATATCTTCACACCATCCGAGCTCGAATGCTGCAGAACAGGTTATTAAGGAACTCGGAAACTTGTGCCGGTTGTACTGTAACAAACAGCACACGACATGGGACGTTTTTCTTAAAGACTTCCTGGAGGTGATTAATGAGGCACCCCATGGGATAACAAAATTGGCACCCATTACAGTCCTGGAAAACCGGATTCCTAAGGACTTGATAATCGAAGTCGTAAACTTTCCACCAAGGGCGCGAACGAAGCACCGAGCCATAGTGGATTTGGCTCTCAAATTGGAGACGCTGAAAGGAAAGACGTCCATAGGACTCCACCACATCTCTCACATAAAGGAGTTCGTGGAATAGTAGTAGTGTAAGTGGTGTGCATAGTAGAATAGGCAAATGTATGAACCTTTCTTCAGGGAACAATAATCGTTGAATTAATAGATTAAGATTGCTAAAGTATTAACACGCTGCGTTGTCTCGCATAAGAATTTACTGCCGCTATCCTTTTTTGTTTAAGTTCGCGACTTCCAATGTCGATGGAGTAGGAGACACTACCTTTCCATGAGCAATGTTTTTGTCCTTTCCTGTCTGGTGTCCATGTTGATGGATAATGATGAGTGAGGAGATGTCGCACAAACGGGCGCATACAAGAACGTGCTCTTAGAAGCGTTCTGAGAAGTCGTGATACGCTCCATAGCGGCCACAACCAGTTCGTGAGACGTTCATACCAATGCTTGCAGGCACGCGTCAGTGCACTGCAAGATTGTGGTATATTGCGTGATTTCGAGGATGAACGTGGGCAGTATAGTTTTTACAGTGATGCGCCAGCATCGTTGTCTTGCAAGTTGGGGTGAACCTGTGAGCGTTGACTCCAATGGTGCCCTAAGGCCTAGACGGTAGAAATGCGGGCATAAAGCCTACCATGCCAATGTGCTGGTTGGGGATTTAGCGTGCTGCTTGTGACTGTCACAGATGAATAACCAAGGAATTATACTTGGAGATTCGTGACATACTGTGTAGCTGGTGTGTGGTGGGCGACGGAATCCTCAACAGGAACCAGTCCTGGCTTGGTCATATTACATTGCCTCTGGAAAGGTGTGCTTTGATCGCGAATACCGCATAACATAGAAAAAGAAGTGGCAACTATAAATTTATTGTCTTGTATAGCCATAGCTAACCCAGTCTCTGGAGTTTCAGTGAGGCGTAGTGAGAACTCGGAGGCCATGTCGTACGGCGCGCACATCACTGTCGTCAATAGCGGCGAGCAGCGAGACATCTCAGCGTAACAGGAATTATGTAAGAGTGTTGTATAAGAAAAAAAAATAAAATAAAAATAAAATAAAAGAGAGAGAGAGAGAGTACCATATACTAGAATAAGTTAAATTTTAGGATTTAACAATAACTAGATCCTTAATATTGTGGTGGTTTTCTACCACAAGTGTTTGGCGCGCGCCTGTTGGGATGCTATTTTTCAGGTCACCAAACCACAGACCCGAGATGGAGGGACGACGGGCGAGCGAAAGTAGAATAGTAGGATGTCTTTATAGCACAGTAAAACTTAGACCTGCATAACAACATAATTTAATTAAAAGGCATAGAATGTAGATCGTTGGCAAATGGTAGTTAATTCTTGAGCATGTCTACTGTCGAACTATATAATTAATAGTAATATTAGTGCGGGCCTGCACATTTAGTTGTTCATCCAATATAGCGTCACACACCATGTACAGTAGTGAGATCGGTCTCTACACTAAATATCAAGATAGATTATTTCCATGTATAGATTAGATATACCAAGATTTTGTTATAATGATAGTCATAGATTGATAACTATAAAATTAAAATAAGAGTGTCTGAAATGACAGACCATCAATGTATCGTTATGGAAATTTATTATTACATAGAAGGTCATGGGAAAAAGTTAGGCATAAGATTTTTGTCAGAATTGTGCAGATGCAGAGGCCAGCCGGAGCAAAAATAAGAGGTCTTCTGCTACCTGCAAGAAGGGGAGCGTCAGGGCGCCACCTATCGAGATGGGCGCGGGAGCGTCCAGTCCTGCAAGCTGACAGTCACCGGGCCGTATACCTGAGGGATTAGGCGGGATCCTCGCCGGGCCACAAGCGAAAGTGAGGCTGGCCGTTGACACTGACATGCGACCCACACGCGACAGCCAGCTAGCTCTCCGGACACGGCAGCCGTTTGGAGGGAGTCCCTGCGGCAGACCACGTTGTCGTGAGTACACGAACAAGATCACATATGGTGTCAGAACCTGCGCCTCATGTGCCTCAGGACAGAAAGGGACGCTATATACTCACCTGTTTGGGTTTTTACAACTCACTAGCATTGGCCGATCTGCATACACAAAGCAGTATCGTGCCACAAACTCTAACAAATGAATTGCCTCATTTCTAACTTCTCTTCTCTATTAGAGAGCAGTTGTAGCAATCGTCGCTTGTAGTTCGATCCTGTCTGGATGACCTCACACACTTGTGGAGTCACTCCACGTGACATCATCCCCCGTCGAACTTCAATATTGGGAAATGTATAGTACTGTCCAGAAAGAGAAGAGATCTGGACTAGTGATGCATCCCAACTAGTAGGCCTCAGAGACATTTAATCGACATGAGGAGAGCCTATCACTATGTCTTCCTACCATACTGCCGTTATCATATGCGTGGGTCTGACTGCAATCTCAACAGCGTACTGCAGATGCTCCAGCACTCCCTATTGCTGTTGCAACAACGTAGCAACAACTCCCGACGTTTAGCCCTATGTGATGTCAGTACTGTGGCCCCATCCCAAAAGCCCCCCTCCAATGCTCAAGACATGGAACCACGTGCGTCAATGCATATGACTCAACATACCAACCCCCTCAGAGAAACTAACGAATTTGTGAAGTGCTTCGAATATTTCTAACAATGTGATTTAGTGCCTCATTCTCAGCACAGTCGTGATCATTGTGCAATGTGCAAGCACAACTTGACACCCCATGAACCTTGTTTTTTTTCTTAAATTTCTTTCTCTAGTGTTGTTTTTGTAATCTATGTTATACCTTGTATGTATTTGTGAATTTGCACTGTAATTCTTATGTAAGAGATAGAGTATGGCGCACAAATTACTGTATTGTTCTCTACACCATGCTTTTTTTTATTCTGAATTTTTGTTGTGTGTATGCAAACAGTGTGCCTGAAGTCCCCATAAGTCCCATAAGCAGATACCACCACTGTCATTGTGAATGGACCATCAGTTCAGGGAACTTTTTGTAAAGGTTATTCTTGCTGCAGGGAGACAGAATGAATCGGAGGTTGTAATCAGATTCTGAAAGCTCACAAAGAGATTGTTAACTTAAATAGTATCATGTGTGAGTGAGTTCAGGTTAGTTTAATGATTCAAATTATTGTAACATCTGGGGCATTTAACTACGGAGCACTCCAACTTTGATTGTAAAGAATAAACTGCTCCATATTTCGCTCACATGCCCGGGCCATATTTAGAGCGTGAATGTCTGTGAATCGGTGTTTGGAAGGGGCTCCCTGGGTATGGATGTGTGATGTGAGTGTTAGAGTTCCATATTAAGAAGGTGAAGTTGGCTACATCATAAATAATCCTCCCTCTATGAGCTGCATTTTTCAGTTGCAGTGATTTTCTTTATAGAGTGGGGAATGTGGAGTCAGTTTGCAACATTGTTCCTGGGCGTTTGACTCACTACCTTGATTTTAAGTGAGCCAACCACTCACCAATTACAATCTAAAATGGCGTAGGGCCTATGAGAGGTGGCATGGGCCCCCTCTCATATTTCTATGTTACGATTTTCCTTTCTAATTGCATGCGGTGAAAAGTTGCTATTCCTTCACATGCGGACTTCCCAAGCAGCGTCTCTCGTCACCCGGGTGGTCCGGTGACAAGCAGGTTCTGCTGAATTTGAAAGGGTAAGCCGATGGGTGTGAGGGAGTCGAGTGAATGCTTTCCAGATGCCGACATTGTGCAATAGCAGCAGGGCAGACACGCTCGCAGGGGACTGAAGTAGCGGCTGGGCTAGAGGTTCCGTTACTTCGCAGAAACTTAGCGAAAACACTTTCTGGCGGGCTACCAGGGAGGCGTGGGAATGACTTGTGTACCCAGGCAGTTGTGGCGGGCAAATTCCCGCGCTTTCTGCAAAATCGTAACTGTGATTGGCTTGCTCAGGGCATAGCTCCGTGACGTAGCAAAATCGGCGCAGAAATTGGCGCCAAGAATCTCCATGGGTGGAATGGTAGTGCTCCGGCAATAGAGTGGAATTTTCCGCCGGTTTTCGAGTTGCTGATTGGAACGGTTAACCACGGCCAGTGTCGTGGGGGCAGGAATGTTCTGTGTTCGGTTTTGTACGGGTGCTCTTGTGGGGTAGTCGGCTCTCGCCTTTCAGTCGGAGTAGGTTACAACACCGAGCTCTCGCTGCTCTGGACAGCCTGCCTTCCGTTGGCTGTCTAATATACTTTTATTTGATTGTAACTGTTTAACGAAGTTGCTGAAGTTCGACTTCAACGTAACTTTCCGAGTGCAGTTGCAATTGAGCATTCTGCGTACAAGCGGCCTATGTTGTCTGTCTTGGGCAGTTTTGGCTAAAGCTGACTGTATCGGAGTTACTGTGTGACTTTGCTTGTGAAAATCAATCACTGTACCGTCAGTGATTGTGTGGCGAGCTTTCTTCGTCTCCCTCAGAGGTGCGTTTGTATTGATAGGAAGTCTTTAGTATGGAACAACCAGACCAGGACAATTTGTTTCAGGTTATACTCGTGACATTATCATCACCACGACGGGACGTCGAAGCAACCAGCCATCGCTTCCAGTACGCCAGATCGTGTCCTTGCTGCTAAGAAGACAGCTTGGTGATGTACGTCCGCAGCACCAGCAAAGGAGTCATTTTTGCTAGGCGATAATCAGAGCTGAGCAGAGCGCGCCTGTTCGTCTTTTCTATCTTTGTTCTATCTTGGGTGTTCATTGTCTGAATTCTCACTAATGTAGCAGCAATTAACGTTGGGTTAGCTGTGTGTCTCTCTTAAGATTTGAGTTGCAAGGAATTGGCTCCACATACCACTTCGTCATGTTGTTGTTGTTGTTGTGGTCTTCAGTCCCGAGACTGGTTTGATGCAGCTCTCCATGCTACTCTATCCTGTGCAAGCTTCTTCATCTCCCAGTACCTATTGCAACCTACATCCTTCTGAATCTGCTTAGTGTATTCATCTCTTGGTCTCCCTCTACGATTTTTACCCTCCACACTGCCCTCCAATGCTAAATTTGTGATCCCTTGATGCCTCAAAACATGTCCTACCAACCGATCCCTTCTTCTAGTCAAGTTGTGCCACAAACTCTCTTCTCCCCAATCCTATTCAATACCTCGTCATTAGTTACGTGATCTACCCACCTTATCTTCAGCATTCTTCTGTAGCACCAAATTTCGAAAGCTACTATTCTCTTCTTGTCCAAACTAGTTATCGTCCATGTTTCACTTCCATACATGGCTACACTCCATACAAATACTTTCAGAAACGACTTCCTGACACTTAAATCTATACTCGATGTTAACAAATTCCTCTTCTTGAGAAACGCTTTCCTTGCGATTGCCAGTCTACATTTTATATCCTCTCTACTTCGACCATCATCGGTTATTTTACTCCCTAAATAGCAAAACTCCTTTACTACTTTAAGTGTCTCATTTCCTAATCTAATTCCCTCAGCATCACCCGACTTAATTTTACTACATTCCATTATCCTCGTTTTGCTTTTGTTGATGTTCATCTTATATCCTCCTTTCAAGACACTGTCCATTCCATTCAACTGTTCTTCCAAGTCCTTTGCTGTCTCTGACAGAATTACAATGTCATCGGCGAACCTCAAAGTTTTTACTTCTTCTCCATGGATTTTAATACCTACTCCGAATTTTTCTTTTGCTTCCTTTACTGCTTGCTCAATATACAGATTGAATAACATCGGGGAGAGGCTACAACCCTGTCTTACTCCTTTCCCAACCACTGCTGCCCTTTCATGCCCCTCGACTCTTATAATTGCCATCTGGTATCTGTACAAACTGTAAATAGCCTTTCGCTCCCTGTATTTTACCCCTGCCACCTTCAGAATTTGAAAGAGAGTATTCCAGTTAACATAGTCAAAAGCTTTCTCTAAGTCTACAAATGCTAGAAACGTAGGTTTGCCTTTTCTTAATCTTTCTTCTAAGATAAGTCGTAAGGTCAGTATTGCCTCACGTGTTCCAACATTTCTACGGAATCCAAACTGATCTTCCCCGAGGTCGGCTTCTACCAGTTTTTCCATTCGTCTGTAAAGAATTCGCGTTAGTATTTTGCAGCTGTGACTTAATAAACTGATAGTTCGGTAATTTTCACATCTGTCAACACCTGCTTTCTTTGGGATTGGAATTATTATATTCTTCTTGAAGTCTGAGGGTATTTCGCCTGTCTCATACATCTTGCTCACCAGATGGTAGAGTTTTGTCATGACTGGCTCTCCCGAGGCCATCAGTAGTTCAAATGGAATGTTGTCTACTCCCGGGGCCTTGTTTCGACTCAGGTCTTTCAGTGCTCTGTCAAACTCTTCACGCAGTATCTTATCTCCCATTTCGTCTTCATCTACATCCTCTTCCATTTCCATAATATTGTCCTCATGTACATCGCCCTTGTATAAACCCTCTATATACTCCTTCCACCTTTCTACCTTCCCTTCTTTGCTTAGAACTGGGTTGCCATCTGAGCTCTTGATATTCATACAAGTGGTACTCTTCTCTCCAAAGGTCTCTTTAATTTTCCTGTAGGCAGTATCTATCTTACCCCTAGTGAGACAAGCCTCTACATCCTTATATTTGTCCTCTAGCCATCCCTGCTTAGCCATTTTGCACTTCCTGTCGATATCATTTTTGAGACGTTTGTATTCCTTTTTGCCTGCTTCATTTACTGCATTTTTATATTTTCTCCTTTCATCAATTAAATTCAATATTTCTTCTGTTACCCAAGGATTTCTATTAGCCCTCGTCTTTTTACCTACTTGATCCTCTGCTGCCTTCACTACTTCATCCCTCAGAGCTACCCATTCTTCTTCTACTGTATTTCTTTCCCCCATTCCTGTCAATTGTTCCCTTATGCTCTCCCTGAAACTCTGTACAACCTCTGGTTCTTTCAGTTTATCCAGGTCCCATCTCCTTAAATTCCCACCTTTTTGCAGTTTCTTCAGTTTCAATCTGCAGTTCATAACCAATAGATTGTGGTCAGAATCCACATCTGCCCCAGGAAATGTCTTACAATTTAAAACCTGGTTCCTAAATCTCTGTCTTACCATTATATAATCTATCTGATACCTTTTAGTATCTCCAGGATTCTTCCAGGTATACAACCTTCTTTTATGATTCTTGAACCAAGTGTTGGCTAAGATTAAGTTATGCTCTGTGCAAAATTCTACAAGGCGGCTTCCTCTTTCATTCCTTCCCCCAAATCCATATTCACCTACTATGTTTCCTTCTCTCCCTTTTCCTACTGACGAATTCCAGTCACCCATGACTATTAAATTTTCGTCTCCCTTCACTACCTGAATAATTTCTTTTATCTCGTCATACATTCCATCTATTTTTTCATCATCTGCAGAGGTAGTTGGCATATAAACTTGTACTACTGTAGTAGGCATGGGCTTTGTGTCTATCTTGGCCACAATAATGCGTTCACTATGCTGTTTGTAGTAGCTAACCCGCACTCCTATTTTTTTATTCATTATTAAACCTACTCCTGCATTACCCCTATTTGATTTTGTATTTATAACCCTGTAATCACCTGACCAAAAGTCTTGTTCCTCCTGCCACCGAACTTCACTAATTCCCACAATATCTAACTTTAACCTAACACTTCGTCATAAACGTCACAATTACTTTAGGGACAACTTCACCTTCACAGTGTTTATTTGGGTATCCAATTTGAGCCAATTTGATGTATTGTAAATGTTTCATGTGTTTTTGTTTATTATTTTGTGTTTAGTCTTAATAAATCATATTGTTATTGTGGACAGAATTTTCATTCTGTTAATCGGCAGAGCAACCCTATCATTTCTCACTACGTTAATGAAACCTTCTTTATTTAACTTATTTTTCAAATTAAATTATTGCAGGTGCCAAACTCTTTTCTACTCCACTTGCAGGGTTGATTACAGTCAGTTCGCGTATCTTTTTAATCCATGTGCAACAGCAAAAGTCGGAGTTAGAATAGGGGGGGGCTTAGAGCATCATTTACATATGTAGATTCTATAAGAATTTAGTGTTAAATACACTGCTAGGCCCGGCACCTCGCAACCTTCACTTCGCAAAAACCGAATAACAGAACGCTGTTCTTCCCCAGTGCAAATCACAAGTGGAGTGGCCGTCTTTATACTGACAGTGCGAAGGTATGTGTGCATCTGCACTATTCTGCCACTTCCAGGGCATTCTGCACGCTGTTTGTAGCACGCTTACCAACTTACAGGCTAACAGCGCGAAATTTCGATTTGTTATTACAAATTTAAGGTTTTGATTTGACTCACCCTCGTATTTGTTCTTTCCTCTTCTTTTAACAGCGAAATTCCGAGTGCACTCTTAATCTTCGTGTCTTTGCTTTTAGTTTCACCGAGAGTTCTTTTGACTTTCCTGTCCTTGCGACGACTGCTTGTCCGTCACAGAGCGGCGACGCTAACGGGTAAGACTCGGCCGCTGCCGCGCACCACACCTAGCCACGGCCACTTGTCGCGTCATCAGCCCAGCGCGAATGCTGCCGCTATCGCCGGGCCACTTGAGGCGGGATCGGCGCTGCGCGGCGCGACTTTAATTATTTTGTAGCGTCGCGGAGCCCTTCAGGAGCAAACTTCGCCGCTCCGGGCGGACCTGGCTCTTCAAAGTTTTACGGCGGCACTAGTCTCTTACGGCGCAGCAGATTACATTACGTAACGCCGTGTCCTGCAATATTCCCCAAGTTAACGGAGCCGCGGAGCCAGTACCACCCCTGCCACCCTCCCCCCCCCCCCAACCCTAGGCTCCCGCTCTTTTCACCGTCGCCTGCACAAGGTAGAGCTGCCAACGACGACCAGCCCCGTCACCCCCGCTCCCCTCCAGCTCCACTTCGCCTTTCTCTCAGGGACTAACCCGCCCCCGCCGTATAGCGTGGTACAGGAATGCGCAGCTCAGCTGTTAAACACTGGCCCTGGAGATCTGCGAGACACTCAATTTACTGTGATTCCCCAAGAACAGCGCGGCAAAGTGGAGTGCGAGAACCTCCAAGGAAATTCAGCCAGTGGAGAACAGCCACAGCAAGAGATGTGTGCCTTTCTGAACCAGTGGCGTGACTCGTCTAATCCTTCAGTCGATCTCTGAGGGACAAATTCGTCGCTACTAGTGAAATCTTTTGTATTGTTGCGTTCAAGCTAGTTCCCCTTCCACGGACCTACAGAGGAAATCATTCTAAACTTAGGAGGTGTTGAACACATATCTGACATATATTACATACATGTAAGAATGTTTTTCTACTCCATAAGACTCCAGACAGGATGTTACATTTATGTTCTTCAGCCATAGGGCCTGATACTGGGTCCCGAAAAAAGTCGACAGGTTCATTGGCATGCTGCAGTACTCATTCTAGTGGCGCAGTTGACTCACTGGACATCACAAATCGAACACAAACTGCGCTTAATAAACTACTGCCCATTAAAATTGCTACACCACGAAGATGATGTGCTACAGACGCGAAATTTAACCGACAGGAAGAAGATGCTGTGATAGGCAAATGATTAGCTTTTCAGAGCATTCACACAAGGTCGGCGCCGGTGGCGACACCTGCAACGTGCTCACATGAGGAAAGTTTACAACCGATTTCTCAGACACAAACAGCAGTTGACCGGCGTTGCCTGGTGAAACGTTGTTGCGATACCTTGTGTAAGGATGAGAAATGCGTACCATCACGTTTCCGACTTTGATAAAGGTCGGATTGTAGCCTATCGCGATTGCGGTTTATCGTATCGGGACATTGCTGCTTGCGTTGGTCGAGATCCAATGACTGTTAGCAGAATATGAAATCGGTGGGTTCAGGAGGGTAATACGGAACGCCATGCTGGATCCCAACGGCCTCGTATCACTAGCAGTCGAGATGACAGGAATCTTATCCGCATGGCTGTAACGGATCGTGCAGCCACGTCTCGACCCCCGAGTCAACAGACGGGGACGTTTGCAAGACAACAACCATCTGCACGAACAGTTAGACGACGTTTGCAGAAGCATGGACTATCAGCTCGGAGACCATGGCTGCGGTTACCCTTGACGCTGCATCACAGACAGGAGCGCCTGCGATGGAGTACTCAACGACGAACCTGGGTGCACGAATGGCAAAACGTCATTTTTT
Source organism: Schistocerca cancellata (assembly GCF_023864275.1). Classification (NCBI taxonomy): domain Eukaryota; kingdom Metazoa; phylum Arthropoda; class Insecta; order Orthoptera; family Acrididae; genus Schistocerca; species Schistocerca cancellata. The sequence continues at coordinate 748,534,807 of NC_064630.1, forward strand.
AGGATGTTTACAGCATCAGGATGGTCGCTTCCATGTTTGGCGACATCGTGGTGAACGCACATTGGAAACGTGTATTCGTCATCGCCGTACTGGCGTATCACCCGGCGTAATGGTATGGGGTGCCATTGGTTACACTTCTCTGTCATCTCTTATTCGCACTGACGGCTCTTTGAACAGTTAACGTTACATTTCAGAGATGTTAGGACTCGTCGCTCTACCCTTCATTCGATCCCTGCGAAACCTTACATTTCAGCAGGATAATGCACGACCGCGTGCTGCAGGTCCTGTACGGGCCTGTCTGGATACAGAAATTGTTCGACTGCTGCCCTGGCCAGCACATTCTCCAGATCTTTCACCAACTGAAAACGTCTGGTCAATGGTGGCCGAGCAACTGGCTCGTCACAATACGCCAGTCACTACTCCTGATGAACTGTGGTATCGTGTTGAAGCTGCATGGGCAGATGTACTTGTAAACGCCATCCAAGCTCTGTTTGACTCAATGCCCAGGCGTATCAAGGCCGTTATTACGGCCAGAGGTGGTTGTTATGGGTACTGATTTCTTAGGATCTATGCACCCAAATTGCATGAAAATGTAATCACATGTCAGTTCTACTATAATATATTTGGCCAATGAATACCTATTTAATATCTGCATTTCTTCTTGGTGTAGCAATTTTAATGGCCAGTAGTGTACTTTTGGAAATATTCCAAGTCAACTAAATAAAGAAATTAAATACCAACAGGGCGTTTTCCAACATTTTTACAACACTCCTCATCCATAACCACGCCCTTAGTAGTAGTGGGGAATCTTCCTCGTACAGTATTTTTATACAAATAAGAAGTTACAAATCTGACAAATATACTTCAAATTTTCTTAGGTGTTCTGAGTTACGCTACAGTGTTACAGTTCATCTTTTCGGATAATAAGTAACCAGCAAACCTCAGATTTCTTAAATACTTGAATTCCTCTCCTAAAACAGCTTCATACCGCTGATTAGTTCCAACAGGAGTCAATGTTTTGAATATTGGACTTTATATTCATGTAGGCGAGAAAAGTATAGGAAATGTTTGCAGCTGAGTAAAAAGTGAGTTGTAAGTCGCTAAGTGTTTTCATTGTGAAGTACCTGTTACTATAATTTGGGAAACTTGCGCTCAGATTTAAGAAAACTTAGTTTTCCACGCTCCACGGTATTTATGACTCATTCTCCTGAACTCTGACTCGTACAATGATATAATTTTGCATGTACATGCAACCGTATATGTGGATACAGTCTGCAAAATGGGTTGTGAACAGAGTTAGTAGTGTAGAAGAAACATACTGAAACACGAAGCCTAATGCATCAGTCTCCACACATGTCAGTGTTTATCATGTCCTACCTCTTGAACTGTGTGTTGCACAGTGATATCATTTTGCACGTGCTTTCACTGTTGTACGTGTGGATACTGTCTGCAAAATGTGTTGCACATAGAGTCACCTGTAAAGAAGTAATACATTAAACTGTCATATATGGTGTGGCAGTTTTGCTGCATGACCAGCGAAAAGTTAGTAAGGGACAGACTTTCTTCTTTTCATCATTTTGTGTTTGGAGACAGTAAAAAAAGTTCCATGTATGTTTGAAATAATATGTGTTCGTTGCAAACCAGTAACTGATGGCATTCTCACTTACTGGATGAACAAAGTCTGGGAATTTGCATACAATGAGCTAGACTTCTTTTTCGCGGCTACTCACCACGCGGACTTGCGCAGTGGTTGCACGTTGACCTCGCATTCAGCAGGACGACTGTTCAAACGCTTGTCCGGCCATCCAGATTTAGGTTTTTCGCGATTTCCCTAAATCGCTTCAGGCAAATGCCAGGATGGTTCCTTTCAAAGTGCCTATCTCTTCCTCCTCAACTCTCTGCCCATATTATTCTCTGTTTCTCTCTGACCATCTCCTTCTGTCGCCCTCTCTCTATACATCCTTTACTGCCCTGCCTGTATATCCCTTTCTTCTTTGCCCTCCTCTCTGAGGCCATTGTATTCTTCACCTCCGCCTGTGCCTCTCCCCTCTCTTTCATCCATTCCTCCTCCCCCTCCCTATCCACCTCATCCTGCCTCACTTTATCTGTCTGTCTCCTCCTGCCCCCCTATCTGTCTCCTCCTGTCTGCTCTCTGTACACCTGTTCCTGTCCACTTCACCCTATTCATCTCCTCTTTCCCGTCTGTCCCAATCAATTTTCTCTTACCGCCTCTCCTACTCCTCTCTCCTTGTTCCTCCCTTTGCCCTCCTCTCTATCACCCATCTCTCCCTTCTCTGCCATCTACTCCTGTTCTTGCTCTGATGATCCCACCTGTCCTCCCTCTTTTCCTATCCATCCCTCCCTGCCCCACCTCTGTGTTCATGCTCTCCTCATGCAAACCTCCACACATACAGACCTGCACAACAGGTGAATAAAGCTCCCCAATACTACTGTCACAACATTCCTGTCATGCTGGACTGCCAACACATCAGAGACTTGAAAATCATCTTCCTTTTCACTGACAATAGGCTGCCCTCTAAAGCAAGTCGATGTAGCAGGCCTGTACTGCTCCAACATAACTGTCATGCAAGACAGCCTAAACGCCAGCAGCTGGAAAACCGTTTCTTTTCCTGACCTGTAGCCTCCCCTAAAATGAAGGTCGATCAGGCATGTAGCTACTATTCCCACACAACACACAGTTATGTCCAAAGAGACATTACATCGACACTCTCGAATACAGACATTCCACTAATGTACTTCATGCCAAAGCTAAGGAAACCAGATGGGAAAATTAAATAAGTCTCCTCCTGTGCGGGAATCACATAATTGTGCGAGCACTATGGGAAGCAGACACTGGGACATACGGGAGATTTGTGTCTCTTCATGAAACGTGCTCAGACAGCTGAAGCCGCTAAGGCGACCACTTACTTGCAAAGTGTGGGAAATCTGGGTTTGAGTCCTGCTAGCCGGCCGTGGTGGTCTCGCGGTTCTAGGCGCGCAGTCCGGAACCGCGCGACTGCTACGGTCGCAGGTTCGAATCCTGCCTCGGGCATGGACGTGTGTGATGTCCTTAGGTTAGTTAGGTTTAAGTAGTTCTAAGTTGTAGGGGACTGATGACCACAGCTGTTAAGTCCCATAGTGCTCAGAGCCATTTTTTTTTGTTGAAGTCCTGCTACTGAATAAAATTTAGGTTGTTTCTAGGAAACTGTAAAGCTGTGGTGGTATTGATTTGCGAATAAATTTCTTGATATCCAGTTAGAGTGTGCTCAGAAACTTTCGAGAACCAGCTTTTCAAAGAGAGAAATAGGACTGTACCAAAATCGCATACTGTCACTCCCAAAGAGATCTCGACGACAAGATTACACTAATTCCAGTGGACATAACCTTGTTTAAACAATATTTCCTCAATTCTCTCGGATTCACGCGTGAATGGAACAGGAAGAACCATAATAACTGGAATGTGAGGAAGTACCTTTAACCATGCACTACTCAGTGGTTTACAGAGAATAAATGTTGACAGACAATCGATATATTGATAAAACAAAGATTTGGTTAACAGGTTTTAAAGTGTAAAACATTTGCTGGGACAGATTTGAACACTAAACGCAATGCATTTTATCTATTTTGTATGAAACGCTGTCTAAAGTTGAAGAAGTCAAAAAAGTATAACGAAATTAAAGAGATGGGACCTGGATGAGCTGCTACTAGAGATTGGGAAAAGGACATGAACGCACACAGACAATTACAGGTGTTTAGGCGTAAGGTATGCGTAAGTGATCTCTTCGTGGCGGACGGATCTGTGCAGTTGGCAGGCCTGCCTGGGCTAGTGGGTACTCTGATGGTGGCCTCAGAGCCTCCCGCCTGTTGTCCGTCTCGGTCCATTGTGGCCGTAATGGAGCAATTTCCCGCCATGCCGTCCCCCTGGCCCCTCCTTCCCCCTCCCACCCCCCTCCCCCACACACACACCCTCTGTGCAGTCCATGACGGAACCAATCTGCTCCTACGACTGTGTCTGAATTAACTGAAGCATTTAAGTGGCAACCAGTTTCATCTCACAGCGAATCGTGTATTTAAAGATCGCCAGACAGTATAATCAGTTTATGGTAGGGTTATTTTAAATGTACGTTCTTTTAGAACTGGAGTTTCACAACAATTCTGAAGGTAATAGGGATAAAATACAAAGAACGAAGAGCTGTCTACTATTTATCCGGAAAGCAGACTGCCTTTATAACATTATAAGAACATGAAAGGGAAGCAGAAGTTGGGGAGGGAGTAAGAAATGGTTACTTAATCCGCAGAGCCTTCAGTAAAAGAAATCAAAGAAAAATTTGGGAGGGGAAGTGAAGATATGGGAGAACAATAAATATGTTGATGTGTATCGGTGAAATTGTAATTCTGTCGGAGACGGTGAATCACTTGTAAATGCGGTTGAACGAAGTGGATGGTGTTATCTAAAGAGGGTATAGGATGAACATCACCGGAATCAAAACAAGGCTAATGAAATGTAGTCGTATTAAATCAGCTGATGCTGAGAGAATTACATTATAAAATGAGACAGTAAAAGTAATAGATTAGTTTTTTTCCATTTGTGTAGCAAACTAACTGACGATACTTGAAGTGGAAAGTTTATAAAATGTACAGTGGCAATAGGAGAAAAATCGTTTCTGAGAAAGAGGTATTTGTTAACATCAAGCATAGATTTAGGTGCTAGGAAGGCTCTTCCTAAAGTATTTGTGTCGAGTGTTGTCTTCAACGGTTGTAAAACCCAGATGATAAACAGTTCAGAGAAGAAAAGAATAGAAGCTTTAGAAATGTGGTGTACAAAAGAATGCTGAAGATGAGTTGGGTAGACCGAATAACTAATGAAGAGATACTTAAGCGAATTGGGGAACATAGGAAATTATTGGTGGTATTCACCAACAATCGTCAATGGCAGTGGAGATCACAAGATGCAACATGGATAAAATAATATTGAAAAACCATTCCACAACTTGACTGAAGGAAGTGATTGCTTGGTGGAACACGGATTTCGTCAGTTTGGTGATGGAAGATAGGGGGGGGGGGTGACGGGTGGGGGGGTCTAAAAATTGTAGAGGGGACTACCCCTTGCCTACAACAAGCTTTTCTATGTAAGCAGAAGTAGTTGTACAGAGATTGATAGGCTTGGACTCAATAGACTAGTATATCGAGCTGGATCAAACCAATCTTCAGAGTGAAGACTGTAACAACACAACACAACATAATGAGAATTACGAGAATTAGTGGGTGTTAAGAAACTCCACTCAAACACAACGCGAGATCTGTGAAAAATAACAACTGTGCGGCTGGTCGCGGCGGAGGTTCGAGTCCTCCGTCGGGCATGAGTGTGTGTGTTTGTCCTTAGGATTGAGAGGCACCCACATGCCTTGCCCATACTGTGGCATCAAACAGTCAGGCCTGCAAGATGAGTGGTCTGCCAAGCGAGTGGATTCATTCTTACTTGCCGAGTAACATGAACTCTTGAACTCACAATAAAGATACAAATTATCCTCCTATATGAGGACGGAAACGGAAACGCACATCTGACTATCAGTAATTTACAGAACTCTGACTGTTCACTACGCACTGGCAATACCACTTTTTCATTTTGTCTTTCATTTAACGGCTTTTAACAACACGTGGCCACCGCACTGAATATGAATGGCGCACACATTATAAATTCGGGACATCATGACAACATACAATTCGAAGGAAAAGTCCACCAATCATTTTCTTTTCACTATCTTATTTATTCCGATATATTCTACAACCTAAACACACAAATTCTATAACCTACAACAATAACACATGAGAAATTCCGCCCAGTGGGCATGGCTTTACATTGGTGATTCTCTACCTTATGGTCTCGTAATTATTTAACGCTACAGTGCACCTTCTGGATAGGATGGTGGATCTTTTATTATACCTCACACTTCGACTCTCACAATCATCATCACTAAACTTTCCTCCAGACCGAGCGGTACCGAAGGAACAAACATAACCCACTAATCTTTTGAAACTATCTTGCTACTCTCCCATGCAAACCACACATACCCAAATTACATGACATACACCACACTACAACATGGAATACAATACAATAAATAGTCACAACACTATCACTTTCAGCTTTCCCACTTCAATTAGAATTTATCCCAGTTTCACACGACACTGTCCCACTTTGTAATTCTACTTTCCTACAACGAACTCTGGAGATATATGCACGTCTTCCTGTGCAATGCAAGCCAAGTGGCGTTGCTGGATAGACGGCCGACTCACCTTGCTTCACTCTCAGAGTTTGAATCTAGCGTCACACGGAATCATATCATGCAAAGTAATATTAAGAACATATTCATCACACACGCGAGTCCTCAACTGATACCAAGGACGAGTACTTCACTTTATCCTTTGTCTCATACACAGATTGTGACTCACACAGTACTCACCACGTGGAAGTACTCGTCTCTAATTTCAAGTCCTGCACACGCCATTTCTTAAATATTTCAACTTATGGTACACACGCCATTTCTTAAATATTTCAACTTATGGTACACACGCTATTTCTTAAATACTTCAACTTATTGTACACACGCTAGTAATTCAGCTCAACTCAAGCACACGGAAGTATTTCAAGTTATTGCTACACGTGGTTTCATTGTGACCGTTGGTCACTTCCGAAGATTACTACGATCCCATTAGTATTACCTGCCTGACATTTAATTCTCCCCACAAAAGTTCCTGAAATAGAGAAATTATTATTTCAAACTACTCTTAAATATTCCACATGCATACCATGTCTCCACTCTTTTGTCTTTACGGAGCACAACTAAGACAGGTCTTAACAGCACAAGATCCAGCGGCAGAGTTCTGAAACATGGCCGTTCTTCAGGTCATCTCGCACCTCTGTCGAGGTGGAGGAAGACCTTGCTACCGTATTGGTCAGCCACATTTCAGGCGCTCAAAGCTCCGGTAAGTTACATCTCTTTGGTTCCACCAAAGGCGGCCAAAGGATCGTCTCAAAGATGATCATATATTCACATTCACTGTCTGCGGTTAGCAGACGACCATACATTCATTCATTTCACAGGTCTCACCAAACTGGATGTAGGGATTTATTTTGTGGGAGTGCACATGTGATCAATTAAATAAATAAATTGTCATTCTTTCCCACACTGGTATCCGGCTTTGCTGTATTAATTGAAATTGAGTTATTATTAGAAAAAATATGTTGTTCTGACAAGAATAATGAAGTATGTTGCACATATTTTCAATGTCGGGCGGTACTGTACCCTTTCAGGATTATTTAGTTTAAGTAGTGTAGCTTAGGGACTGATGGCCTTAGCAGTTAAGTCCCATAGGATTTCATACACATTTGAACATGTTTTTGAAAAATAACATGCTGGTAGGCAGTAATTGCATTTGTACTGCATATACCAAACAGGCCCGCGGACACAAATATATAACAATAAGATAATAAATAAAACCCACTGAAGATGGAAAAAATTGTCCGAAACAACTATGGGTAGCAAAATCAAGAAAAAGTCAGAACCACATTTCCTTATCAAATATAGCGAAAATAGTAAAATATGTACTTGCAATGCTACTACCAAATACACTCCTGGAAACTGAAATAAGAACACCGTGAATTCATTGTCCCAGGAAGGGGAAACTTTATTGACACATTCCTGGGGTCAGATACATCACATGATCACACTGACAGAACCACAGGCACATAGACACAGGCAACAGAGCATGCACAATGTCGGCAGTAGTACAGTGTATATCCACCTTTCGCAGCAATGCAGGCTGCTATTCTCCCATGGAGACGATCGTAGAGATGCTGGATGTAGTCCTGTGGAACGGCTAGCCATGCCATTTCCACCTGGCGCCTCAGTTGGACCAGCGTTCGTGCTGGACGTGCAGACCGCGTGAGACGACGCTTCATCCAGTCCCAAACATGCTCAATGGGGGACAGATCCGGAGATCTTGCTGGCTAGGGTAGTTGACTTACACCTTCTAGAGCACGTTGGGTGGCACGGGATACATGCGGACGTGTATTGTCATGTTGGAACAGCAAGTTCCCTTGCCGGTCTAGGAATGGCAGAACGATGGGTTCGATGACGGTTTTGATGTACCGTGCACTATTCAGCGTCCCCTCGACGATCACCAGCGGTGTACGGCCAGTGTAGGAGATCGCTCCCCACACCATGATGCCGGGTGTTGGCCCTGTGTGCCTCGGTCGTATGCAGTCCTGATTGTGGCGCTCACCTGCACGGCGCCAAACACGCATACGACCATCATTGGCACCAAGGCAGAAGCGACTCTCATCGCTGAAGACGACACGTCTCCATTCGTCCCTCCATTCACGCCTGTCGCGACACCACTGGAGGCGGGCTGCACGATGTTGGGGCGTGAGCGGAAGACGGCCTAACGGTGTGCGGGACCGTAGCCCAGCTTCATGGAGACGGTTGCGAATGGTCCTCGCCGATACCCCAGGAGCAACAGTGTCCCTAATTTGCTGGGAAGTGGCGGTGCGGTCCCCTACGGCACTGCGTAGGATCCTACGGTCTTGGCGTGCATCCGTGCGTCGCTGCGGTCCGGTCCCAGGTCGACGGACACGTGCACCTTCCGCCGACCACTGGCGACAACATCGATGTACTGTGGAGACCTCACGCCCCACGTGTTGAGCAATTCGGCGGTACATCCACCCGGCCTCCCGCATGCCCACTATACGCATTCGCTCAAAGTCCGTCAACTGCACATACGGTTCACGTCCACGCTGTCGCGGCATGCTACCAGTGTTAAAGACTGCGATGGAGCTCCGTATGCCACGGCAAACTGGCTGACACTGACGGCGGCGGTGCACAAATGCTGCGCAGCTAGCGTCATTCGACGGCCAACACCGCGGTTCCTGGTGTGTCCGCTGTGCCGTGCGTGTGATCATTGCTTGTACAGCCCTCTCGCAGTGTCCGGAGCAAGTATGGTGGGTCTGACACACTGGTGTCAATGTGTTCTTTTTTCAATTTCCAGGAGTGTAGTTGAAAGGGAAAGAAGAGAAGCAATAGATAAAACAATCCGCAGTGTCAATCACAAACTGATTTACCCAACACACCTTTAAAATTTCATGCAATTGTCGAAGATGGCTGTTAGCGTCTGTTAAGTTTTTATTCTGACCAGCGTCTTTCACAAGTAATATTGATGCATCAGTTATCGTCACGCGTGCGATAGCCTACGCTATCTAATGTGTTCCAAAATACCGCTCATGAAGAAGGCTCTTCTGGGACTCATACCTTGGGTCCTGTTGGTAACGGAAAGGTAGAGTCGAGTGGTTTGGATAGCCCTTGGGCTGGGAACCATTTGTACGGCCAACAGAATGCTCGTCCTACTGTAACTACCCTGCAGCATGGGCTCAAAGAGTGTTACACATTTTCTCCAACTTAGCCAAATGAAGAGGTTCGATTGATTATTTTCGCATTATGATGGTCTGTCGTGTGTCTTAAATGGGCTTGTGGCCTTTTCTCGAGTAACCCCCATAACCTTGATTTTTGGGTACGAAAATCAACTTGCTTATTCAATGACAGGTATACACACCAAATGCTTTACATTTTTGCGATATATTCCTAAGATCTAGTTCTCGAACAATCTTGAAAATTTTCTTTATTTCTTTATATTTTCCAGAAGTTGCCCCACTTGTATACCCAAAAATCACGTTAAGTCCATTGTGAGGCTGAAACATAGTTTATAAAGTGATGTAGCATGGAGATAGATCCTGTAAAACGTCTCCATTATCATCAGAAGGGTTCTGGGAACCTCATTTTTTAGTACTGAAGGACAAGTAAAATTTTTGTGCATGTAAAATTCGGTCCGAGGTGTGAAATTAGTTATATCAATGTCACTTAATAACCATCAAATCATGAAGCGACATGCCTCAAGGTATCAGGTAAAGGAAGGGAACCAACGAAAAATGCTGCTGTCGGCGCGCAAAAGAGGCTAAAATGCCCTCCTTCCTCATCACCTTTAAAAATCATCCCAAATATATTTGCACGTGAACATATTCGCGCTTTCTCACGCTGAGGGAGAAAGAGACAGCGACAGTGGTAAAGAGACGCAAAGGAGATGAATACTGTAAGATAGTAGAACTTGGTTGTGCTATAGAAACACTGAAGAAGACAATCGCAGTGTGAGAGAGATGGAGGGACTCAGTGGCAGTGGAACGTAGTGGACAATGCTGAGAAAAGAGTGGAAGAGACATAGTCAGTGAGAGAGGAATTAATAGAAGGAGAATGTGGAAATGGATAGGAGACAGTGATAGTGAGAGACAGACTCTATGACAGTGACACCGAGGAAAAGAGAGGAAGTGACAGTGAGAAGAGAGAGCAGCAGTGGGAGGGAATGAATGAGGTGGCAGCAGTAAGAGAGAGTAAGAGGGATCAAAGGCAGTGAGAGGAGACTGCAGTAGGAGGACAGGAGGAAAGAAACTGTGGGTGTGAAAGGAGGCAGTGGCAGAGCGAATCAAAGTGATGTTGAAGATAAGTTGGGCTAAATGTGAGAGTGACATGGGGAAAAGGATGGTTATGAGCAATGTTACAGCGACTGACTAGTGGGTGTGAGCGTGTTACACCTCAGGTTAAAAGAACGTGCATATGTTCATACGCCAAAAATTTTGGGAAGTTTTTAAAGGCGCTAAGGAAGGTTAAATGAGGCAACTGCTACCCCACATTTGAGTCAGAGTCTTTTAAAACAGAGGCCCTTTTTTGTGCTCTGTCAGGAGCATTATTCTTCTGGTAATTCTTTGAATGACAATATACAGGGTGTTTCAAAAATGACCGGTATATTTGAAACGGCAATAAAAACTGAACGAGCAGCGATAGAAATACACCGTTTGTTGCAATATGCTTGGGACAACAGTACATTTTCAGGCAGACAAACTTTCTAAATTACAGTAGTTACAATTTTCAACAACAGATGGCGCTGCGGTCTGGGAAACTCTATAGTACGATATTTTCCACATATCCACCATGCGTAGCAATAATATGGCGTAGTCTCTGAATGAAATTACCCGAAACCTTTGACAACGTGTCTGGCGGAATGGCTTCACATGCAGATGAGATGTACTGCTTCAGCTGTTCAATTGTTTCTGGTTTCTGGCGGTACACTTGGTCTTTCAAGTGTCCCCACAGAAAGAAGTCACAGGGGTTCATGTCTGGCGAATAGGGAGGCCAATCCACGCCGCCTCCTGTATGTTTCGGATAGCCCAAAGCAATCACACGATCATCGAAATATTCATTCAGGAAATTAAAGACGTCGGCCGTGTGATGTGGCCGGGCACCATCTTGCATAAACCACGAGGTGTTCGCAGTGTCGTCTAAGGCAGTTTGTACCGCCACAAATTCACGAAGAATGTCCAGATAGCGTGATGCAGTAATCGTTTCGGATCTGAAAAATGGGCCAATGATTCCTTTGGAAGAAATGGCGGCCCAGACCAGTACTTTTTGAGGATGCAGGGACGATGGGACTGCTACATGGGGCTTTTCGGTTCCCCATATGCGCCAGTTCTGTTTATTGACGAAGCCGTCGAGGTAAAAATAAGCTTCGTCAGTAAACCAAATGCTGCCCACATGCATATCGCCGTCATCAATCCTGTGCACTATATCGTTAGCGAATGTCTCTCGTGCAGCAATGGTAGCGGCACTGAGGGGTTGCTGCGTTTGAATTTTGTATGGATAGAGGTGTAAACTCTGGCGCATGAGACGATACGTGGACGTTGGCGTCATTTGGACCGCAGCTGCAACACGGCGAACGGAAACCCGAGGCCGCTGTTGGATCAACTGCTGCACTAGCTGCGCGTTGCCCTCTGTGGTTGCCATACGCAGTCGCCCTACCTTTCCAGCACGTTCATCCGTCACGTTCCCAGTCCGTTGAAATTTTTCAAACAGATCCTTTATTGTATCGCTTTTCGGTCCTTTGGTTACATTAAACCTCCGTTGAAAACTTCGTCTTGTTGCAGCAACACTGTGTTCTAGGCGGTGGAATTCCAACACCCGAAAAATCCTTTGTTCTAAGGAATAAACCACGTTGTCTACAGCACACTTGCACGTTGTGAACAGCACACGCTTGCAGCAGAAAGACGACGTACAGAATGGCGCACCCACAGACTGCGTTGTCTTCTATATCTTTCACAGCACTTGCAGCGCCATCTGTTGTTGAAAATTTTAACTACTGTAATTTCGAAAGTTTGTCCGCCTGAAAATGTACTATTGTCCCAAGCATATTGCAACAAACGGTGGATTTCTATCGCTGCTTGTTTAGTTTTTATTGCCGTTTCAAATATACCGGTCATTTTTGAAACACCCTGTACCCTCGCATGGCTTTAGTAAATAAGATTGCAATATAGTTTTAAGCTATTTCACTACTGCACATTTTCGACGTCGTAGGTATTTTCAAGTCCCTAAAATACACCCCGCATGTATTGTCGGTAAACGCTAATGTAGACTGATGCGCCAGCACATTGTGAGCACTCCACAGCGCGTGATAGATTGCCGCCTGGTGGCCTCGAATATACGAGACGCGTTTAAGGAGTGTGCGTGAGTCGAACAGAGACGGATGGGGAAAACATTCTAGCGAGGATAGGTGCCCCGGATGGAGAAATCTACTGACAGAAGCGACGTTGAGAAAGTGCTGATCGTTATAGCTTAGCGCCTGCGAACGAGCGCTTGTAAACTCCGAATATGCTGTACTGTCCGCGTGCTAGCGTCGTGACCATCTACGCAAAGTGGTTAGAGAAAGGCTAAACCGCGAGTGGATGTGTTGGGTGTACACGGCTCCAGACGGCTATCTGTGGCATGTAGTACTACAGAGTACAATACTGTCCCAGACAGAAGTTTTTTTTGGAGCCCACTCCTCAGTGCACATTGTTGAACACGGGACTGCACAGCAGATGACCTCTACCTGTTCCAATGTTCACCCATCGACTTCATCAGTCGCTATTGCACAGGGCATGATATCATGCAGATTAGAACCTGGATCTACGGAAACGTGTCGCCTGGGCCCATGAATAATGTTTCTTGTTACATTAGGTCGATCGTCGTCTCGAGATACGTCGTGACTCAGGGCAAGGAGCTGCTCAGAACATGCACGGTACACACCAGGGACGCAAGCTGGTTGGGACAGCATTACGCAGTGGGAGACGTTCACCTACGGCACTAATCAAAGGTAGCGGGAGAGATGTACACTGCGTGGGTATTAATGCGGGCTACTTGCATCCCTTCAGGATTTATGACATCCCTCACAGTGTTGGTTCAACCGTCAGGATAACTGCAAACTTAGAACAGTACTAAAGTGGTTCCTAGAAAGTTATACAGAAAATAAATTTAAAAAAAACCAAGCAACCTATGGATTAGTAAGGGAATTAAAAACTCATGTAAGAGGTAGAAGGAAGTTCGTATAAGGACCAGAATAAGTCAGTATCCAACATTACTGATGATGATGATGAAGTCCCATACTCCATGATAGAGCGTAGGGGAGACCCGCACCGCCGTAATAGGCAAGGTCCTCGTAGAGGTGGTTTGCCATTGCCTTCCTCCGACCGTAATGGGGATGAATGAGGATGAAGAAGACGACACAACAACACCCAGTCATCTCGAGGCAGGTGAAAATCCGTGATTCCGCCGGCAATCGAACCCGGGACCGCGTGCTCCGGAAGCGAGAACGCTACCGCGAGACCACGAGCTGCGGACTTCCAACATTATAATGTTACTTAAAATCCGTCTTGATTGCAATTTTTTTTATTATTCATATGACCGGTTTCGGTTCATTCAGAACCATTTTCAGATCTGATATTTCAGTTACAGGAGTAACCCGTACAAATCCAGCAACTTTCACATGCTACGTAGCATGTGATCTGATATGCTACGTAGCATGTGAAAGTTGCTGGATTTGTACGGGTTACTCCTGTAACTGAAATAACAGATCTGAAGATGGTTCTGAATGAACCGAAACCGGTCATATGAATAATAAAAAAAATTTGCAATCAAGACGGATTTTAAGTAACATTATAAAATCACTGATTGCTGTTATCCCATAAGACATTACGTCTGCTTTTGCTTCCAACATTACTTGCAACTACATAAAAAATATTATACTATTTTAAGGAAAGTCATCAAAATGTCCAGAAGTATAATAGTCATGACAGAAATAAATAGTGCATATAATAGGCTTAAAACTAACGTGATTATGTAGGCTTCTCCGGCGTAATAATTGATAATAGTCTTCTCGGGTCTACAGCCGGATCGTAAAGTAGTCTTGACATAATATTTCGGTGGTCCATTTGGCCGCCATCTTCAGGTGAGTATGTAGTTGTACGAACTGGCGGAACTCCATTCAGACTGCGAGCGAGAGGCTGCGAATGGCCAACAGCGCGTGGGAAAGAAATCGTCTTATTGCATTCTAGCGAAAGTGAACACAGAGTGCCCCAGTGACTGAAACTTGAAAAATCGATAAATGGCTATCAAAAACTATTCTGATTGCTGAATCAAAGACCGTTGTTTTTTAATGTCTGATAAAACAGAGGTCTAAATTTTACTTAAAGGGTAACTCTCCTCTCTATTTATACGGCTGTCAGATAGTCGAATTTCAATGGATTCTCTTAAAACATAGTGCCAATAGCGAGAAGCAGGGTCAACCGCTTTTCTCTCTTCATATACCATTCTGTGGCCTTCGGTAGGACAGTGTTCTGACACAGCGGATTATTTAGGCTCAACAAAACGTGTGCGACGCAAGAACTCCAGACATCGGTGCTGAACAATAAGAAGTGATCGATACAGGCTTTCCCACAATGGCAGGGCATCTTATACACACCGGATTTCCTCAATCCCGAGTCTTCCTTCACTGAGCCACGGAGTGCTCTAATCTTAGCAGACGGACGAAAAACTCTTTGAAACTCCCATCTGTCTGCTTCTCAGGATAGCCATTAAAACAATCGGAATAATTTTTGATGGTGATTTATCGGTTTTGCCAGCTTCCACCACTGGGGCAATATTCAAGGTGTTTCCGTAAGAGCGTGCATAAATGTAACAGGACAAAGAGAGTGCTCCACTGCACAATTCGACGTAGGGAACGTGGGATCGGAGAAGCCAGATGTGAAAGTGAGCTTCTCTACCCCTTTGTCTAGCATTACTGTTTTCCAGTTTATTTACAACTAACATGCTCGCACGTTTACACGTACGGTGCTTTTTATTTAAGTGTACATTTTTTATTTCCTGCTTGGAAACGAGGAGGACGAGCCTGACTACTTTGAAGTACACTACTGGCCATTAAAATTGCTACACCACGAAGATCACGTGCTACAGACGCGAAATTTAACCGACAGGAAGAAGATGCTGTGATATGCTAATGATTAGCTTTTCAGAAAATTCACACAAGGTTGGCGCCGGTGGCGACACCTACAACGCGCTGACATGAGGAGAGTTTCCAACCGATTTCTCATACACAATCAGCAGTTGACCGGCGTTGCCTGATGAAACGTTGTTGTGGTGCCTCGTGTAAGAAGGAGAAATGCGTACCATCACGTTTCCGACTTTGATAAAGGTTGGATTGTAGCCTATCGCCATTGCGGTTTATCGTACCGTGTCATTGCTGGTCGCGTTGATCGAGATCCAATGACTGTTAGCACAATATGGAATCGGTGGGTTCAGAAGGGTAATACGGACCGCCGTGCTGGATCCCAAAGGCCTCGTATCACTAGCAGTCGAGATGAAAGGCATCTTACCCTCATGGCTGTAACGCATCGTGCAGCCACGTCTCGATCTCTGAGTCAACAGATGGGGATGTTTGCAAGACAACAACCATTGCACGAACAGTTCGACGACGTTTGCAGCAGCATGGACTATCAGCTCGGAGACCATGGCGGCGGTTACTCCTGACGCTGCATCACAGACAGGAGCGCCAGCGATGATGTACTCAACGACGAACCTGGGTGCACGAGTGGCAAAACGTCATTTTTTCGGATGAATCCAGGTTCCGTGTACAGCATCATAATGGTCGCATCCGTGTTTGGCGACATCGAGGTGAACGCTCATTGGAAGCGCGTATTCGTCATCGCCATACTGGCATATCACCCGGCGTGATGGTATGGGGTGCCATTGATTACACGTCTCGGTCACCTCTTGCTCGCATTGATAGCACTTTGGAAAGTGGACGTTACATTTCAGATGTGTTACGACCCGTGACTCTACCCTTCATTCGATCCCTTCGAAACCCTACATTTCAGCAGGATAATGCACGACCGCATGTTGCAGATCCTGTACGGGCCTTTCTGGATACAGAAAATGTTCGACTGCTGCCCTGGCCAGCACATTCTCCAGATTTTTCACCAATTGAAAACGTCTGGTCAACGGTGGCCGAACAACTGGCTCGTCACAATACGCCAGGCACTGTTCTTGATGAACTATGGTATCGTGTTGAAGCTGCATGGGCAGCTGTACTTGTACACGCCATCCAAGCCCTGTTTGATTCAATGCCCAGGCGTATCAAGGCCGTTATTAGGGCCAGAGGTGGTTGTTCTGGGTACCGATTTCTCAGGATATATACACCCAAACTGCGTGAAAATGAAATCACATGTCAGTTCTAGTATAATATATTTGTCCAATGAATACCCGTTTATCATATGCATTTGTTCTTGGTGTAGCAATTTTAATGGCCAGTAGTGTATTTGCTGGTCGCTGGATTGGAAGGTTAGGTCCTATCCCATGGCCTGCGACGTCACCTGATCTGAATCCCCTTATGATTTCCTATGGGAATATATAAAGTGACTTGTTTATGAGACGCCAGTGGATACAGAGACGGAATTGGTTGCCAGTACTGTAGCTCCCTGTTATGGGATTTGAAACACACCAGAGATATTTGTCAGGTTGCGTCAGAATCTTGTTTGCCGATGTCATGCTTGCATTTAGGTTGATGGCCGTCAGTTTCAGCACATTTTGTAAGATATAGTACATATGGTACATTCATTGTGTCAGTGATGGTATTTGAATTTAACTGTAAGTAATGTAAATAAAAAGGTACACAGTACTGTGATTTTATTCCTATTATCTCCTTAAGCTGGCTTCTCCGACACCAAGTTCCCTAACTCAAATTGTTCAGTGAAGACTCCTCCACGTACTGCTAAATTTTGCACGCCCTCACGAAAACTGCATGTATATTCAGTTGCGCCACACGGCACTTAGGACGATTGCTTGCACAGTAACGTACGCTGGACCCACCTCTCGCAGTCGGAATTCAGTTAAGGTGAGTTCGTGGAACAGCATCCACACCTGAAGATGGTGGCTACGTGGGCCACGGAAATACTGTTTCAAGATGACTTCGTGATTCGGCTTCAACCCCAAAAGATTATTGTAAGATTAAAACTGTATGGGAGATTCTGAAAGGTTCAAGATACCGTTACAAATAAAGGAAACGAGAACGTTGTGACTAATTATTTAGAAGTTGCAAGCACTTTCAACACTCATTTTCTGAATGTAGCAGAACAAATAGTTCAGTTGAAGAAGGAAACCAATACACTAAAAATGCCATTCCACAAAACTGTAAATAACTAGAATAACTAGAAGTAGCACCAACATCCTTGACTGTAATTATGGGAATTACAAAAGTTCTAAGACACGAAAGAACATATGCAGTTGATGGAATTTCAAAGTAAATTAAGAATATATGCTCTAATTTAGTAAGTAAAGTCCTCAGTGATAAGTGTAATGTATCACTGCCACAGGGGATTTTTCCAGACATATTAAAAAATGCAACTGTTAAATCGCTGTATAAGAAGCTGACAATAAATATTTAAATAATTATTGCCCAGTTTCCTTATTGGCATCTTTATCAGAAATTTTTTAAAAGTAATGTACTCAAGAGTAGTCTCATATACAAACAGCAACAATTTACTTGATATATTACAGTTTAGAATGCGGAAGGTTTCTCGAGATAGGACGCTGTTTTTACATTCACCCACCAAATTTACAACCTTAACGCTAGCAGTACTAACACATTTTCCGTAAAGCATACTATCAAGAGGGGGGGGGGAGGGTGCACTTCATGCCCACCACAAAATAGTTTCAAAGAAAGGCGGTAATTCTTATTAACTCTTACGAACAACTTTTTCTTTAAATAGGTCCTAATGTATAAGAAGCGCTCAGTACCTGAAAATACCTTTTAGGACAATCTTGGCAGTACCTTGCACTTTCCGTAATGTGTACATAGAGAGGAGGGGTACTTTATGATCACCACAAAAAACTGAGAAATACAGATTTCGTTCACTGTCATTAAGTTTTATTCGCGACCTACTTTTTAAAGATACACAGAAGTGTAAGAAGGGCCCCGAACTTGAAACTATGAATATCACGTTGTGTGCGAAAAGTCACATTTACTATTAACACTGGAATATTTGGGTACTCATTACCTGAAAAATTCCAAACAACAACGGAATCTGATGTAAGAAATCATTACAAATAACAAATATTTTTTCACATTTTTTAAGATATGAGGTAAATGACTAGTTTGCAATACTTTCAAAAGATAAGCACAAACAATGAATATCGAGAGTAGCCATTTTTTGGGATCTTTGGAAGGTGTGTTTGATTGTGTAAATCATGTTACACTTTTTGTGGAACTGATGGCTTTTCACACAACTGGTTTGAATCACAGTTAACAAATAGAATGCAAAAAGTCGTCGTGAATAATTGAAACAAATGTTCCAAATGTACAAAACCTTGGTGGCTGAGAATAAATGTCACTAGCTTTCGAGTCAAGTGTAGAAGCATTTCCGAAACTTCAAAGTTCGTAAAAAGTTCGCGTGTGCTTGTGGTCAAAGTACACCGTGAGCGGCAAAATGGCGCTATCCTGTGGCTGCAGTCGCGAGTCGCGCTGGAAGGTGTGTCGTAGAGCTGCCCAGCTCTGCTGCGTGTCGGAGGGCCGCAGTCGCCGCCCCAGTAGCTGACGCAACCCTCCCCTCACCGCCCCGCCCACACTCCCCCCCCCCCTCCCACAAGCGGTGCAGTGCTCACGCCGTCCACCCTTTCAAGGCGGGGTAGCGGTTTGGTTAAGGACTATATGCGCTGCGTGCAGTAGTTTTGCGACTGCTGCTCCGTGTCGCTTGAAGTAGTGACTCAGTGACAGTACAGTGAACAGCCCAGTGGACCTGGATCTGGGACGGAAATTAAGTGCAGAAATCATCACTCGTGTGGCAACCAATAGGCGACGTGCGACGGCATGGATAGGTCGCAAATAGCGGCTGGACACACCCCAGCGGAAAGGGCGTCCACAACTGAAGATTACACTCCGGTGTCCCCCCCCCCCCTCCCTCCCCATCAGTCAAAGACTGGCGGCCATAGACAACACAATCTCTGAATCAGGAGCAAAACTCAAGGCCAAGCATCTGTCGACGACTATAGACTAAGGTACAAACTTTATCCCCTTGTCTTCAAGTTGACAGTAGCTGAAGCAAAGGTTGAACTACTGCAGGAGAAGAAAAGGCAACCTTGGTCCGATATCCGAAAAGCGTCAGACTCTGCCAGAGAGATGCAAGTAGACTATCCGAAAGAACAATTAGGGAAATTATACACTGAAACTGATGAACGCACACTAGGTAACTACATTCCTGGAAATTGAAATAAGAACACCGCGAATTCATTGTGCCAGGAAGGGGAAACTTTATTGACACATTCCTGGGGTCAGATACGTCACATGATCACACTGACAGAACCACAGGCACATAGACACAGGCAACACAGCATGCACAATGTCGGCACTAGTACAGTGTATATCCACCTTTCGCAGCAATGCAGGCTGCTATTCTCCCATGGAGACGATCGTAGAGATGCTGGATGTAGTCCTGTGGAACGGCTTGCCATGCCATTTCCACCTGGCGCCTCAGTTGGACCAGCGTTCGTGCTGGACGTGCAGACCGCGTGAGACGACGCTTCATCCAGTCCCAAACATGCTCAATGGGGGACAGATCCGGAGATCTTGCTGGCCAGGGTAGTTGACTTACACCTTCTAGAGCACGTTGGGTGGCACGGGATACATGCGGACGTGCATTGTCCTGTTGGAACAGCAAGTTCCCTTGCCGGTCTAGGAATGGTAGAACGATGGGTTCGATGACGGTTTGGATGTACCGTGCACTATTCAGTGTCCCCTCGACAGTCACCAGTGGTGTACGGCCAGTGTAGGAGATCGCTCCCCACACCATGATGCCGGGTGTTGGCCCTGTGTGCCTCGGTCGTATGTAGTCCTGATTGTGGCGCTCACCTGCACGGCGCCAAACACGCATACGACCATCATTGGCACCAAGGCAGAAGCGACTCTCATCGCTGAAGACGACACGTCTCCATTCGTCCCTCCATTCACGCCTATCGCAACACCACTGGAGGCGGGCTGCACGATGTTGGGGCGTGAGCGGAAGACGGCCTAACGGTGTGCGGGACCGTAGCCCAGCTTCATGGAGACGGTTGCGAATGGTCCTCGCCGATACCCCAGGAGCAACAGTGTCCCTAATTTGCTGGGAAGTGGCGGTGCGGTCCCCTACGGCACTGCGTAGGATCCTACGGTCTTGGCGTGCATCCGTGCGTCGCTGCGGTCCGGTCCCAAGTCGACGAGCACGTGCACCTTCCGCCGACCACTGGCGACAACATCGATGTACTGTGGAGACCTCACGCCCCACGTGTTGAGCAATTCGGCGGTACGTCCACCCGGCCTCCCGCATGCCCACTATACGCCCTCGCTGAAAGTCCGTCAACTGCACATACGGTTCACGTCCACGCTGTCGCGGCATGCTACCAGTGTTAAAGACTGCGATGGAGCCACGGCAAACTGGCTGACACTGACGGCGGCGGTGCACAAATGCTGCGCAGCTAGCGCCATTCGACGGCCAACACCGCGGTTCCTGGTGTGTCCGCTGTGCCGTGCGTGTGATCATTGCTTGTACAGCCCTCTCGCAGTGTCCGGAGCAAGTATGGTGGGTCTGACACACCGGTGTCAATGTGTTCTTTTTTCCATTTCCAGGAGTGTACAAGAACAAGTTAGGGAACTCACCACAAAGGTGATCGAGCAAGCACAAAACTAATCGCAGATATTAAATGAAACAACAAGTTTACTCTTACCAGTCACTGTTTGTTTACCTCCACGACTTTCAAAGGTTTAAATCTCCATCATCAGGTAGATTTACATATGTTAGTATGACATGTGTGTGCCTGCTGTGTCACGATTTTTTGGAGGAACCTGTGGCTCTGTGTCTACTTTCTCCCACTAGACAGAGCCAGAAGGCAACAACATACAGACACAGTAGACATGACGGATCGAAAAGTCATATAGACATCACACTCGTAAATAACGCTGCCAGAGGATGCGTAATGGACTGGAAAATGCAATACTACATTGCTGTCAGTGACTACCACGCGAGCACTTTCAGACTAACAAGACAAAACAACAAAACCAACACAGTATACACGAAACACTTATTGTTCCGCAGGGATGACTGACAGAGAGTAAGAGAAATAGAACAAGACAGAAACCTTGAAACCATCGACGGAAGCACTGACTTCAAGCCACACGGATTTACCAATAGCATCAAAAAAGCACAAAATGGGCAAATGAACTGATTAGACTAAAAAAAGGAACTTGGAGAGCGAGACGGTTATACGAACGGTCAATAGCAGAATGAGATACACAAAGAAGTCAGGAAGCATGTAGGCTCGTAACAGACCAATAGAAAAAGCAGTTGTTCAAAACACGTAAACAACTCTGGGCAGACGTGTGGCATCGAAAATACAGACAAAAATATGGGGGGAACTATACAAAATAGCTACTGAAAAAGTGGAGAGCCCACTGGTTCTAGGAACACTAAGACGACGGTGCGATGATAGAGGCACGGAGACAAACAGCATAATTCCTGCTGCACAAGCTCCTACCTGACGACATCGTCAATACTGACACACACAAACAAGCGAGAGGAGCTGAGCGCACCGCACAACACCCTCACAGTCACCTATACTTTTACGCAAGAAGAGGTGGCGATAGCGATCTCAGAGCATCTGGACCTGACGGAATTCATTCAGAAGTATCAAAATAGATAATACCACATATCACCCCAGCCCTCACAGTTCTGCCAAACGACGCTCTACGGCTGGGTCGAGTGCCTACAGTGTCTCTAAGAGAGTCGCAATAGAGAGGGCAGCCGACAGGGCTCCATCAGATCCCAAGGCACACAGGACAATATGTGTTATAAATACACTTGTCAAGGTCCAGTGAAAGCCCTTGTGCAGTGTTTTAAAGGCGCACAGAGTTCTCCATAGCCTAAGCGAACACCAATTCGGGTTCAGAGAGGGAAAGTCGATTGATGATACCATAAACCAAGCGTTACAAACAGCCAACAACACCAGGGTTGCTATGCAACGGCAATTATGATTGACATTGCGGGGGCCTTTGATAATATCTGGTGGCCCGCAATGTTCAAGAGATACAGACAACTGGAAATACCCAAAACATGATAAAACAGACCACTAGAATACTGTAAGAGAAGAGGGTTGGAAGGTGGATGAACGGCCGAAAAGTAACCAAACGAATTTCAGAATGCTGCCCCCAAGGGTCGATTTGTGGTGGTATCTTCTGGAACATCACTAGTCAACCCTTCCTGCGACTACTGGAGTCAACAATAACAACAGATGGAGTTCCCGCATATGCAGACTACCTTTTGCTCGTGTTGCCTGCTAACAATAGTTCCCAGCTACAATAACACAATAGTGTCACAACAACAGACTCATGATGATGATATTTGGTTTGTGGGGCGCTCAACTGCGTGGTTATCAGCGCCCGTACATTTTCCCAACCTTTGCTCAGTCCAGTTTCGCCACTTTCCTGGATGATGATGAAATGATGAGGACAACACAAACACCCAGTCATCTCGAGGCAAACAGACTCAAGATAGCCAATAGCAAAACAACATACACTTTACTGAATGGGTCTCATCAGAGAAACAATAGTGTTAAAATATGGAACACTAACATCAAATGAACAGTCACCACATGCTTTGCTGGGGTACACACAGAGGAAAGGCAAAATTTCCATGAACACATGCGCACAGTCACAAAAAAAGCAGAAAAAATACTACCCAAACTGGCAAGACTAAATTCAGAACAATTTAAACTCCCCTTGCTAGTTACACGGATATACCATTACTCTCTCTTCGAGTCGGTACTTAGATTTACCGCCAGCACGTGGGCTCAGAGGTTGCGCCTATCAACAAACTGAACCCTCGTCAGACGAGAGCAAAGAAGCGGCTTACTTAAGCTATCGGGAGTTTTTGGCATCACCTCAGTGGACTCACTCTGTGTGGTGCTCGGTATCTAGTACACAACAGACATTACGATACGGATATGTACTGGCTTGAGGTGTGAAGGCACAACCAGGTTCTAACAATCAACTGGGACGAAAAGCCAATTAAAAACTGTAGAATAGAACCTGGCAAGGTGAGTGGGACACAAGTGAAAAGAGTTACTAAACACAGCCTTCAGAAGTTCCTTCACCAAAGGAGTCTAAGTAAATATTCCAAAACTCGAATCAAGAACAGCTGCCAAATGAGTAACTTAGTCAGGGATATACTCGGAGTAATGAAGTAATTTAAATCACTGAATAAAAGCAAGTCTTCTGGTCCAGACCAATTAGGTTCCTCTCAGAACGTGCTATTCAAGAAATGTAGTAGGAGAAATCCACTAAATTACAGGCTCATCTCATTAACGTCAATATACAGCAGGATTTTGGAACATATATTGTGTTCGAACATTATGAATTACCTCGAAGAGAACGGTCTGTTGATACACAGTCAACACGGATTCTGGAAATATCGTTCTTGTGAAACAAAACTAGCTTTTTACTCAGACGAAGTGTTGGGTACTACTGACAAGGAATTTCCAGTTGATTTCGTATTTCTATATTTCCAGTAGGCTTTTGACATTGTATCACACAAGCGGCTTAGTGAAGTTGCGTGATTATGGAATATCGTCCCAGTTATGTGCCTGCACTCGTGATTTCCTGTCAGAGAAGTCACAATTCGCTGTAACTGACGGAAAGTCATTGAGTAAAACAGAAGTGATTTCTGACATTCCTCAAGGTATTGTCACAGGCCCTCTCCTGTTCCTTATCTATATAATCGATGCACGAACAATAACTTAGGTTGTTCGCAGATGATGCTGTCGTTTATCGTCTCGTAAAGTTATCAGAAGATCGAAAGAAATTGCGAAATGATTTAGAAAATACATCTGTATGGTGCAAAAATTGGCAGTTGACCCTAAATAATGAAAAGTAATATCCGGCGTTTCCCAAGGTAGTGTTATTGCCCCTCTATTGTTCCTGATCTATATTAACGACATAGGAGATAATCTGAGTACCCGTCTTAGATTGTTTGCAGTCATTTGCCTTCTTGTAAAGTTATCAGATGATCAAAGCGACTTGCAAAATGATTGAGATAAGGTATGTGTATGGTGCGAGAAGTGGCCATTGACCCTGAGTAAAAAAAAGTGCGAAGCTATTCACATGAGTACTAAAAGAAATCAGACAAATTTCGATTCCGCTATAAGTCACACAAATCTGAGGGCTGTAAATTCAACTAAATACTTAGGGATTACAACTACAAATAACCTAAATTGGAACGATCACATAGGTAATATTGTGGGTAGAACAAACCAAAGACTGCGATTCGTTGGCAGAACACTTAGAAGGTGGAACAGTTCTACCAAACAGACTGATTACACTACGCTTGTCCACTCTATTCTGGATAACAGCTTTGCGGTATGGGATCCGCATCAGGTGGGACTGACGGATGACATCGAAAAAGTACAAAGAAGGGCAGCTCGTTTTGTACTATCACGAAATAAGGGAGATAGTGTCACAGACATGGTAGGTGAATTGGAGTGGCAATCATTAAAACAAAGGCGTTTTTCGTTGCGACGGGATCTTCTCATGAAATTTCAATCACCAGTTTTCTCCTCCGATTGCGAAAACATTCTGTTGGCACCCACCTACATAGGGAGAAATGATCATCACGTTAAAGAAAGAGAAATTAGGGTTCGCACAGAAAGATTTAAGTGCTCGATTTTCCCGCGTGCCGTTCGAGAGTGGAGCGGTAGAGAGACAGCATGAAGGTGGTTCATTGAACCCTCTGCCAGGCACTTTATTGTGAATAGCAGAGTAATCACGTAGATGTAGATGTAAAAAAACTGTGAGGTCATCCACATGAATGCTAAAGGAATCCGTTTCAACTTCGGTTACACGATGAATCAGTCAAATCAAAACGTAGATCCATGTAGTTATGGATCAGTGGCGGCTATTCCTTTTGGACTCTAGGGCGGCGCCCTCCCAATAATATCTACCAAGTGAAAGGTAGCTGTACTTACTCATTGTGAATCAAATATTGACTTAACGTAAGGCCCTGATGAATGCTAGCTGCAACGCTGGCCGAAACGTATACTACCAGCCAGTTCATGTGAATGACCAATAGTTCCCGTGTGAGGGAATGATCAATGTTTTTGGAATGGTTTGGCTATTGGACTGTCGGGGAACAGTCTTGGCGGTTTGATGGAAGGCAGTCGGCGCATTTGGAAGAGTGCGGCTACTGGGAATCGGGTAGGAGCAGTGTGTTTGTTGTGTCGGCATGTTTAGGACGGCGTCCGCGCGAAGCGGATGAAGTGAACAAGTAGTGCCGCGCCTATGGTTCTAGTTTTGTTGTTTCGTTGTGAATATGTTGCTTGAAAGAGCCACCTCGTGTCCAAGTGGTGTGCTGGTTTCCTGTTTAAAATGAATGGTGCAAATCGCGTAAACAGTATTTTAACTATTGGTACTCAAAGTCTTACATTTGAGAGAAAGTTGGAACTGGAAACGTTAGGACCGTCAAGACCTGATATAAACATTGCACATAATACTCAAAATGCGTGGAAAATCTAAAGTAGTTTTGACAGAAAATTTACCACTTCTTTGTATGAACATGCGATTTGGCTGTGTGAACGTGAAGTAAGAAATGTGTTCTGTTACACGTGTCTGCTAATAAATATGGCACAAAGTGTTGGACCACAAGTGAGATAACGGACATTAAACACTTAGCTGACGAAGTTAGAAAACGTAAACTGAATAAACTACACATAAACAGTTGCATCGAGTTTACTGTGCTTGGCAAAGTCGATATAACATGACAGCTGGATACGGCCTATAGAATGAGGATCAAGAAGTTTAATGAAGATGTTCCTAAGAATAGTTAATCCTTCGCATATTAATCGACTGTATCAAGATCTACTGGAAGTCTGGACTTGTTCTAAGGGGACATGACGGATACTTCAGAGAATCCTGGTATTTTTCGGGGTTTGACCAATCTGATGGCAGAACGGAATTCCACGTTTAAAGAACGTACTGAAAAAAAAGTAAACCAATAATCGTGTATTTTTGGGGCTTTCCAAAACAACTCAGAACGAGCTGCTGGACTTTGTTTATCCCATTTGCCATGAGTTTATTTGTAAATAAATATCACAAACAGAGTACGTCCCAATTGAAGCTGATGAAACGTAGTCTGTGCAAGCTTGTCTTAACTCGCATTTATTGTTAGATATGTTTCAAAAGAGGAAGCCATGAGTTGATTTGTAAGGAAATATCGCAAACAGAGCACGTCCCAATTGAAGCTGATGAAACGTAGTCTGTGCAAGCTTGTCTTAACTTGCATTTATTTTTAGATATGTTTCAAAAGAGGAAGCGTATCAAATATTCCTAAATTTCGTAGAACCCAAAGACCTTACAGTTGCGGGAATGAGTACCGAAGTGTTCAACGATGTTAATAGATTAAAGATTGCCGACTCCCCAGAAAAATGGATAGCTGAGAATGATGATGGAGCTTCAGTTATTAGCGGTAGACACAATGGAGTGCAGACAACTGTAAAAGCATTATTTGAACGAGGAAATTTCGTACACTGTTATGCCCACCAACTCAAACTCATTGCAGAATTCTGTGCCGCACATCACAAAGAATGTTGAATTATTTTTTTAGCAATTTATAGGGATACTCTACTTTGTTCTTGAAGTCAGTGAAAAGAACTGCCATACTGGATAATTTCGTGAAGACACATATTCCAAGAAATGCTGACACTTAGTGAAATTTCAAAACATACGTAATGTGTGAACCGCGTATTTAAGTACAAGAAAGAAACAGCTGAGAGTATTGGGATTACTGAGGATGATGATAGCAATGATTACTCAACAACCAAGAAAGCAAATGGACTTCGGAAACTTCTCAACAACGACCAAAAATTGATCTTTTGCCTTGAGTTTTTCAATAAAGTCCTGCCGCACTGCGACATTTTGTTTAATCAACTTAGATTTTGATAGTGTTAAAGCTCTTAAGAACGTCTCTGATTTAAAGTCAGCTATACAACTGACGAGAATGTCTCTTAATCTCAATCATCACTTGAGTAACGGGAATAGAAAGGAATAGATCACAGGCCCAAAACGTTTCCGATTTGTATACTCCCGTAACACTGTTGCAAAGAATACCTGTGACTCCGTTAAGGCTACAACTGACAAGCGTTCCACATTTAGCAATCACTTGTCAGCAGAAGAATAATTTCGAAGCTGTTTTACTGGAATCAATGAATATATTACGAATTATTTGAAATACCAGTGACAACAGCGGAAAGTAAGAGGTGTTTCTCCACACTGAAAAGAATAAAGACTTTCACTAGAAATACAATGAAAGACGAGAGAATTGAAATGTATCGATAGCAGCGACGAAACAGTAGTGGCTGTGCCGTTGTTTGTCTTTGTGTGTGGAGGGTCTCTTTCGCATTGTGATCAAAGAGAGGGCAGAGCAGCTTATGAAAGATATGAATTTGCACAATTTTAATGAGCTTTTAACTGACCACTTTGCTGAAGAGAAGAAGAGGAGAATGGACGTCGTTTTAATTTTATTCCATTAATTACTGTTTTGCCCGCAGAAAATATTAAAAACTACTCGTATATATTTGTACGAAAATTTATGTACTCGTATTTTGGTATCAGAGTAAGAAGTTGTATTACAAGACGGATTAAAACAGGTAGCTTTTTAATTCACTAAATGCTATATTTTCCCCATTCAAGAAAAGTTAAGGTACAAAATATTACATGGAATTGTTTGATCAGATGTGTCACCTCTCTTGATCTGAAGCCCACCGGCTGCCACTGGTATAGATGTAGAAGGACCGCAGGCTACACCTGTTCTTTCCAGATGTAAGGGAGAGACTAAAACTCAAACATACCGATCCGAGCCGCGGCAAAATCCATTTCTTAATAGGACACGGCCATTATCCCAGGCGCTTAAACCGCGTGAGTCTGAGGGAGACAATAATATGCACATGTGGGGAAGAAGGCTACCCAGAACACATTGACTTTTTCTGCGGACAATTTCTGAGGGAG
The DNA here is from genome assembly GCF_023864275.1 of Schistocerca cancellata. Classification (NCBI taxonomy): domain Eukaryota; kingdom Metazoa; phylum Arthropoda; class Insecta; order Orthoptera; family Acrididae; genus Schistocerca; species Schistocerca cancellata. The sequence continues at coordinate 748,563,289 of NC_064630.1, forward strand.
ACAATAATATGCACATTTGGGGAAGAAGGCTCCCCAGAAAACATTGTCTTTTTCTGCGGACAATATACCAACATACATACACTCAAACCTCAACATTGTCCAAGAGACGAAGACCAGTGGACCATGTTAAACACGCTCACTGACTACATATCCAAAGCGACCTGTAGAGAGCATGTCCGAGCCACACAACGAGTCTACACACCCTGAGACTCCACTTCGCAGCAAAACGACTAGTAGCAGACGAACCTGTACGGTGAAAACACCAACGAGTTATGGAATCGATATCTCCTGTATACGCTGATGACGCACTCTGTCGACAGTATGTTTTTCCATGCTTCTGTCTCCCATGCATTTGGCTGGGCCACAAGCACTATGCAGTTTGTGCTAAAGAGGGTGGACACCTATATCCTAATTCAATATCTCCTCTCCCAGAGAAACTAAAACATGAACAATCGGTGACAAATGACTCCATCTGCAATTCAGTTTTCAGGTTCTTGTCGCTGACTAACATATCAGTTGTATCAATCCACCAAAGCCACCCTGTTCCTTCCTCTGCCCACAAATAACTATTTTCTTTCCTCTCGTCGGACAGCTGTCTGATAATCCTGTCATTAGCACATATGGCAGTAGTAGGTTAGAAGGGTTCTCGATGCAATTTTGATATCAAAATTGATATGCAAATTAATTTAATTGATCAATGAATCACCCCACCCACGCCCAGCCCCGCCCACCATCTCTGGCCACCAACCATCCCATCCCCACCCCCAGATGACATCACATGTTTTTCTTAGCTGCACGTGTACCCAGCCCCTCCTCCTCCTCACCCCTCCCCTAGTCACCTCCCTTCCCACAACCAACCCTATTGGGGGGAATTTCAAATTTTGGTGGGAATTTCTTTGTCCCAGGGCTGTGCTGACATTCCTCCCCACCCCCACCCAGTAATTGGCGGGAAGTTAATAATTGGTAGTACCCTTTCAGGGACATGAACCCTGGTCCTTCTGGGCGTAAAGCCCAAGTGCATCCCCCTAACACAATTAAACCGCCAGAGGCACTTGGAACTGATGAGGGATTAAAAATGGCGGTGCCCTTTCAGGTACTAGAACCCTGGTCCTTCTGGGTGGAAAGCCCAAGAGCACCCCCAACACATGGTTACTATCTAGATGTGGGAGAGGAAGGTTAGGTTAGTGTACATTACTCAGTTTGGTCATGAAACTGACGCAAAGATCGATCCTAATTACGCAGTTAACCACAAAGGTCGGCCCTGATCACAACTACACTCCTGGAAATTGAAATAAGAACACCATGAATTCATTGTCCCAGGAAGGGGAAACTTTATTGACACATTCCTGGGGTCAGATACATCACATGATCACACTGACAGAACCACAGGCACATAGACACAGGCAACAGAGCATGCACAATGTCGGCACTAGTACAGTGTATATCCACCTTTCGCAGCAATGCAGGCTGCTATTCTCCCATGGAGACGATCGTAGAGATGCTGGATGTAGTCCTGTGGAACGGCTTGCCATGCCATTTCCACCTGGCGCCTCAGTTGGACCAGCGTTCGTGCTGGACGTGCAGACCGCGTGAGACGACGCTTCATCCAGTCCCAAACATGCTCAATGGGGGACAGATCCGGAGATCTTGCTGGCCAGGGTAGTTGACTTACACCTTCTAGAGCACGTTGGGTGGCACGGGATACATGCGGACGTGCATTGTCCTGTTGGAACAGCAAGTTCCCTTGCCGGTCTAGGAATGGTAGAACGATGGGTTCGATGACGGTTTGGATGTACCGTGCACTATTCAGTGTCCCCTCGACGATCACCAGTGGTGTACGGCCAGTGTAGGAGATCGCTCCCCACACCATGATGCCGGGTGTTGGCCCTGTGTGCCTCGGTCGTATGCAGTCTTGATTGTGGCGCTCACCTGCACGGCGCCAAACACGCATACGACCATCATTGGCACCAAGGCAGAAGCGACTCTCATCGCTGAAGACGACACGTCTCCATTCGTCCCTCCATTCACGCCTGTCGCGACACCACTGGAGGCGGGCTGCACGATGTTGGGGCGTGAGCGGAAGACGGCCTAACGGTGTGCGGGACCGTAGCCCAGCTTCATGGAGACGGTTGCGAATGGTCCTCGCCGATACCCCAGGAGCAACAGTGTCCCTAATTTGCTGGGAAGTGGCGGTGCGGTCCCCTACGGCACTGCGTAGGATCCTACGGTCTTGGCGTGCATCCGTGCGTCGCTGCGGTCCGGTCCCAGGTCGACGGGCACGTGCACCTTCCGCCGACCACTGGCGACAACATCGATGTACTGTGGAGACCTCACGCCCCACGTGTTGAGCAATTCGGCGGTACGTCCACCCGGCCTCCCGCATGCCCACTATACGCCCTCGCTCAAAGTCCGTCAACTGCACATACGGTTCACGTCCACGCTGTCGCGGCATGCTACCAGTGTTAAAGACTGCGATGGAGCTCCGTATGCCACGGCAAACTGGCTGACACTGACGGCGGCGGTGCACAAATACTGCGCAGCTAGCGCCATTCGACGGCCAACACCGCGGTTCCTGGTGTGTCCGCTGTGCCGTGCGTGTGATCATTGCTTGTACAGCCCTCTCGCAGTGTCCGGAGAAAGTATGGTGGGTCTGACACACCGGTGTCAATGTGTTCTTTTTTCCATTTCCAGGAGTGTATATGCATAGTGTTACACAAGGACAGCAAAAAAGCGCAATACGGTGCAAAACTGACGATGCCATACAACTGGTGTTATCCTCCTGGAAAAAAATCACAATACCACTCGAAACTGACGCAAATGTCGATCCTAGTTACGTAATTAATCACAAAGATCGGGCCTAATCACAAAGTTATATACATAGCGCTACACGCCATAAAATTGCAATACAACTCAAAAGCTAACGATACTATGCCACTGGTATTATCCTGCTGGAAAAGGTTTCGCAATACCACTCGAAACATGCAAATATCGATCCTAATTGCGGTATTAATCACAAAGATCGAGACTAATTACACAACTATATGCATAGTGTTACACAAGGACAGCAAAAAAGCGCTATACGGTGCAAAACTGACGATACCATACAACTGGTGTTATCCTGCTGGGAAAAAATTTGTCAATACCACTCGAAACCAGCGATAGAAACACCCAAACTCTACCCTACACATACAAGCTGGCGGGAAAAAGGCTGGGGTGTAAGGTAGTATGTTTATTCTTTTTGGTGGTAATTACGTTCAACTGACTAGACGCTGGTGTTGGACAGAGAGGAGTTTAAAAAGTGTATTACCTGGAAGCATACAGTATCTATCGTTGTTTAACATCAGAGTTCGCTTCAGTTGCCTACCAAAAATCACCCTACAGCCCAGGTAATCGAAGCCAATACACGCTATCATAGCTGATGATAAAAATGTGTCACAGTTCTAATTACACTTCGAAATTATCATGAAAAAAGAAACCAGCACTCATAATGAACGAGTCATAATGCAGCATATGTAATGGGAAAAATCGTCTACCCTAAAAGACTGCAAAGGGGGTGTTCTCCTCGATGCACAATCACAAAATGCCGAAAATCGAGGCCCTCTCCCCTCCCTCCCTCCCTCCCTCCCTCCCTCCTGCGAGGGAGGGAGCTACTCCGCCGATAGCCTGACAGCACGTGCTGACCGCTGCCCGCCTTGATGTAATGGTCCTTCGCCAACACAAAAGCAGTTATGGTTACCTAAACAATAGGAGCTAAAAGGACGGCTGTCCCAAATGCAACTTGTTCGTCTGAAGTATAGTGACACAGCCACCTCTAATAGTTAGGGGGCGCACCTGACACAGACTAGGCAGGCCCCCAACGGCCTCACATTCTGTGATGGAAAACAGTTTTATTTAATGTCAACAATTCTTTCTTGCAATCTGTTAAAAGTCTTTCCTGGAAAGACCGAACCGGTTTTCATCTTGTTTTATGAGCCAAATCGGTATAGGTCTTTACGTTTGACTGCACTCGCATCTCACTATTTTATGACGTACAGCGAAGTGTACCGCCACCGATCACAAATGATCAGGCAAGACATACCCACTCTGAGTAAAATCAGGCACTTTGACTATTTTGATGCGAAAACTACCGATCACCGCAGAATGTCCTCGTTATGGCGAAATTAAATTCATCGTGAGAGTCACTTTGCATTGCGAGTAATTTCTTTTTATGCAGTCGGATAACACTCACCATGTAGGTCGAATGGGAATCCACGGAGGGAACGAGATGGTCTTTTCGAGGAACACTATTGAGAAATGACGTCTGAAGCCGATCACAGAGGGATTCTACAGTCCACAACATACATTCCACAAAATGGTTACGCTTTCTGGTAGAAATTCTGTCCGCGATTTGGAATCAGGTCTATCCATTCAGCCACATACTTGCGTTGGATCCTGTAGATATATCTTTTAATGATTACAGACACTGGTGAATCATATTCGTGGCACTATCATATCTCGATATGAGTCACTCGCCAATCTGCTAAGGATCCCATACCACAAAAACTCCAGCGCTGTTTTTTAGACAGTCCTTCTGCATCTTGTAACTGCATCTATCTCTATGCCCCCCGTCAACGATGCAGCTTATTCCATGTGATCGTACCAGTTTAAGACTGATCTGCACGGAAGTCAGAGAGTGCTATATTTAAGACCTTCTGAGTTAATGCGACAGGAGCGCATGTTGACCACTCAGTAGAAATGGCACCGTGATGTCATACTTCCGCCAACTGTGTACAGCGTATAAGACCAGCGCCAAACGAACCATTCCCCTGCTATACCAGATAGTAGGAGAGATAGTACGAGCAGTTACAGCTGTGTTTGTTGTTGGGAAAATTAGGAAGGCCACACATTATACATGGCATGGAGGAAGGACGAGGATTTTGCGACACATCTCCAAACCACATACAGGTAATCAGAAGCAGATCTGTGTCTCTCACGGTGCATTCATGTCTATCACCCAAACATATGTGGCGATCCTATTAAATACACTGGTATTGGTTCATTGGAGCAGCTGATTCGTGATGTAAGTCGCTACCACAGACCGGCGGTTCCTGTATTGCCCCTTCATAAGCAGTTTAATACATATTTTTTCGGTTGTAACACATCCAATCAGTGTAGACCATCATATGATGGCGAAATTTTTTCCCAGCAGCATAACACCAGTTGTATGGCATCGTCAGTTTTTGCGCTGTATTACGATTTTGGCCCACCTTTGTGTAGCGCTATCCATATAACTGTGTAAATAGCCCTGATTTTTGCGATTAATTACGTAATTAGGATCGATCTTTCCGTCAGTTTCCCGACCGAAATAGGTAAAGTACACTAAACTAACCCTCCCCTCCAGCATCTCGTTTCCAGGTGATGGGGGTGCAGTTGGGCTTCCCGCCCAGGATGACCAGGGACCGAATACCGGAAAGGGCACCGCCATTTTAAACTTCCCGTCAATTCCAAGCGGCTCTGGTCGTTTATTTATATTAGGAGGGGTGCACTTGTGCTTTATGCCCAGGAGTACCAGGGTTGGAGTCTTGGAAATGGTACTACCAATTTTTAATTTCCCGCCAATTCCCGAATGGGGGTGGGGAGGAATGTCAGCACAGCCCTCGGACAAGAAATTCTCGCCAAAATTCAAACTTCCCACCAACAGGGTTGATTGTGGGGAGGGGGGGGGTTGAGAAGGGGAGAGGGGTGAGAGATCTGGGGCACTCGTGCATATGAGAAAAACACGTGATGGGCGGAGGTGGGCGTGGTCGGGGGCGCGGTCTGTGAGCGAGGGTGGGCGGGGCGGGAGTGATTAATTGATTAATTTAATTGTTTTGCATATCAATTTGATATCAAAATTGCACCTAGAACTCCACTATCCAACTACTTATGGAATGAGATCCGCAGAGGAAATGAGGCACATACCATGTTTCAATCACGACTGAGACAACTACGGAGACTTCCTGCAGGGGCTGATGCAATCTCGCATAGAGCAGTCTACTCATGATGATGAGCTACTTTGCCACTACGTGAGCCACCTTGCCCGAATGCCGTTACTTCTGTCGACCCGGAAGAACGTCTGGTGCTGTCCGCTGGTGCCTATCCCGGCTGCCGCTTCCGCGGGACATCTAGGTGACCGCCCTTGCCACTAGATGCAACTTCTCCTGAGGTCGCGACCACACCGACGCCAACTCGCATCTCTGGACCACTGTCACGGGGGTAGGCGACTCGTCTGAAGTGAGTGGAAGGGTGAAGTGTAAGCATGTGGTATGTTCTTTGTTTCAGTGCTGCCAATAGCAGTGGCAGAACGTATTCCCGCAAAGTGGCGCGACCACACCGACGCGAACTCATATACCTGGACCACTGACCACTGTCACGGAGGAAGACGACTCGTGTGAAGTCAGTGGAAGCGTCAAACGTAAGAGTGTGATATGTTCTTTCTTTTGGTACTGCCAATGGCAGGGGCAGATCCCACAAAACGTAGTCCCGCTCCACCCGTCAGGACAAGGACGCGAACACACCGACGCCACCTCACAACACTGGACCACTGTTACGGAGGTAGACGACTCGTCTGAAGTGAGTGGAAGGGCGAAGTGTGTGATATGTTCGATATGTTAATTATTTTGGTACGCCAATATCAGTGGCAGAACATAGTCCCGAAAACCACAAATCCCTTCCCCCCCTCGCCTGCAGAGAATAGTTGTTACCGAATCGCCGGCCGTTGGGGCCGTGCGGTTCTAGGCGCTACAGTCTGGAGCCGAGCGACCGCTGCGGTCGCAGGTTCGAATCCTGCCTCGGGCATGGATGTGTGTGATGTCCTTAGGTTAGTTAGGTTTAAGTAGTTCTAAGTTCTAGGGGACTGATGACCTCAGAAGTTAAGTCCCATAGTTCAAAAATGGTTCAAATGGCTCTGAGCACTATGGGACTTAACATCTGTGGTCATCAGTCCCCTAGAACTTAGAACTACTTAAACCTAACTAACCTAAGGACATCACACACAGCCATGCCCGAGGCAGGATTCCAACCTGCGACCGTAGCGGTCGCGCAGTTCCAGACTGTAGCGCCTAGAACCGCTCGGCCACTCCGGCCGGCTAAGTCCCATAGTGCTCAGAGCCATTTGAACCATTTTTTGTTCCCGAATCCTGAGACCTTAGTGAACTGTGCGTTGTATTTATTGCCAAGCTTATCAGTGTATTATATTTTCTTTTTCCTTCTTTAGTTTTCAAACAGTACAGGTTGTGCCTCTCAGAAACGTAAAGACTATTTCACAGGTTTTCTTAACTAACTCGTCAAGATAGTTCTAGTTCTTTAACTTAAGTTTTTGCTAAATCAGCTACGAAGGATTTCTCCTACGGATAGCCTCCTTTGAAGGACTTCATACAACACTCACTATAAATGATTTTTTAAAAGTGAAACTTCTTGTGTTTCATTCGTAGGGTATAAATTTCTTTTGTATAATTAATTCTACTCGCCATTATGTTGTCATGTCCTTGTTTTGATCTTTTGAACTGTCTTATAGAATGTGATACATAATTCTTATTATTTCTCACGACCTACAAAATGTCACACTAGCATCCAGTACACATTCCTCATTTGGTAAGGGTACTGTATGTATGTAAGTCAACAGAGCAATTTTGAAGGTTAAACTATTGTAATAAGGACATTTGTCTTCTTGGAGGATGACGATTCTGTTTGTGTAGGTGTAACGGCTCCATATGAGCCGCTACACGGTTCTATGAATGTTAACAGCAGTGTAGTCAACCATTGTTCAGAGCTTCGAATACGGCTACGTTGGGTCAGACAGGCATTAGTGGCCACTGGTCAGCACCCATTGTGATGTTGGTACAGGTATAAACCGCTTACGCTCTCTGAGCCCTTTCGGCCACCTTGTGTTAACTCAGGACGGCAGAGAGTATTAGGTTACTCTTCACTAGGGCGCCGGTGAGTACGGGTGCTCTGAGGAGCACCTCTGCTGAGTTGAAATGTGTGAAAGTTTTGTTTGAGTTTCCGGCAGTCACTCTGGTGCGTGGCACTGATAATCACTCCGCACCAACTAATCCAATCAGGGAACGGTGTTAATTTCAGTAATATTCAATTTATTCGGTGAGATGTTTTGTGCAACTACTACGGGGTTATTACAAATGATCGAAGCGATTTCACAGCTCTACAATAACTTTATTATTTGAGATATTTTCACAATGCTTCGCACACACATGCAAAAACTCAAAAAGTTTTTTTAGGCATTCACAAATGTTCGATACGTGCCCCTTTAGTGATTCGGCAGACATCAAGCCGATAATCAAGTTCCTCCCACACTCGGCGCAGCATGTCCCCATCAATGAGTTCGAAAGCATCGTTGATGCGAGCTCGCAGTTCTGGCACGTTTCTTGGTAGAGGAGGTTTAAACACTGAATCTTCCACATAACTCCAAAGAAAGAAATCGCATGGGGTTAAGTCGGGAGAGCGTGGAGGCCATGACACGAATTGCTGACCGTGATCTCCACCACGACCGATCCATCGGTTTTCCAATCTCCTGTTTAAGAAATGCCGAACATCGTGATGGAAGTGCGGTGGAGCACCATCCTGTTGAAAGATGAAGTCGGCGCTGTCGGTCTCCAGTTGTGGCATGAGCCAATTTTTCAGCATGTCCAGATACACGCATGAAACTTGCCCGCACGCGTTCAACTGTTTCCTCGCTCACTGCAGGCCGACCCGTTGATTTCCCAATACAGAGGCATCCAGAAGCTTTAAACTGCGCATACCATCGCCGAATGGAGTTAGCAGTTGGTGGATCTTTGTTGAACTTCGTCCTGATGTGTCGTCGCACTGTTATGACTGACTGATGTGAGTGCATTTCAAGCACGACATACACTTTCTCGGCTCCTGTCGCCATTTTGTCTCACTGCGCTCTCGAGCGCTCTGGCGGCAGAAAGCTGAAGTGCGGCTTCAGCCGAACAGAACTTTATGAGTTTTTCTACGTATCTGTAGTGTGTCGTGACCATATGTCAATGAATAGAGCTACAGTGAATTTATGAAATCGCTTCAATCATTTGTAATAGCCCTGTACTTACCCTCGACGAACGGTGCCACCACGTCATGTGCTGCTCTAGTTAGTTTAGCGTATTATGTATGAATGTGTTGTGTGCTGCCGGCCGGTGTGGCCGTGCGGTTCTAAGCGCGTCAGTTTGGAACCGCGTGACCGCTACGGTCGTAGGTTCGAATCCTGCCTCGGGCATGGATGTGTGTGATGTCCTTAGTTTAGTTAGGTTTAAGTAGTTCTAAGTTCTAGGGGACTGATGACCTCAGTAGTTAAGTCCCATAGTGCTCAGAGCCATTTGAACCATTTGTTGTGTGCTTGGTGGAATCCTTCTGCTAAATTTTATTTAATTTACCGTCAAATTTGTGTTTCATTCCCAAGCCCGTACTCCGGTGCACCACGTGTGTTTCTGCGTACACCATGAGGCTCCACTTCGACATAAACACCTCTCGTGTTCCAATTGAAGCCTCAGTCTCGTGACGGAATAGATGTGTTCTGATTTGGTAAACTTATTTACGAAATTACTGAGTTGTACGGAATTTTAGAAGTGGACCTTGCTCTCTGAAATTGACCGTTAAAGGCAGTCGCGCTATGACCTAGTGAGATTACATGTGGAATAGGGAAGCATTTATCCCAAATTCTATCTTTCGATGTGTGAATGACCGATGTGAATGTTGCCTGTGTGATCTTGATAAATCGTATCCAGTAATTTTACTTTTTTGCCCCACATGTGTCAGTCCAGATGCTGCGCTGTATAGTGTGCCATGTGTCGATGCACGCGCTAGCATCCCAAGCAACTGTATTTTAACTTCTATGTCTGTGTTTACGTTAATGATGAAATAAATGTGAATTATCACTAAATTATTTGTTATTACATCTCACTGCACCATTCCGCTCCCTTGTCAGGATCCTTAAAACCAGCCAGTTTGCACCTCCTCCTAGCAATGTTTCAGTGAAATTTATCCTGATTATTACATATACAATATATGGATCGGCATTTCTGGTCAGCCAGAGCGAAGGTGATCGCAAAAATCAGAAGTATTAATGTCACTGTTGTTCAGGCAGAGTCTGTTTGTTACCACTTGGTGACGCCAGTGGGCATTGTTTGTCGTTCCGCGTTCGCACTATTTCAGTCGGGTCTGTGTGATATGCCTCAAGGGCTCTCTTTCCCGATCGGCAATGTTCTTAATAGTCAGGGGTAAGGTGTTAAGGAAACTCTCACTCACAAATTTTGTAAGGCTCTATAACGTGATAGTTGATCCCACTCCTGTATGCGAATCCAGCCAACATCTCGTTGCCCAAGTTACATCGCTCTTATTTATATTCCATTAAATATTTGTGTCTGGTAATACTTTAGGAATCCTCGCAGTAGATTAATTTGTGGTACCATAAGCTTTGTGTTATTTAGTATTTATTATGAGGGCCATCTGCCAGATACGAGTGATCAGCTATTAAATTATCATAAATAGAATTATATCGAAGTCACAACTTTCAAACTGACCACAAACAGGGTCATATCATAATTTCCTCCATAAATTCTCTGTTGCGTGAAAAGAACTTCGGCAGTTAATGGGGGGGGGGGGGTTGAGTGTATTAGCCTCACTAATACGGATTTCTTTCATGAATTTGGGTAGCATGACCACCTCACAATCCCGCCACCTCGCAACTACTACAACAGGAATAACATAAAAAACATGACGTATCACAGAAAACTCTTCTCACAATTGTCGCCAACGTCTTAGCGACGTGTAAAAAAAAAAAAATTTCAAATGTGTGTGAAATCTTATGGGACTTAACTGCTAAGGTCATCAGTCCCTAAGCTTACACACTACTTAACCCAAATTATCCTAAGGACAAACACACACACCCATGCCCGAAGGAGGACTCGAACCTCCGCCGGGACCAGCTGCGTGTATTCTTCAATTCCCATGTGGGAAATAAGTGGTTGTGTTTTCATTAGTTATTAGTTCTCTGAAAGAAACGTTGAGTGTAGTGTTCACAAGCCGCAGTTTGGTTGTGAAAGATCAGTGCTGATTTCCATTCAACGCCGATCAAAGCGTTTGTGTCTTATATGAAATCCCCTCTCCGTTTCGAAAATCACCTGACGTTACTGGAGCCAAATATGTTTTTTTTTTTTTTTTTTTTTTCTACTAACTGGTTTGATGCGGCCCGCCACTTGCAACCTACGTCCTCAAATATTTGCTTGACGTATTCCAATCTCTGTCTTCCTCTACAGTTTTTTCCCTCAACAGCTCCCTCTAGTACCATGGAAGTCATTCCCTCATATCTTAGCAGATGTCCTATCATCCTGTCCCTTCTCCTTATCAGTGTTTTCCCCATATTCCTTTCCTCTCCGATTCTGCGTAGAACCTCCTCATTCCTTACCTTATCAGTCCACCTAATTTTCAACATTCGTCTATAGCACCACATCTCAAACGCTTCGATTCTCTTCTGTTCCGGTTTTCCAACAGCCCATGTTTCACTACCATACAATGCTGTACTCCAGACGTACATCCTCAGAAATTTCTTCCTCAAATTAAGGCCGGTATTTGATATTAGTAGACTTCTCTGGGCCAGAAATACCTTTTTTGCCATAGCGAGTCTGCTTTTAATGTCCTCCTTGCTCCGTCCGTCATTGGTTATTTTACTGCCTAGGTAGCAGAATTCCTTAACTTCATTGACTTCGTGACCATCAATCCTGATGTTAAGTTTCTCGCTGTTCTCATTTCTACTACTTCTGTTTACCTTCGTCTTTCTCCGATGTACTCTCAAACCATACTGTGTACTCATTAGACTGTTCATTCCGTTCAGCAGATCATTTAATTCTTCTTCACTTTCATTCAGGATAGCAATGTCATCAGCGAATCGTATCATTGATATCTTTTCACCTTGTATTTTAATTCCACTCCTGAACCTTTTATTTCCATCATTGCTTCCTCGATGTACAGATTGAAGAGTAGTGGCGAAAGGCTACAGCCTTGTCTTACACCCTTCTTAATACGAGCACTTCGTTCTTGATCGTCCACTCTTATTATTCCCTCTAGGTTGTTGTACATATTGTATATGACCCGTCTCTCCCTATAGCTTACACCTACTTTTGTCAGAATCTCGAACAGCTTGCACCATTTTATATTGTCGAACGCTTTTTCCAGGTCGACAAATCCAATGAAAGTGTCTTGATTTTTCTTTAGCCTTGCTTCCATTATTAGCCGTAACGTCAGAATTGCCTTTCTCGTCCCTTTACTTTTCCTAAAGCCAAACTGATCGTCACTTAGCGCATTCTCAATTTTCTTTTCCATTCTTCTGTATATTATTCTTGTAAGCAGCTTCGGTGCATAAGCTGTTAACCTGATTGTGCGATAAATTTCGCACTTGTCAGCTCTTGCCGTCTTCGGAATTGTGTGGATGATGCTTTATGAGGGCAGTAATCGTCAAATATTTGGATGTCATAGGTAATGCTTGAAACTGTAGTCCATTATTGTGTAGTGACCATTAGAACTATAATTATTAGTGAGAAGTACTGAAATTCTGAACGGTAATGATCCTTCGTACAATTTCAAGCGTATATCAATATGATGTGGCTAATGGTAATCAGTATTGTGATAAACTGATGAAGCAAAACACTGCGATCACCTGCTCAGTAGCTTGTCTGTCCGTGTTCGGAACGAAATACTTGACTGATTCTGAGTATCAGGGATCCAAGAGCTTGTTAGTGAGTTTGTGGAGGTATGTGGCATTAGATGTACACGCACAGGTCGTGTAATTCGAGTAAATAAATTGCTCTGATTTACGTGTGGGGTGATGGCTTCCGATAGCGACAGAGATGGGTTCCATATGATTTACATCAGGCCAATTTGGTCAACGCGAGTTCACTGTAATGCACCTCAGAAGGCTGTAGCACGGTTCTGGCTCAGAGACCGGAAAACTTATGGCCGGCCGTTGTGGCCGTGCGGTTAAAGGCGCTTCAGTCCGGAATCGTGTGACCGCTACGGTCGCAGGTTCGAATCCTGCCTCGGGCATGGATGTGTGTGATGTCCTTAGGTTAGTTAGGTTTAATTAGTTCTAAGTTCTAGGCGACTGATGACCTCAGAAGTTAAGTCGCATAGTGCTCAGAGCCATTTTTGAAAACTTATACTGCTGAAAGATGACATCACCATCAGGGAACACATCAAGCATAAAGGGATGCAGGTGGTTCACAGCTATTAGGTAGTTTTCGATTACTACCGTAGGCCCCACGGAAGCACAGGAGAATGTCTCCCACCAACCTGCCTCCCTGGCGCGCTGCACGTTTCCAGCTTCCGTTCACCTGTATGACGGCGTTTGCGGAGACGACCATCGACCTAGTGTAGCAAAAAGTAATTAGCCAGAAGAACCGACACATTCGCACCGATCGACAGTCGAATCCCGATGGCCGCGTAATCACGGCAGTAGCAGTTGGCGATATTGTCGGATCAACATGTGAACATGTAGAGGTGCTCTGATATGGAGCTCCATGTTTAACAATGTACGATGAACGGCGTGCTCTGAATCACTTGTGCGTGCACCAGCATTGTACTCGTTTGGCAGAGGTGCCACAGGCCACCATCTAAACCACTTTACAATGCAGACAAGCTTCCGAATCCCGCGTTACGTGATGAGTCTTGGACGTCGAACCATTTAGCGCCTAGTGTTTGTCTCAGTATCGATCAACCTCTTTCCATAAATGCTGACGACAGTAGCACGTGAGCATTCGACCAGCCTATCCGTTTTCGAGGTACACGTTGACAGGGTTTGAGTAAGAATGATCTGCCCTTTATGAAAGCTGATAATTCAGGGGATTTCCCCATCTGCAGCCCATATCTTCGCTAGGGTGTTCCCCCCTCCGTGTACGCTCAGCTTACATACATTTCTTACCGTGTCACTTGCGCGCAACTCCACCATGGTGCCTATTCTGTATCTTTCCGCCATTGTGCCAATCGTTTCGGTACTCAAGAATACCGAACGCTCTAGTACTCGAATTAGAGACTGTGCATTATTCAGCATGCATTTCGGTAGCGGTACCGTTCGAGTCTAGAGAACCGAAGCGCTGTTGTTGGTTCGCGTCGTGCAAGCCAATCAAAAGCAAGTGGTCGCAGATCCGAGCATGCGCACGGCAGCGCGCACAGCGCCACGAACACAAAGCGGCTAGCAGACGACACAGGCGCGCTGTTCTTCCAAGTACCGAAAGTTGCGTTTACGTTGCCATAACGCACGACGCCGCATACCATCGAGCTGACGTGCCCGCCTTCATCGCTCTTGCCTCCTCCTTAACAGTATCAGGCGCAGTATATCCATTTCCATGATTCTTAGCTCAAATGCATAGAAATTTCTACAGCTTCCCTAACCGCATGTTTCCTTGCATGCATAATAACGATAGTGTATTTGACTGTATTCTGCAGATTTCCTAAATGCCGCTTTATGTCGTCTTATTCTCATTCACACTAACATTGTGTTTTGGATTTTACGTTTCGGAAAATGAGTTAGGAATAGTATGTACTACCACATTGTACTAATACGTCTATAAAAACACCCGAAAAATTGATTCTGAGACTTTCAAAGAAGAAGAAAATGAACAGAAAGTGGTTATAACGCGCTCCTAGAGATCGAAATGATTAAGTAGCCCACTTCCCTATATGATACGTCAACGATTTGGGTCTTAATAACAAAATTGAAAAAAAAAAGCATTTTTGCTACAGTCTAAAAATATTACGGTGGAGATCTTTCATCTCTGTCTACTGTTGTCGTAGATTCGATCGCACATAAATACTTGTGACAAGCAAGATTATGAAGACGACTGCTGCTAGTTAAATTCCCAGTAATTTGTTCTCTTAGATTCCTGTCTAGCCGCAACTCGGAAATCGCTACATATTCGGGAAAAATGGTGAATTATTTCTGACAAGAAAAAATATAAAGGTCACTGTCGGTTATTTCACTCACAGCTATTTCATCTCCAGCAATTTCATATTTCGTATTTTAAACACACAGAAATCACGAAATCATTACTGAGGATGTGCGCCCTTACATGTAAGTAATAACGAATATTGGAGAAAAATCTTAAATTAGACGAATAACAATGTGTCAGATCGTGTTGCATATATGAAGAGGAAAAAAAAAAAACCTTTCTTTCACCCATCTGTGCTCGAACCCCTGTTCTTTCGTATGCGATTCCCGCGTGCTAACCATTTACCCACGCCAAACAACTGAATCATGGCGCTCAGTTTCTGTATTATTGTGTAGAGGAACGTATGCTGACTTTGTTACCAAACAGTTCTGCATAAGTCATAAATGTGTGATAGTTTGTAAAGTTTCCAATATCAGGCTTCACATAATTGCTTTCCATTGTTACTTGGAAGTAGTGAACACGTTTCGATAATCACTAACTAAACCATTTGTGGGAAGAAGTAAACAAAGTCACTAGTAACGTCAGTTCATACTCATGTAATATATGGAAGCAGAGCCGATGTCTTGCTATTTAATGATCTTTAAACTATTATTTGCATTTTGAGAGAATATTGACGGAAAACGTTTTCTTTTTGGATGCAATCATTCACAGTAACAACATAAGATAACCATACTTCTAACAAAGGAAAATAGTGTATTATAAACTCAGTTTCCAACCGGATGCGTCCTCTAGTGATTCTTTAGTAACACAATCACTAAATCCAAAGCTGAAACCGTGTATATAAACCACAGCTCACCGATCGACAGGGCTACACCGAAATCCAAAACCTCTCAGTACAATGGTCGTAAAATTGGTGGGAGGACCGTTCAGTAACAGGTTTCAGAAGCCTATTGAATAGGATATTTCGATAAAGAACCGAAAATAACGTCACTACCGAAACGAACCAACTACACCGATCGATATGAACGATACAGAATAGGGCCCCAGGCGGGGTCCAACGTGGCAGTGGGCAGTGGTTGCAATGGTTTGCCTCATCAGTGTATATTATTTGTACCTTGTGATTTGGGCTGTAAAGAACTATTATGAAAGGTATTCTTTCAAGAGCTTCCGTAAATAGATATACACCTATTGTAACATCAAGCAACTGATACTGAGGACACACGCGTGCATTTCGGGGCGGCAGTTAATTCGAAGCGGATACCCCACACGACAAGTGGCGCTGAGTTGGCAGACACGCGCTCCGCGCATGTAAACCCTCTATAGCCCGGCCGCTCTCAGCAGGTGTTGGGCGCGCTCTCTATGCGTCGCAGCCGCCTGTCGGTGCCCGCATAGTGTATGGCGCGCACGCTCGCCACAGTAGTTGGCGGATGGGCGGGCCCGCGCCGCTCCGCCTAATCGGATTAGCGATGGCGCGCCGGCCGCCCAGCGGATCAGCGGCAACGCTTTTCAAGTGCAGGCGATCGGCAGCCGGTGTTGGCGTAGCGCAGAGGCGCGGAGTTAGGGCCGTCTGTCTGTCCGCCGTGACGTGGGCCGGGTCGCTTGAACAGCCCAGCTGGTGATCGCCGCCAGCTGCCGTTTACACGACGAAACACTGCCGTGGCACAGTGTACTGGCTCCCCAACGCGGCAGTGCTGGCGCCCGTGGGCGTATGTACTAGCTCTTGGCTGACTGCTAAGAGAGTGCCGCTTATTCTCCTGCCGTATCAAAGAAACCTCACAGGAATACTGCTCTGCCTCAAACAATCGAGTAATTCTCGTTAAAATATTATGTTGGTGCATAAGTGCGTGTTGGTATTACGGTTGCTACCTATTGTTGCCTTTTATTTGTATTTCACTGCTGCTCTTTGTGTTTACATATTGTCACGTGGAGATAGAGAGTGGAGCTGTGGACGCTAGAAAATGGAGTGCAAAGAGGAGAAATCATAATACTTTCGATATATAGAGGGGGTCCAAAAAAATTTATCCACTGTTTAAAAGTCCATAACTGGCAAACTAATTGACGGACTTGTCTCATCTTTGGTAGTGTAATAGTTTGTAGTTCCTGCAATCGCCACACAAGCGTTGTATTGCGTTGTTTTGTTTGTGAGATGACAGTCGGCAGATAGTCAGTCTTTTGTTCTTAGTTGCACCTAGTTACTCGAGTAAACATGGATGGGGCAAGGTTTACGTTCGATGAAAGGAAATCAGTTTTGAAGTCGTATATTAAGTACGAAAACATTAATGAGGTTCAACGGCAATGGCGAAATGAGTATCAAACAGAGCCACCGACACGTTTAACGATTCGTCGCATTCGAGACAAATTTGAAGCCGAAGGCTGTGTTAACGATGTAGACCTACACAAATAACAATGTGGACGACCTGAAAAAGTAACAAGTCCAGGTAACTCCCGTCGTGTGTTATAACAATTCACTCGCTCACCACAAAAGTCTGTGAGACAATGTGTCCGTGAAACTAGAGTGAGTCGCTCAAGTGTTCGGCTAATTTTGAAGACTGCAAAGTGGAAGTGCTACGTCCCACGACTGTTAGACGCAATGAACGAGGACGACGCGCCGGACGGGGTGGGCTCTGAGCACTATGGGACTTAACATCCATGGTCATCAGTCCCCTAGAACTTAGAACTACTTAAACCTAACTAACCTAAGGACAGCACACAACACCCAGCCATCACGAGGCAGAGAAAATCCCTGACCCCGCCGGGAATCGAACCCGGGAACCCGGGCGTGGGAAGCGAGAACGCTACCGCACGACCACGAGATGCGGGCGGGACGGGGTGGCCGAGCGGTTCTAGAACCAAGCGAGCGCTACGGTCGCAGGTTCGAATCCTGCCTCAGGCATGGACACGTGTGATGTCCTTAGCTTAGTTAGGTTTAAGTAGTTCTAAGTTCTAGAGTACTGAGCCATTTGAACCATTTTGAGGACGACCCAGATCGTAGAATGGAGTACTGCGAGTGGTTTACTAACATGGTGCGCATCGATGAAGAGTTTGCAGAGATGATTGTGTGGTCTGATGAGGCACAGTTCAAACTCAATGGTACAGTAAATCGCTTAATGGCATCTACTGGTCCGCCAAACGTCCATGTAGACAAAGCCGTGAATTTGCCAGGAGTAAATGTGTGGTGTGGGTTGTCTTACGGGCTCTTGATTGGACCATTCTTCTTTGACGGCACAGTTACCGGTTAGGTTTACCTTCAGAAGCTTCGAAATCCATTTTACCTGCCATCCTAGACTTGTATGGAGACGGAAGAATTTACTTTCAACAAAAAATGGCTCTGAGCTATGGGACTCAACTGCTGTGGTCATAAGTCCCCTAGAACTTAGAACTACTTAAACCTAACTAACCTAAGGACAGCACACAACACCCAGCCATCACGAGGCAGAGAAAATCCCTGACCCCGCCGGGAATCGAACCCGGGAACCCGGGCGTGGGAAGCGAGAACGCTACTGCACGACCACGAGATGCGGGCTTACTTTCAACAAGATGGTGCCGCAGCCCACTACCAAAATCGTGTTAGGGCGTATCTGGACGAAAACTTACAAGGAAGATGGATAGGCCGTAGAGGTGCTGTGGAGTATCCACCAAGTTCCCCAGACCTCACTCCTCTGGACTTTTACCTGTGGGGAACACTGGAGGACGTTTATCGACATTGGATGAACTTCGAGGATCCATCCTACATTCATGTGCAAATATCCTACTGAACACGTTGCAGTCAGTTGTTCGTACTGCAGTTCTGCGGCATCGTTTGTGTGTGGATGTTAATGGTGACCATTTCGAACACATATAGTATTATCTTTAAGTTGGATTTTAAGCTACACTTTCACCACAAATAAGACAACTCCGTCAATTAGTTTGCAAGTTATGGACTTTTAAACCGTGGATACATATTTTTGGACCCCTCTGTATTCGTCTCTGTCAGTTCAATTGAAGAGTGACAGCAGGTAGGGCAGCCATTCTCGTTTTAAGAAGGATCGTTTTGATAATAGTGACTCACCACGTTCAGAAAAATCTTGGCAGTCTGATGAGAATCGTTTAAACGCTTTAATCTACAATGACCCACGTCAGTATACTCGAGAAGTTACATGGTGTACACATTCCACAGTCGAGCGACATTTGTACACAATGGCAAGGTTCAAAAATCGGATGTGTGGGTGCCGAAGCTCTAAGCCAAATTACAAAAATCAGCATCTGTCCTTGCTCGTCAACATCTACATCTACATCTACATCTGCATGCATACCCTGCATATTACACTTAAGTGACTGGCAGAGGCTCATCGAACCACATTCACAATAGTTCTCTATTATTCCAACATCGAACAGCGCGCGGAAAAAACGGACACTCATATCTTCCTGTGCGAGCTCTGAATCCCCTTACTTTATAGTGATGATCGTTTCTCCCTACGTAGGTCGGCGTCAACAAAATATTTTTTGCATACGGAAAATTGGTGATAGAAAATCCGTAAGAAGATTATGCCACAACGAAAAGCGCCCCTGTTTTAATGACGTCCACCCCAAATCCTCTGTCATATCAGAGGCACTCTCTCCCCTATTTCTCGATAGTACAAAACGTGCTGCTGGTCTTTCAACTCTCTCGATGTACTCCGTTAATCCTGTCTGCCAAGGTTCCCAGAGCACGGAGCAGTACTTCAATACAGGACAGAAAAGCAAGGTGTAGTTCGTCTCTTTAGTACATCTGGCGCATCTTTTAAGTGTTCTGCCAATAAAATTCAGTTTTGGCTCGCCTTCCCCACTACATTCTCTATGCAGTGTATTCTTTCCAATTTAATTTTAGGTATTTACTAGAATTTACAGACGTTACATCTACATCTACGTGATTACTCTGCTATTCACAATAAGGTACCTGGCAGAAGGTTCAATGAACCACCTTCAAGCTGTCTCTCTACCGTTCCACTCTCGAACGGCACGCGGGATAAACGAGCACTTAGGCTAGGCGCAAATTGAGACGCTTATAGAACGTGTGACGTGACACGACACTACAGCGCGACACGCACTTGCCGCACTGGTCGCGCGGGTGCAGCGCATATTGCGACGCGTACACCATACGTCGCACGCGCCGACTGGCGACGCTCTGCGCTGACTGAACCGAGGCGCGCGCAACGATTTTACAGAAACTATTCTGTGAAAATATATGATTTTGCCTTACTTGTAGCGTTATATGTCAGCTTCGTGGCGAAGTGCCCATCACCTCGCTAATGACGATTCTCATTTTGATGTACACATTTCAGTAAGACACTACGCAAAATTCAAAAAGTTTGCAACGAAAATTAGGGGTCGCTATGATTTTGCGTTTGGTGCGTATTACACCATATGTTGGTGTGTACGAAATTTAGCTAACATGCTGAATTTTTGTTTAGACTTTAGATCTCTATCTGCCTCCGATCTCGAGAAAATGGATCCCATGTAGCGCGCTCACTTCCGATCTCACGCCCGCGAGTATGAGATACTCGCAACTTCTCTCATACCTCCTAAACCACTCGAGGCATCGAAACGAAAGTTTGGTGAGTGATAGCACACAAGGAGGAGAGTGTTTTGCCAATTATTAAACACGCGGAACTTTCTTATCTATGGCGATATATCACCACTTATGCTTCCTTTTTTATTTATCTCAATCCAGTGACTGCAATTTTTTAAGAGTTATCGACAGCTAGCGAAACAAGAGCTTCCTAGTATGAAAATAAACATGAAATTTCTTCTTTTATGCTACTGCAAACCGATACTACGAGGTTTCTCGTAAGCTATTAAACTCTGTGGTTGCCAATTACTTGTTTAATGAGGCACTCCGTTTCGGAATTCTGTCTCAATAGCTGCTGTGAGATGAGCTTGGCAAATTACATTGTGACAAAGGAAGTACATTTAAACCTGTCACCAAGAGAAATGTGGCCTTTACTCATAAATGGTGATGCTTCTTCGAATGAGAAAAGGTTAACAACTCAGACAAAAACAGATGGGCAATTCTATTGTAATTTTGGTGAAATCCGTGTAACCCATCGTATTTTTAACACTGAGCGACTGGAATGGAAACTTACCAAAATATTTTATTGCTTCTCTTGATCTGAGCAGTATTAAAATAACTACGAGCGTTCATTCAGGCGGAATGATAGGCACATGCCAGATACTGGTTACTCACCTACGGCTTGTCAAACTGACAATGTGTGATCGCGAATAAAATAGTTGTTATTGTGAAAAATAAACAATTGATCTGTCGCACAACAGAATGATCAGTGTATTGGCAGCAGCGAAGGATAATGCGTGCGATAGGAATGCACGAGCTAGCCATGTGTGCCTTTTGAGTTGTAGTTCGAAAAACATTGTCATGAAAGTAGATCTGCCTTTGTCAGCAGTACATTTCAACAAATTAAATAATCTAATCAAAAAACTCTTTTAGGATATTCCTACTTTCGTTTAACACAGAGCATTTTCTTCCTATGTGTAGCCCGTTGTACAATAAAGGTTATTAATGCTGCTAATGTCCATGCAGCAATTGAAATACTTTTTCTCATTACGGTGAACCAATTAAAACATTGTAATTTGTGACTGCTTTTCGACTGCTTCTAGCTTGCAGTGGAAATGTGATGTTCACATGCATGTAGTACAGTGTAGTGTGTCGTATTACATTATTACATTCATATCAGTGTAATCACAGTGAGACTTCTATACTTCAGATCGTTGGCGCATTTTACCAGAAGCACAAAGGGATCACACCTGTGGAGATGATTGCTTTCTAATTTTTTTAACAGATCGTACAGATACGCCAGCATACTAGACAGTGAGAAGATAACCTTGTGTTACTTTCCTGCCTTCATTCTTAATCACATGATTTTATAATATTCCTTGCCTCCTTATTCACTACCCTCTGTCCCTTCTTGCGATCTGAAAACATCGCAGAGGCGTATGATGTAATTCCAGCGGCCAATGGCTCATCAGTTACTGAAGTATGCATTTTTCTTGACAGATGAAAAACAAAACAAAACTATACAGATAAAAATAACAGAAAAGTATAACATACTAACGTGGAAAGCTGGAGCGTTTAAATGGCGAAAAACGAAACAATACCCAAAGGCTATAAAATTTAATACACAGTAAGGTAGAATTTATCGTATGGGCAATATACAAATGCGCCGTTCCTATGTGAGCATATGGCCGGGCTACTTTTCCGCTCCCCGATTCCTCTTCTTTCACCGTGATGATCATTTCTCCTTACTTCCAACAGTATGTTTTCGCAATCGGAGGAGAAACCTGGTGATTGAAATTTCATGAAAAGATCCCGTCGCAACGAGAAACACCTTTGTTTTAAAGACTGCCACTCCAATTCACGTATCATGTCTGTGACACTATCTCCAATATTTCGCGATAATGCAAAACGAGCTGCCCTTCTTTGTACTGTTTCGATGTCATCCGTCAGTCCCACATGATGCGGATCCCACGCCGTACAGCAATACTCCAGAACAGGGCGTACAAGCGTGGTTTAGGCAGACTCTTTAGTAGATCTGTTGCACCTTCTAAGTGTTCTGCCAATGACTCGCAGTCTTTGGTTTGTTCTACCCACAATGTTATGTATGTGATCGATCCAATTTAGGTTATTTATAATTGTAATCCCTTAGTATTTAGGTGAATTTACAGCCTTTAGATTTGTGTGACTTACCGCGTAATTGAAATTTAGCTGATTTCTTTTAGTACTCATGTGAATAGCTTCACACTTTTCCTTATTCAAGATCAACTGCCAATTTTCGCACCATACACATATCTTTTCTAAATGGTTTTGCAATTTGTTTTGACCTTCTGATGACCTAACTAGACGATAAACGATAACATCGTCTACTAAAACCGCAAGACGGCTGCTCCTAAATCGTTTATACAGGTAAGGAACAACAGAAGACCTATAACAGTACCACTGGAAAGGCTAAAACTCATTTCTGTTTTACTCGATGGCTTTCCGTCAATGAAAACGAACTGTGACTTCTCTGACAGGAAATCACGAATCCAGTCACAGACGATATTCCACGAGCACACAATTTCACTACAAGCGACTTACAATTCACGGCGTCAAAAGCCTCCTGAAAATCTGGATGTACGGAATCAATTTGAAATACTTTGCGAAAAACACTCACCACTCACCACTCTTTTCACAAGAACGGTGTTTTCTAAATCTGTGTCGATTGTGTGTCAATAGATTATTCTCTTCGAGGCAATTCATAATTTTCGAAGACAATATACGTTCCAAAGTCCTGCTCCATATCGTCGTTAACGATATGGACCTGTAATTAGTGGATTACCCATGCTGCCTTTTTTTAATATTGGCGTGACCTGTACAACTTTGTGTTCTTTCGGGTACCGATCTTTCGTCGAGCGAGCGGTTGTATATGATTGTTAAGTGTCGAGTTATTTTCGTTTATTTTTGGACGATTTGTGAGTTACGATATTCAGTCTCGCTACGACAATCCTGTGTTCACTAATCCCTGTATCCGTTTTCACGCTTGTTATTATCTAAAAATTATTTGTTGGTAAGAGTCTAAGTGTGTTAACACAATCCTTTACTAATCGATTGCGCTCATCATCTAACTGCTTGAAATAGTTTTTAGATAATGCGTTTATTACATTTTTGGACGATGCTTTATGTGTACATTCGGATTTAAACATATATCTTCGCCACAATATCGAGGGTAAATTGAAGTCACCATCAGTTATAATCGTAAGAGTAGGGTTTGTGTTTGAAATTAGGCTCAATTTTTCATTGAACTTTTGAGCAACTGTATCATCTGAATAGGGAATTCGGTGAAAAGGATACAATTATTATTTTACTCCGGTTGCCAAGAAAGACCCTAAGAATAACTCACATGAGCTATCTTCTTCATTTTCGCTACAAGATAAACTACTTATGACAGCAACAAATACGCCACCGCCTACTGTGTTTAGCCTGTCCTTTCTGAACACCGTTAGATCCTTCACAGAAATTTCGGCTGAACTTATTCCGGTTTTATCCAGTTTTAATGCCTATAACGATTTCAGCATCAGTGCTCGCTATTAGCGCTTGGAGCTCTGGTACTTTCCCAACACAGCTACGACGCTTTTTAATTTTCATACCGATGGTTCCTGTGTCTACGTTCTTCCTGTGTTCGGCTTGCACCTTTTGAGATTGAAACCCCCTAATGTCAAAAACCATCCAGTCCACGCCACACAGCCCCTGCTACCCATGTACCTGCCTCCTGCGTACTGTGGACACCAGACCTATTTAATGGAACCCGAAACCCAATCACCTTCTGGCAGAAGCCGATGAATCAGCAGCTTACACAGTCTGAGCATCTGAGCGTCTGATTCAGACCCTCCACGCACCTCTGTCCAGAGGTTCGCTATCGGTCCTGTCGACTATGATGCAAATGGTTAACTCTGCTTTTACCTATCAGGCAAGAGTTGGGTTGGGTTGATTTGGGGGAGGAGACCAAACTGCGAGGTCATTGGTCTCATCGGATTCGGTAAGGATATCGGTCGTGACCTTTCAAAGGAACCATTCTGGAATTTGCCTGAAGCGATTTAGGGAAATCACGGGAAACCTAAATCAGGAAGATCGTCATCCCGAATGCGAGTCCAGTAAGCTAACCACAGCGCCTCCTCGTTCGGTTATCAAGCAACACTGACTGGCTTTACCACTTGTGATAGCCGCTCGAAACCAGAGACAATCTCTTCTGATCCAAGATGACACATATCTTTTGTACTGATGCAAGCCACAACCTGCCGTTGGCTGCAACCTGTGCACTTAATGGGATCCAGAAGGATCTTTTCCACATCTGGAATGACCCCACCCGCTATGCACAAGGAGTGCAATGTAGCTTTCTTCACTCCTTATTAGCCATGTCCCTAAGGGGCCCCATAACGTGCCTAACATCGGAGCACGCAACTACCAGTAACTCCACCCTCTGTGAGCAGTTCCTTCTGAGACAGGACAAATGACTAAATCTGCCTCAGAGACAGAGTCAGTCACAGACAAAACATTAACCTGTTTGTCAAACTAACTAGGGAGGCCTTACGTTCGGCCCCCTGGGATGTATATCCCCACTTTGCTCATCCTGAGATGACCTGCCACTCGACAGCAGGTGAGAGGTCAACCTGAGTGCGAGCAGTAACTGGGCAGGCCAACGGTACGTACATGTCAGCGGACTCAGACGTGCTGTACATCTGTTGGATCCCCACAGGTGGCCCATCACAGCTATGCCCATCCACTGCAGTTTCACGTTGTGTAGCCAAAGCCATCACAGCCTGGAGATGAGAGCGAAATGTCGACAACTTGGTTCGCATCCGAGCGGTTCTAGGCGCTTCAGTGTGGAACCACACGACTGCTACAGTCACAGGTTCGAATCATGCCATAAGTATGGCTGTGTGTGATATCCTTAGGTTAAGTTAGGTTTAAGTTGTTCTAAGTCTAGGGGACTGATGACCTCATATATTAAGTTCCATAGTGTTCTAAGCCATTTGAACCATTCGGTTGGCATCTGCACATAGCAATCATAGTGCCAACCCTTACTGAAGATTGTGGAAAAGTGCACTATATAGACAAAGAAAGGGCTATCGACACACACTATGCAACACTACTCCAGGTACTGAGGAAAACACAAGAACTGTATCTAATATATTAGATTAACACGCAGAGATTCAAAAACTGAACTATCAAAGCAGTCAGGTGAAACTGAATAATTCGCTTCTGATTAGGAACTTTTTAATACGTCATAAAGTCGGTTTGCTTTCCGACACAAACGCAAACGCGAGAACTGTGGCTATTAAATATTAAATTAGCACTCATAAATTCAAGAAACGTAGCTGCCAAAGTACACAGATGGAACTATACAGTTCGCTCCAGGTTAGGAATTCGTAAAATGTCGCAACATCGGTTACTTGTCTGCTGCTGCTTGAGTCTCGTCCGGCTGCTGTTGCCTTACTGGCTGACTAACGCCAGCGTGCGGTCACTAGATTTCAAAACAATTGTGTCGTGATCAGTGCTGAACATTGCCACCCTTTATCGTTACTGGTGACGAGAAATTGTATGCTGGTGCTAATGTATGGCAAGGAAAAGGAATGGTTAAGCCCAAACATAACAGCAACTTCCCATACAAAGACCTGCATGCGTCCACAAAACATTATATTATGTATCTAGTGCAACAGCGACGGTGTGGTGTACTACGAATTGTTTTCCTAAGATGTAACCATCGCTGCTGACATTTATTGTCAACAACTGTGTCGTCTTGCAGGTGCAGTCCAAGAACAATGACTACCAAGTTTGCGCAAACTGATGCTACTCCGCCATAACATCCACCAGCATTCTGCTAAACTGACAAAAAGCACTATACAGGAGTTGGGTTGGGGAGTCATTCCGCACCCATCTTATTCGCCACATCTCGCGCCCTCAGATTTTCACGCTACAAGCTAATGCACCAGCCCAATAGACGCACCAGCAGAAGTTTTGCATCACCCCGATATATCGTGGAAGTGTGTTGCTGTTGTGACTGTTCCTCTACAGATTGGAAGGTCACCTCTGACGTTCTTTGTAAACGCATCTACAATTACCATGAGCGCTAGCTACAGTTAGTCTTGTGGACTGAAAGTAAAACACCAGTATGGACGCACTAGATCCGTCTCTGAACAGTAGAGAGAACGTCCATCATGCCACAAACGACAGTGGTGGCTAACGATGGGGTCCGCATCATCACGTTACGCGCAGGAGGCTTCTCAACCATGCAAGTTACTCGAAATGTTCACTGGAGGCAGATGTGGTGTGCGCATGGAATCGGTTCCAGTTGACAGGTTGTGTTGAGTACTTACACCGCAGAGGCCGTCCACTTTCGACAGATGCACAGAATGATTGATATCTGCGACTTTTAAGTCAAAGGAACAATGGGCTGGGTGCTCCAAAACTTAATTCGTCGTCCGACTTGAATTTTGGACGCCGTGTATAGCATCAGTAGATGACTGCATAGTATTACTCTCCATTCCCGGCGACAATGGCGAGACCACGTCGTACACCACACAACACAACATCATGCACACCGTCACAGATGCGCAAGAAATGATGCAAAGTGGACGCCTCGCGATTGGTATTGTTCACAGACCAAACTCGGATCTGTTTGTACACTGATAATCGCAGACAACGAGTCTGGTGGGAACTCGGCGTTACCGAACTCCTCCATCACTGTGTCCCATATAAGTAAAGGTGGTGGTAGCTTTACATGCGGCCACCATACACCTCTTGTTGTAGGCATTCTGACTGATCTACGGTACAGGGACGAGTTTCTACATCCAACAGTGGGACCGCATCGCCGAAAGTTTGTTTGTTCACGTGTTCGTCGTGCTGTTCACCTGAGCGCGTTTCTTCAATATGCTAGGATCACAAGAACGGAATGGGCTGCCTGTTCCCTGGACATGAATCGAAACGAACATGTTGGAATCTATTGAAACCAGTTGTTTCTCTTCGTCGCAACGACCACGTACTGTGCGAGACTTACACACATCTCCATTGAAGAGTGAGACAGTTTGGACCAGGGCTAGACTGATGATCACGTCGATGGTATGCCGGACGCATCCTAGCGTGCATCCGAGCAAGAGGACTTTCCACCGGGTACTAAATTTGCTTAACAGTATGGTTTACGAAGTATTCCAGACGTGACTGATCGAAGATTAGATATCGGGACACATGTCTAATATGCCCGTTGCTTGTATGAAGATGAATACATAAATTGTTAATTATTTTAGCGTAAAGTGAAACAACTATTGCAATGAATGAGCGATTAGAATGAAATATAGGTTACAGCATTCATTATAATTTCTTACTAGGTGTGCAATGGATACTGTTTCCGCTCTCGTTTCAATCTGAATCGGCAATAATGGTATCCATTCTTTTGCATGACATGAATTAAGTCACACTGTTCGTCTCGCATAATTACGTCATTAGTAAGACGGACACGTCACTAAAAATAGAGCATTAAACAAAACTCGTTCAGTAATCATTGCCTAAAAAGGATTTCCGGATGGCGTGAGACACTCAGAATTATCAGATTAAGTTTCTTTTACGTTTAAGGTAAATTTACAAGTACATCTACTGAAAATAAAAATCAATCAAATTAAATAATTGGTACTTGTGTAAAGTTAATGCATTAAGTTGTTCTGAAGGCGGTGCTGATATTCAAGACAATAAAAGCAGGTTAAAAGCTGTGACATATATGGGGAAGTTATCCTTGCATTACTCAGCAACTGTTTCACCAAGTATCCAGTCTAGTTTACCAAATTGCCAACCAGACTCACATTAATTATAATCTTTTAATAATCATCTGACGACAACGTGTAATATATATATATACCTAAGGACATCACACACATCCATGCCCGAGGCAGGATTCGAACCTGCGACCGTAGCGGTCGCGCGGCTCCAGACTTTAGATACGAAGAAATAAATAAGTTTATATTTGGACATTTATTTTAACTTTGATCATTGTTCTATTAAAATTTCAGCACATTGAACTTGATCCATAACTAAACAGGTGCCTTATTTAGGATTGTGAAAATGTGAATTTTCTAATCTTACGGAACACATAAAATATAGAGCCAAGGTTGGGAGACTGCATACAACACTGCATTCTTAAAATAACCCACGAGGAATGTTGAAACATATGCAAGAGGAAATTAAACAACCAACCTATTCAATTTTCACCAAAAGAAGTTACGGTCATAGCACAATCCTGTCCGTCATGAAATTACCACACACTGGTATACTAAATTTATACTAATCGTGTGTGAAATCTTCTCGAAAAGAATAGCTGAGGGCTACTTTGATGATTACACCACATGCTTCACGTGGACAACTTGGTTTACACAAAGAGTGTAACTCCACAATAATTTTGATAATTAAAATATATTACTTCGAAACGCAATTTACAAAAGAAAAACCTCTAACTGGTTACTATCGTAATACTACTTACCTGGTGGGTCAAACAATTATATAAACACGTGGTACTAGTCTTACAAAGTACACCCCACGGGGGTTGAACATAAAGAAACGTTGCTATATCGAAAAATATTGTCAAGATGAGACATTATAATATCACGCACATTCGCATTTAAGATTGATGATCTTAGTTAGAGTTATGGATCATCAATACATGGTTCCACTTTGCTCACAAAGTAGTGAGAAAGCAACAACTGGAAGATATTCTGAACTTCACACTCGAATTACACTGTGTGGCAATTTAAGATAACATAAGATATTTTAGATCTAAAACTGAAACAAAGGTGATTAAATTTTAGTTGGGCTGAACTTAAGAAATTCATTGTCTTACGGACTTAGCAGAGACGTGCTTAGCTGGAGATCTTACCACTTCAGACGCTCGCTGCGGGCAGACTGGTGTGGGCCCCTGCCGAGGGTGCCTCACAGATACCATCGGAAGTGACCAGAGTGGCAGCTTCCTATACCAACATGACAAGGGACGTAGAGGAACAGACCAAGAATAGAAACCTCTTTGCTTAGCTATCTGTTCCGACGTTGGTTCTACTGTTCTCTAGCAGACAGGCTTTTATGCTACCATCACGCATGCAACTGGAAATACATTTGCCCATTCACACAGAAGGGAAGGGCAATGACGGTGTCTTATCATATACTCTATACAAAAGAAACCGGATGTAGGTTCCATATGAGACTGTGCGACATGAATTACAAATAAACTGTGTTTTAAAGTGTAGTAGTGTGACAGATCGTTCTTGTTTATGTGTAAAAGTAACATGTTCCACTGCTCAGTCTCCTTCCAGATAGAGTCAGAAACACCACAGTAGATTTAGAAGTGGAATGTATGCCGTAAATGACAACAGATTTAAGAAATTAACATGAAAGGAATCCAACAGAGACCTTTCACTTGTAAAAGGAAATCCATATGACAGCTCATATTCTGTCCGATTCTGATGTTCTGACAAGGCACTTCACCAGAACCTCTTTTCACTATATCTCTGTTTCGTACGTAACTGTGCAGAACGCAACATGCTTTCGGTATGTCAACAGCAGAATCCTATTTCACGTTCACAACTGACTAGAACACAAATCATTTGGTACCTATGAGTTCATAACAAACAGTAGATGGAAATTCTCTTCCCGTGCAATATTTTTTCCCATGTGGTCGTAGTACGTGGTGCGACACCGTCCTACTCATAGAATAAGTTCGCAAGTTATTTAAAATTTCTTACAGATTCCCTTTCAGGGAATCGTTCTCGATATAAGTTGCAAGCTACTATAGCATTCTCACTAGCTTCACCATAAATGTAATTCACATCGGTTCCCTCATTAATCGTCTACCGAACATCCACGATTACAAAACAAAGTGGAGGTAATGTTCTTATGAGGTTCAAATTGGATCTGGGGAAACTTGTGTCGATGTCAACACACCTGTAAACAAACGAGCATCGTAATCGGAATACAAATAAAAGGTCAACAAACCACATTGCGTAAGGAAATGAATTTCCTTCATTCATAAGAAAAACAAAATAAAAATAGAGAGAAGCCGTAACGCGTGAAAACAATTTCTTTCTTGTTTATCCAGTATCACATCACCTATCGTCCCCAGCGGATAAATGTACTACCGCAATTATACGCAAAATTGAATGTTCTGTCCATTTCCGTAGAAGAAAATATACCATCCCATTTACAAAAAGTTATGTGACCAAGAGAAACCATTGAGAATGGCATTTTAAAGACGTGTTACGAATACCCTCCTACGTCTTATGAATACCGTAAATTTGTATGAAAATATTTTTGATTTACCCCTTCACTTTAGAGCAAAATTGTAACGATACTATAAATGTCTATAATCTGATGCAAATTTTCCGATTCGTTTTTTATTTGTAAGCAAGAAGACTCAAAGATGACTAAAAAGGTGCCTCAACATTAGGGTCTGTTAGCAGAAGTGTACAATGGAAGTGATCTAGTTCAGAAGCAGTAAGAAGATCGAAATAGGTGTTGCTAACCATGTGGAGTTCTTGACATCTCTTGTAGAAACAAGTGATTCAATTTCCTATAACAGGTAGACGAAGTATCGCACTTGGAATATCCTTTGGAATTATCCCCGGGAAGAAGACAACACCGACAATTCAGTAATATCAGATGATGCCTTAACACCTTATCAAACTTCAATAGACTCATCATTCTACAAAAGAAAATAAAAGTGAGAAATGTGAAACCTGATCTTGAAGGTAAATCATATAAATTTCTGGATAGTCCTACAATTTGTTCTCCGTTCTCTGAGCACACACTAATCATTTTTAAATTCCTTGTTACCCACTGTGCGTAAATTTGGTTCAGGCCAAAACCTGCAAATCTGTAAAAGGCTTTACGCTTACTTCGGCGCATCCCAAACCCAAAATCACAACCAATTCATGTTCTTATGCAGTGTGCCTTATACAAAGTACAGCAGTGCATGCAAGAAACCCAGGAAATCTCCGGAAGGTTTTTTAAATTGCTGCTACCGCTCACAAACTTTGTTGACTATTGTACTACTTATTTATTTATTTAGCGACATGTTTCGAAGGAAAACCTCATCTTCAGGCTAAATGGCATTACAAAAACAATTTTAAAATAAGGTCATACTGACGTTATATTGCTGTGGTTATCCTGGGAAAGAAGACAAAACTTAGTAAGAGGCGATGTCACTTTGGAAGCTGGACTGATGTTTGCATGAAAATGTTTTGTAACCGTCACTCACTTTGTTCTTCTGGTGTGGCAGTCTCGTTGCAATGCACTGAGGTGTTTCCATTTCCGTGGCTGTCTTGTGTTTCTTGGTCACTGTTCACAAGTTTTCACTAACCTGACAGTAACTTGGAAACACGATGACAAAAACAAATCTTTAGTGCAGTGGTGTTTGGAATACAGCTGGTTTCGACTTTTCATATTTCTTGAGACAGTCACCATCGAAAA
The DNA here is from genome assembly GCF_023864275.1 of Schistocerca cancellata. Lineage (NCBI taxonomy): Eukaryota > Metazoa > Arthropoda > Insecta > Orthoptera > Acrididae > Schistocerca > Schistocerca cancellata. The sequence goes on from NC_064630.1 coordinate 748,595,209, forward strand.
ATAGTCAAAATGGCTGCAATATCTTCAGAAGTTACGTACATCAGATGTTTACAACCTGAATGCAACTTCTTTGGCAGGGGAGATGCAATTACAGTAGTATCAACCTCAATAAACTGACGTGTATAGAACAGTCACCTTCAGTTTTATAACAAAGTGTTGATTCTGATTCTGAATTAACTATACACGTATTTTCAGGAAATTGAATCAAAAGTAGCTGACTCCTTTCCCTTTTTGCTTTCAAAATGGTTCAAATGGCTCTGAGCAGTATGGGACTCAACATCTGAGGTCATCAGTCCCCTAGAACATAGAACTACTTAAACCTAACTAACCTAAGGACATCACACACATCCACGCCCGAGGCTGGATTCGAACTTGCGACCGTAGTGGTCGCGCGATGTCAGACTGAAGCGCCTAGAACCACTCGGCCACTACGGCCGGCTCTTTTTCGTGTCCATACTGTTACTTTCATTAAAAATTCACTGATCTACCTTATCATGAAAGATAGACAAATTTGAATGCAACTTTTCATTTCATATCAGTGAAGAAAAGCATATTCACCTCGTTCCTTTATTGGCTTTATCAATTACAAAAATTGACATAAATGTCTCGTTAAAAATAGCAATACACATTACTGAGTTCCTTTATTTTTAGTTGAGGCAATTTTTGACTCAGAAATAATAATAATATGCTATAATTTAGCTTATAGTCATAGACAACATTTCCTCTGAAGGTAGTCCGTATAGCTAGCCTGATGTTTATGTCTCGCTTCTGTAATACATTTCTAACCGTATGATGCTTTTAATCAAAGTTTGGGAAAGATGTTCTGAAGTAGTGAAAAATTTCGATTCATCCTCTCGTAGTTTGTAACGTAAAAAGTAAAAAGTTACTTGTTATAACCAAGGAACTATGCAATGGAAGCACCCAGTATTTTCGGCGTATAGTCCACTGCTTTAAAATTTTCAGTCCTGGGAACGCGACTACTGCACATTGTCGAGCATTCGTCGTGACTGCCAGCTGAAAACAAGGAGGAGAAACAAAAAAATAATGCAGTCTCCGTGTGTGTACTCTTTGCGCCTACGAAGAGAACCATTTTCATTCTAATAATATCTCTCACAGAACTATAACGAACAGCGTATTATTTCTTTCGTGCCTTGAATTGATATTGTCACTTCATCGCAAGGTAAACTGTTACGGGTTCGGCATTCTTTATCTTTTTTTAAAGCCTGTTTAGCAATACTATTACTAAATGTTTCGTGAATAAAGCAATGCAGACAAGAAAAAGCATAAAGCATATAGATAACTCTGCCCTCGAATCTGCGGATGTCCATCACTAGTTTTAAAGTGAAAATAACTCTTACTGCAATATTGCCTTAAAGTGGGGCTGTAACTGGCTACATAAACCACATAGGGTAGGCACGTGGCAAACTGCGCGTGGTGGGCGGCCATTGCCCCGTGTGTCGCTCGTCGTGGTCTGTTGTTGCCAAACGCCGGTGCATATAATTTGATTATTCAGGACCGAAAAGAGGTATGGATATTCTTACAGCGTTAAAAACAATTTCATTGTGTTAGCCACATTCGTTAGAGAGCTCTATATGTCCTAAAATGCACCAGACGTAAACAGGCCAGCGACGACATCTTTTACTGGAAACTTCTCAAAATAAGCGCGGTGTTTCACTTTACTTCGACATATCGCTATAGGTGTAAGTAGGCTGTTTAGGTTCTTATATTGGTAACGCCGCCGCCACGTAGCGCTCTCTGTATGAAAATCACTGGCTGTGCTGTGTGCAGTCTGTGGCTAGTTTGCATTGTTGTCTGCCATTGTAGTGTTGGGCAGCTGGACGTGAACAGCGCGTAGCGTTGCGCAGTTGGAGGTGAGTCGCCAGCAGTGGTGGATGTGGGGAGAGAAATGGCGGAGTTTTGAAATTTGTAAAAATGGATGTCATGAACTGCTGTATATATTATGACTTTTGATGAATATTAAGGTAAATACATTGTTTGTTCTCTATTAATATCTTTCATTTGCTAACTATGCCTACTAGTAGTTAGTGCCTTCCGTAGTTTGAATCTGTTATTTAGCTGGCAGTAGGGGCGCTCGCTGTATTGCTGTAGCTTGAGCAACGAAGATTTTTATGAGGTAAGTGATTTGTGAAAGGTATAGGTTAATGTTAGTCAGGGCCATTCTTTTGTAGGGATATCTGAAAGTCAGATTGCGTTGCGCTAAAAATATTGTGTGTCAGTTTAAGCACAGTCGTGTGTAATTGTTCTAAGCGGCGTTTCATAGGTACAGGCAAGAGCGAAAAAAACCAGTTCATTATCAGGCTGTTATGTTAGGCTATAAGATCATTTTTTTAATCGACTAGTCCCCTTACAATCGAATAAGAATGGTTGCATGGCGCAGAACACACAAATACTAAAACATTGATCTTTAATTTTTTTACGTGAAAAGTAAAATTTTTAATGAGCAACTAAGTACACAGACGAATTTAGCTTTGCTTCTTTTACACGAAACAATTTTTTTTCTTTTTTGGAGGCACAGCAGATGACATATTATTTGGCTTTCAGCATTTAGTTCGGGAGCCTGCTGCATGGTTATAGGACTTCAGTATCTCGCTGCAGTTCGTCATCTGTTGCGGAGAAAGTCCGCTCGTGTTACCGAAACTGAGTCGGCATCAGGAGCAGAACCGCGTGTGTAGCTACCTAATGAGACAGTACGCACTGCATACATGGTTATGAATTAAAGTAGACCTTCAGCACACACCAAATGTGATGAATATTTTATAATTGTTGGATGTCAGGTCCGCCAGTTATGCAAAACACCGTTTTTTACAAGTTCCCAAACATGTTTGCGCACCACTGTGCCATGAGTGGTGGACCTTACATCCAACAATTATAACTGCAAACACAAGGAGTTGCAAATCCAAATGATGAATATTTTGTAATGCTAATCGCTGACGACAGGTGGAATTCCAGCTTATTATATAAAGAGTTTTTTGAAATACACAAACTTACAAAAAAACACCGACATCAGAACAGTAAATAATTTGAAACTATACATTTGAAACTGTACATTTAACTAACATTTGGGGCAAAACGTTTACTTTATTTGGTAATTTTATATTTTTCTGAATAATGTTAATTTCAATTTGTTTTATTGGCTGAGTGAATAAGAGTTTAAATATGACGCATGAGTCGTTGTAATTGTAACGAAGTGTGGGTCGGAATCGCTTTCTCTCTCTCTCTCTCTCTCTCTCTCTCTCTCTCTCTCTCTCTATATATATATATATATATATATATATATATATATATATATATATATATATATATATAGTCCATTGATCGTGACCGGGCCAAATATCTCACGAAATAAGCGTCAAACGAAAAAACTACAAAGTACGAAACTAGTCTAGCTTGAAGGGAGTAACCAGATGGCGCTGCCATAAGTCAAACTGATATCAACTGCGTTTTTTCTAAACAGGAACCCCCATTTTTTATTACATATTCGTGTAGTACGTAAAGAAATATGAATGTTTTAGTTAGACTACTTTTTTCGCTTTGTCAAAGATGGCGCTGTAATAGTCACAAACGTGTAAGTACGTGGTATTGCGTAACATTCCGCCAGTGCGGACGGTATTTGCTTCGTGATACATTCCCCGTGTTAAAATGGACCGTTTACCAATTGCGGAAAAGGTCGATATCGTGTGGATCTACGGCTATTGTGATCAAAATGCCCAACGGGCGTGTGCTATGTATGCTGCTCGGTATACTCGACTACATCATCCATGTGTCCAGGCCGTTCTCAGGATAGTGTCGTCATTTTAGGAAACAGGTAGTGTGCAGCCACATTGAAACGTCAACCACGACCTGCAACAAATGATGATGCCCAAGTAGGTGTTTTAGGTGCTGTCGCGGCTAATCCGCACATCAGTAGCAGACAAATTGCGCGATAATCGGGAATCTCAAAAACGTCGGTGTTGAGAACGCTGCATCAACATCGATTGCAACTGTACCATATTTCTATGCACCAGGAATCGCATGGCGACGACTTTGAACATGGTGTTTTAGGTGCTGTCGCGGCTAATCCGCACATCAGTAGCAGACAAATTGCGCGAGAATCGGGAATCTCAAAAACGTCGGTGTTGAGACCGCTGCATCAACATCGATTGCAACTGTACCATATTTCTATGCACCAGGAATCGCATGGCGACGACTTTGAACATGGTGTACAGTTCTGCCACTGGGCACAAGAGAAATTACAGGACGATGACAGATTTTTCGCACCTGTTATATTTAGCGACGTAATGTTCTACCGATATTACTACTAGATGTTTCACTGCATCATAGAATGGCGATGTAATTCCAACATGATGGATGTGCGGCACATAGCTTGCGTGCGGTTGAAGCGGTATTGAGTAGCATATTTCATGACAGGTGGATTGGTCGTCGAAGCACCATACCACCACCCGCACGTTCACCGGATCTGACGTCCTCGGATTTCTTTCTGTCTGGAAACTTGAAGGATATTTGCTATCGTGATCCACCGACAATGCCTGACAACATGCGTCAGCGCATAGTCAATGCATGTGCGAACATTACGGAAGGCGAAATACTCGCTGTTGTGAGGAATTTCGTAACACGTATTGCCAAATGCTTTGAGGTTGACGGCCATCATTTTTAGCATTTATTACATTAATGTGGTATTTACAGGTAATCAAGCTGTAACAGCAGGCGTTCTCAGAGATGATAAGTTCACAAAGGTACATGTATCACATAGGAACAACCGAAAAAAATGTTTAAACGTACCTACGTTCTGTATTTTAATTTTAATGTTACCAACTGTTCGTCTAAAATTGTGAGCCGTATGTTTTTGACTATTACAGCGCCATCTATCACAAAGCGAAAAAAGTGGTTCAACCAAAACATTCATATTTCTTTACGTACTACACGAATATGTAATAAAAATGGGGGTTCCTACTTTAAAAAAACGCAGTTCATATCCGTTTGGGCTGTGGCAGCGCCATCTAGCGGGCCAACCATAGCGCCATCTGGTTTCCCCCTTCATGCTAGACTAGTTTCGTTCTTTGTAGTTTTTTCGTATGACACTAATTTCGTGAGATATTGGTCCCCTTCACGCTAGACTAGTTTCGTTCTTTGTAGTTTTTTCGTATGACACTAATTTCGTGAGATATTTGTCCCAGTCACGAACAATTGACCACCCTGTACATAATTCATCACACACAAATAAAGGAAAGAAGTTATGTGGGCATTTGTCCAGGAACGCTTAATTTCCAAGTTAAAGCTCATTTTAGTTTCTTCCACCTAAGCTCAATGGAGCACGTTATCATGATTTCATACGGGATACTCTACCTGTGCTGCTAGAACATGTGCCTTTACAAGTACGACACAATATGTGATTCATGCACGATGGAGCTCCTGCACATTTCAGTCGAACTATCTGTACGCTTCTCAACAACAGATTCGGTGACCGATGGATTGGTAGAGGCGGACCAATTCCATGGCCTCCACGCTCTCCTGACCTCAACCCTCTTGACTTTCATTTATGGGGGCATCTGAAAGCTCTAGGCTACGCAACCCCGGTACCAAATGTAGAGACTCTTCGTGCTCATGTTGTGGACGGCTGTGATACAATACGCCATTCTCCAGGGCTTCATCAGCGCATCAGGGATTCCATGCGACGGAAGGTGGATGCTTGTATCCTCGCTAACGGAGGACATTTTGAACGTTTCCTGTAACAAAGTGTTTGAAGTCACGCTGGTACGTTCTGTTGGTGTGTGTTTCCATTCCATGATTAATGTGATTTGAAGATAAGTAATAAAATGAGCTCTAACATGGAAAGTAAGCGTTTATGTACACATGTCCACATAACGTATTTTCTTTCATTGTGTGTGAGGAATGTTTCCTGAAAGTTTGGCTGTACCTTTTTGTAACACCCTATATATATATATATATATATATATACATCCGTTACTCCAGAGGCACATAATGTAATAAACACACTCAAAGGATGTATCAAAAAGAATCATCAAATTTAAAAATCCCATAACTATTATGTTACTTGAGATATGTGTGTGCACAGTGTTGGAGTGAACAAACTCTCGAGTTTTATATGGTTTCCGCTAGGTAGCAGTAGTGTTCGCCCATTTCAGCTCTAGTAAAAGTGGTGTTGGGACAACAGACAAGTCTTATATTCTCCGATCTGCGCAATGCGGGTCAGTAATAACTGTTCAGCATGGCTTCCATACTAGATATGGTGTGGATCCTCTTACAGTACAGAGCATTAGACGATGGTACGAACAATTCCACAGGGCTGTGCCAGAGTGTCTGACACAGACGTTGGGTGCATCCCCCATAATTTCACAAGGAGTCCATACAAATCCGTTCGCCATGCAGCTCGACAGCTCAACAGCTCATCATGCCCCCAATGTCCATCTGGCATTTGTTGCGTCGACGTTTACACATGAAATCAAACAAAATTCAGCTAGTGCAAGTTCTTCGTGAAGGTGACAAACAACAACGTATGGAATTCTCTAAATGGTTCAAATGGCTCTGAGCACTATGGGACTTAACTTCTAAGGTCATCAGTCCCCTAGGACTTCGAACTACTTAAACCTAACTAACCTAAGGACATCACAAACACCCATGCCCGAGGCAGGATTGGAACCTGCGACCGTAGCGGTCGCGCGGTTCCAGACTGTAGCGCCTAAAACCGCTCGGCCACTTCGGCCAGCCTGGAATTCTCTAGTTCCGTTCTTGGCAAGATGGAGGATGACAGTTTTATTCCATGCTTAGTGTTTAGTGAGACGGCAACATTCCATTTAAGTGGATACGTGAACCATCATAATGTGAGAATATGTGTTACACAACAAACACATGAAGTTATACAACATCAGAGGGACTCTCCAAAGTTTGATGTGTTTTGTGCAGTTTCACAGGAAAAGGTGTGTGGTCCATTTTTCTTATCCAAGAACAATCTGGAAATTTGTGGTAAGTTTCTATGGGACCTAAGAGCTGAGGTCATCGTTCCCTAGGCTTTCAGACTACTTAATCTAACTTAACTTACACTAAGGACAACACACACACCCATGCCCAAGGGAGGACTCAAAACTCCGACGGGGAGGGGGGGGGGGGGAAGCCTCGTGAACTATGGCAAGGCGCCTCAGTCCATGCAGCTACCCCATGTGGCTATCTGAGAACACTGTAACACTCAGCACATATATCAATATGATTGAGAAATTTCTTTTCCCACATCTGGACATTAATTCAAATGACTTCATTTACCAAAAAGATGGGGCACCAACACCCTGGCATTTGGAAGCCCAGGTATTTTTAAACCAAATGATTACTGAACGATGGATCGGTCGCACTGGACCACATGAATCAGCCTTACATTACTGGCTTCCAAGATCACCGGACCAGTCTGTCTGTGATTATTTCTTGTGGGTGTTTATAAAAGACTCTGTTTATGTGCCTCCATCCCCCCCCCCCCCCACTGCCCATATGAATGAACAGTTGTGGAAGCTGCAACTCAAGACATGCTCACTGCAGTGTGAGAACAATTTGAATACCACATTGACATATGCCATACATCTCAAGCAGGGCCATATTGAACACCTATGAAAAGGTGTTAAATTTTTTTTAATTTCATTTCAGAAAAAAACAAAATTAATTTTATATGTTTACTAGTTTGAGAAATGTAGATGTACCAAATTGGATGACTCTTTTAGATGCAACCTGTATAAATATGAAAATCACATTACATGCCTGAGGACTAATCAGGCATTCCCTAAGGAATGTTTTATAGGCGCTCTGCCGATCCTAATTTATGCAAACAATGTAGGTGAAATATAAGCAGCCCTCTTGGCTTGTTTGCAGATGGTGGATGCTATCATACACTGATGGAAAAAAATCGCTACACCAAAAAATAATGTAGAGATTAGTAGGGTAACGGGGATAATGTACCAGTTTGATATAAAATGGTTTATGACACCCTCAGGATTTATTTATGACCCCCTGGGGATAATCTGTCCTTATGAGAAAGCCGCCACCCCTCCCCATTCTCCTCCACATCCCCCATCCCTCTGGCAAACTCCCCTCACCAGTACAAGGACACCTCTGGTACAAAATTAACTCACTATTTAATTAAATTAGTAAATTAATTACCCCTCCCCCTCCTAGGAAACCCCCATCCCTCCACTACCACCCTTCCTCACCTTCCCTCCACTCTGACACCTGGAAATTGGCAGCAAAAAGACTCAGTGTGTTTAGAAAGAAGGACCTCCCAATAGTGAATTCAAATGTGTCAATCACATACCATTGGATATGTTTTTAATTGTATAATTCAATTCACAGGGGTTGGATCCCTCTTTTACTGTGGGAAAATCTCATATGGACAGATTATCCACAGGAGTTATAAATCAACCCCCAGGGGCCATAAATCAATCCCCAGGGAGTCATAAACCACTTTGCAGAACAATAGGTTAAGGTCATAAATCAATCAACTATCACAATTTCATTAATTTTCATATAAATTTCATATCAAAAGTAGCACAGAACCCCCATTATCCTACTACTGTAGAGCAATAAAATTTCTGGAATACATTTGTCTACGTAACATAGATAAGTGGTTAACATTGCCAGATCACAGTTTTATGTAAACATGAGATGGGATACAGCAAATGTGAAATGCCTGTACACTAATAACCAAGGTAATCATCAGAATGTTGAATGCTAGCATGCAAATGTGGATGCATTGCATTATACAGGTATATGATGTCAGTTTGTGGGATGGAGTTCCATGCTTGTTGTACTTTGTCCGTGGTCGATCAATATAGGCACAGTGAATGCGGTTTATGGATGACACTTGAGTTATCGTCCTATGCTGTTTTATATCTGGTCAACTAGTGACTGATCTGGTGATCGAGCAGGCCAAGGTAACATATCAATCATCTGTAGAGCATGGTGGGCTACAGCAGCGATATGTGGGCGATCCTGTTGGAAAACGTCCCTGGGAATCCGTTCACGAATGGTAGAACAGTGGATCTAATCACTAAACAGACATACAAATTTTCTCAGAGCGTGTGGGGCATAACCACTAGTGTGCGCCTGCTGTCATAAGAAATCGTACCCCAGACTGTAAGCCCAGGTGTACATCCAGCAGTCTGGTTGGTTGCAGGCACTCAACTGTCTTCCTTCTAAGCAACACATGGCCATCACTGGAGCTTAGGAAGAACCAAATTTCATCGGAAAACACAACAGACCTCCACCCAGCCCTCCAATGAGCTCTCACTTGACACCATTGAAGTCGCAAATGGCGGTGGTTTGGCGTCAGTGGAATCCACATTGCCGGCCGCGGTAGTCTAGCGGTTCAAAGCGCTCAGTCCGGAACCGCGCGACTGCTACGATCGTAGGTTCGAATCCTGCCTCGGGCATGGATGTGTGTGATGTCCTTAGGTTAGTTAGGTTTAAGTAGTTTTAAGTTATAGGGGACTGATGACCACAGATGTTAAGTCCCGTAGTGCTCAGAGCCATTTGAACCATTTTGAATCCACATTACATGTCATCTTGCTCGGAGATTTCGCTGAAGTAACCGATTTGTAGGAGTTCATTATGTCAATTGGCTATTAATGCTGCTCAAATTGTGGCTGCATATGCAGTAGATGCGCCATAGCCATACACCACACACAATGATCTTCGCTGTCGATAGTGCCACGAGGCAGTCCATAGCCCGTAGTGCTCAGAGCCATTTGAACCATTTTGAATCCACATTACATGTCATCTTGCTCGGAGATTTCGCTGAAGTAACCGATTTGTAGGAGTTCATTATGTCAATTGGCTATTAATGCTGCTCAAATTGTGGCTGCATATGCAGTAGATGCGCCATAGCCATACACCACACACAATGATCTTCGCTGTCGATAGTGCCACGAGGCAGTCCATAGCCCGGTCTTCTTGCAACTGTACATTCTCGTTACCACCGCTGCCGTAAATCATATAGAGTAGCTATACTCCAGCCACGCTTTTCTGCAGTATCGCAGAAGGAACATCCAGCTTCTTATAGCCCTATTACACTACCTCACTAAAAGTCAGAGAGGTGCTGACAATGACGTCCTTGTCACCTTGAAGGCATTCTTGACTAACTCACCACGTCCTATCTGAAAGGTACACCTCTTATGTGACTTTCATGAAATTTGAAAAGACGTCATTTTTCAGAAGTAGAAACGCACCTACTGACTTTCGTTTATGTCACATAACTCCTTCTTGGTGTTGTGATTCTTATTTCCCATCAATGAATAACATCTAAACAAATCATCAAAAAATCAAAACCCATTGCAAAATTATTTATTTAATTAAGAAATTCGTATGTGGCAACTGATGCTAAGTAATGAGAAGTGTGTAGTCATCAACATGATTATTGAAAGGAATCTTTTAACTTTCCGTTACACGATAAATTACACAAATCTTAAGGCTGTCAATTGAACAAAGTATTTAGGATTACCGTTACCAACAACTAAAATTGGAGCGGTCATACAGATAATATTGTGAGGAAGAAAAGCAAAGGCTGCATTTTATTGGAAGAAAATTTAGATGTAACATATCTACTAAAGAGACTGCCTATACAATGTTTGTCCGTCCTCTGCTCGAGTCTTACTTTGTGGTGTGGCATCGCTACCAGGTTGGACTGGCGGATCATATCGAAAACGTTAAGAGAAGACCGGCTCGTTTTGCGTTGTCGCGAAGTAGAGGAGATAGTGTCACAGATATGATATGCGAAATGGAGTCGTGAAATATTTACACAAAATTTCAATCACCTTCTTTATCTTCTGAATATGGAAATTTGTGCAGGCAGAAATAATCTTTGCAATAAAATAAGAGAAGTCAGAGCTAGCACGTGAAGATGAAAACGTTGGTTTTTCCTGTACGCTATTAGAGAGTTGAATGGTAGAGAAGTAGTGTGAAAGTGCTTCGATGAACGGGCTGCCATTCACTTAGATGTGAATTGCAGAGGACTCACATAGATGTAGATGAACGTGATGCTGGTGTGGGAAATTTGAACTGTAAAACGGAGCGTTTATGGTTCTTTGGAATTATAAAATGTATTTATCCCGGAGAATTGAAGCTGAAGCTTATGTGGTTTTATTCCTTTTTCTGCTGTACATTATTTGATGATTTTGTGTAAACTGATTTCGCAACAGGGTTGGTTCAAGGTGGGGAAGTAGTGGGATATGTGGATCGTAAATGAAAGGTGACTGACTAGTGTGGTAGTCAGAAGAGAGGCATTAATTGCGTTCTAGGACTGGGAGTGAAACTGCAGTCGGGGACCAAGAGGAGTCGACCTCAGGTATGGTAACGGTCTGCTGCGTCATCATGATCTATATAAAATTTTATTAAATGTGAGTAATGGTGAAATTTAGGATGTTGTCAAGTAGCGAATACTTTTTAATAGCGGATGTAGCTAAGATTTTCGGAAATTATCGTATTTTTTTCTGTGCAAACTGTGACTGTTTTTGAAGAACAAAAATTCCGCGTGGTGTACTGTGCAGCCGCAAAGAAGAACTTTCCAAGTTTTGCAGGTTGATGTGCAAAGTATAAAAGCAAGCGCTCTAACTATCAACACTGTTTTTATTTTTACGTTGACAAGCAACAGTGAAAACCTTAAACAGGCCACTAAAGAGTAAGTATGTTTTAAATGAAATTTGTGCTGACTGTCTTCATTGTCGTGCTTTCGAGAACTACAGACTAGTAGGGTTTTGGTAGAAGATACTTGTACACAGAAGAACATTAATAAAACCGACAAACTACAGGGCAGGATTCCTGACAGGAAATGGAGGTGGTGTTGGTAAGCTGCTATGGGACCAAACTGCTAAGGTAATCGGTTCCTCGTCTTGCACACCTACTCGATCTAACTTAAACTAACTCACGCTAAGGACAACACACACACCCAAGCCCGAGGAAGGACTCGAACCTCCGAATGATGGAGCCGGGAAATGAAGGAAAAAAATCCCTATGAACATGTGTCTGGAAATGCACCGCTGCCACAGTAGATGGCACTGAGGAACTGAAGTTACTCTGACCACGGCCCGTATGTTCCTTGTGTGTTGCAGGCTGTGTGGTCGACGCAGAGTACTGCAACCAACGGAATGGTCTGATATTAATGTCGGGAACAAGACTTTCTGTGTTTTGCTTGCTAGAAACTCTTGAGTCCAGTCACACAAATGGTCTGATAGCCCGTACGCTCGTATTTTGTTTATTAGGTAGCAGTTCGGAAATGTATTGGAAACCTTCCAGCAGTCATGGAACAAGTCTACTTGGGCGCTGATGTCTAAAGCCTTCTGGTCTCAAGGAGAACATGATCGCCGTTTTCTGAACCCATATTGGTTCCTACAGAGAAGAGTTTCCATCTTCAGAAACGCCACGAAATCTGAGAGTGAAATATGTTCCAAAGTTCCATCGACGTCAGAGATATGGCTCAATAGTTCTAAGCGTCTGTTCGACGTGCCTTCTTGAAAACGGGAATGTGTGATCATTTTCCCAGTTACTATGTACGCTTCAGTCCTCAAGACATTTATGTTACAACTCTGCTAGAAGAGTAGCGTGTTCTTCCGCATACTCTGTGCAGAACCGAACTGGTATTCCGTCAGGTCCAGCGATGTCAGTCGCTTTCCTGTCTATAGGTCTTCTATTTCGATACGTGACATTTTATTCTTCATGCGACAGTTTAAAGGAGGTACTACAGGGCGATTATCCAGTGTGAAACACTTTTGGCATAAGACTTTCAGTATTTCGGTCTTTTCTTTGTCATCCTCGGTTCTAGTACCATTAGCATCACGGAGTGTCTGGAACACGTGGCTTCGATCCATTTACAGATTTAATTTAAGACAAAAAGTATTTAAGGTTTTCTGCCGAGACGGTAGATGGAATTGTACCAGTAACTCATTTCATGAAATAAATAACACTAAAATATCCCACGTTTAAGCGGTGTTTTAGTGCTATTACTCAAGTCGTAGACTAATTCTGCGAAGGGATGAGTGGTTCGGTGTATTGTGTCCACAAGACCTCAACGTAACCTGACAGACCGGTTACACGCTGCTGGCATCTCAGTGCCACGCTACGCTTTCGCTAGTAGGACCGCATATTACACCAGCTAGAAGTCCAAAGACGCAATTAAAATAGCCAGGGGATGCAATAAACGTCAAACTATTTTCCAGAAAAGAGCAGTTTCCCCAGCGACCTCGCCGGCTACTGCTGTGAACAGCTGAACAAACAGCTCTTGCGCCGCTGGTGTCGTTTTTCTGCAACTAACAGCAGGAGAACTCGGCACCAAAAAGCGGGCTACCGATTACTAGCTAGCTGTGAAACACATGCGAATAGTTTCCATATATCCTCTCCTTCTCTGTTTTAGAACCAATAAAACAACAAAAATGTCACTTCGTTGGTAATATAACATTGTCAGAAACGCAGTACACTGAACCACTCCTCCCTCCACCCTCCCTCTCCCGTACCAAATTATTTTACGCTCTGTGGAGCGACAATGTGATATGGTGGGAACGTCGATTAGTATTGTGTTTTAATTGTTTCTTAAGGTGACCTAGCGATACTTACAGAAGGGTCGTAATACGATTGACATTTTCCGCGAACGCCTACCGACCTTCATTGAGCCTGAACTAGCGTAACAAATAACCAGGCGAGAAGTTCACACTTCATCGCATTGCTTCACGAATGACACTACTGTAGTCAATTACAGCCCAAAGAAAAACAAAAGTTTCATGTGCATTTTGCATTACGATAAGGAAAGCAGCAACAGCGATGACATAAAAGCCAGTAATAATCTCGCGTTACAACAAATCCAAAAGATTAGTTCACAAAATCGATGAACTAATGTTTAGTTGTATTTATAAAAGACAGGTAAATCGGTGCCAACTAGCTATTTTATACATTCTAGGCGTTACTACATGCAAAGCCTGGGTTCTGAGAGCATGCTGTGGCACAAGGACCTGAAGGTACACATCTGTTTCGAGAACGTCTGTTAAAAATCTGAGGGGTTTTGTTTAAAATTTGGACCCCATCCCCCCCCCCCCCCCTACCGATGAGATTTGGTGAGACCTACCCTCCCCCTCCACCCTCCCCCTCATAGTTGGATAGAAATACATGAAAATGTAGCTGTCATGTTTGTTTTTCAGATTGAAATACTTTAATGAAACCATCTTTTTATGAAGTGTATCGAACAGTGTTTTAACACTTGGTAAAAAACTATTTGAAATTTAAAAAACCTGAGTACTATTTTGACGGAAACACAAAGGCAGATGGAAAAAAAGGTTTCACGAAAATTGTGTGAAGCGTTTTGACGGGTCCCTCACACACCAACCTCTTTGTGGTGTATTATAAACATTAGACATCGTTGAAACTTTATTTACCTAGGATATCACGAAGGACATTGTTTGTAATTTCCTTTGAACCGTACGATTACGTAGCTTTTCAGTCTCGAGGATTCTCGGTGAGCTTCAGCTTACCTTCCTTCCACAAACAATTAACTTCTTGAGTAAAATTTTCGCTCGGCGGGGCTTCAGGGAGCAGGGCGGGCAGGGGTCAAATACCGAGGCCTGGCCGCAGTGTCCCCCTCACAGCCACCGAGCCTAAGGGCCACAGGGAAATGGGAGATTCACGAATCAGCAGAAGTGGAAGAGTTTGTTTTTGTTATTTTTGTATTTTTGTTGCAATCATTACAATCATTAATAAATTATGTGGAACAGACATCATCCACATAGAAAAACACGAAAGACTTGGTAAAAGAAACGAAAAGGAAATTACAGTGCGTTCTCTCATCCGCGGAGATGGGGGGAAGAATTGATAATAGGCAGCTTAAATTCAGACACCGCCGGAGTTTGGGTAATTGCCCTCAGCTCCAGGCACTTCCCAACTAAGTGGAGGTCTAACAAAGACCCCTCGAAGATAGTTCGGTAACGTGGCATGTGTTCGAGCGCTGACTGGGCTGTTTTTAAATAGGTCCAGAAATCGAGGCTTTAGCTTGGTCCCTCACGGAGCAGGTAACCGACTACCAACCCTTTGACGCGCATAATTGTATGATATTTGGCGGCGGGAAAGTACTTGTCCCGGCAGAGAAACATTCGCGGTTCGATAGTATCGGCTGGCACTCGGATAAGGCACGCAGTTATTTGTTGCACGAATCGCCAGACGTCATGTGAAGAGACGCAGGTCAGACGGTGGTCGTCAGTGTCGAGTTGCTGGCACAGGGGAAAAAAGAGGGGAATCCGACAAACCAATGCTGTGCGTTCGCTGTTTTGCGGAAAAATTTGCTATGAGCTATAGAAGTACGACTCACCACGGCTCCTCATCACATCTTTACTTCCGTCAGGTCCCGCGTTCGAGTCTCAGTCCGGCACACACTTCTAATCTGCCAGGAACTTTCATATTAGCGATTAATTTTTTGCTTGCTTGTGTGCTTCGACTAGTCGGCATCCCACGTAACATACACAATGTAAACGTTTTGATACAAACTCATGTTCGATGCAGTATTACCACCTTTCGGAGCGTCACGGGATATCAGGACTGCCTCGCTGACTGACACCCAGCCATTGCGACCGGCGCTGTAGGTACCTCTCCGAATGGAATATGGCGCTGGGTGGCACTTACTTCAAATCAGGAAAACTCGGACATGCTGAGAGTTCATAACCGCTTGAGGGCACATTAATATTGTCTATGCTCGGCATTAATTATTTGAAACAAAATGTTATCCATTATGATAACGTGTCTTCTCTGAATGAAAAGTTTGACCTGAGATTTTAATTGCCCCCACCACCACCATTATAAATGAGATATGCTGAGATGTTGATGGGACACCCCCCCCCCCAAAAAAAATGGCTCTGAGCACTATGGGACTCAACTTCTGAGGTCATTAGTCCCCTAGAACTTAGAACTAGTTAAACCTAACTAACCTAAGGACATCACACACATCCATGCCCGAGGCAGGATTCGAACCTGAGACCGTAGCTGTCTCGCGGTTCCAGACTGCAGCGCCAGAACCGCACGGCCACTTCGGCCGGCGACACCCCCTTCCCCCCCCCCCCCCCCCCCCCCCCCCCCGCACCTATCATTTTGACCTCATGTGATTAGTCGTCTTCACGCCCGTTTGTTCGGTAGTGCCAACAGGTCTCAGGAACGGAACTTCTGACACTGACTTTCAGGCCAGACAGTCACCACGACAAACTATACAGGCCGCAGTACGTCCTCATTAACCCGCCCGACTAGCCGAGCGGTCTAACGCACTGCTTCCCGAGCGGGAAGGCGTGCCAGTCCCCTTCGCCCGGCGGATCAGTGTCGAGGTCCGGTGTGCCGGCCAGCCTGTGGATGGTTTTTTAGGCGGTTTTCCAACTGCCTCGGCGAATGCGGGCTGGTTCCCCTTATTCTACCTCAGTTACACTATGTCGGCGACTGCTGCGCAAACACTGTCTCCACGTACGCGTACACCATAATTACATCTACATCTACATGGATACTCTGAAAATCACATTTAAGTGCCTGGCAGAGGGTTCGTCAAACCACCTTCACAATTCTCTATTATTCCAATATCGTATAGCGCGCGGAAAGAATGAACACCTGTACCCTTCCGTACGAGCTCTAATTTCCCTTATTTTATCGTGGTGATCGTTCCTCCCTATGTAGGTCGGTATCAACAAAATATTTTGGCATTCGGAGAAGAAATTTGGTGATTGGAATTTCGTGAGAAGATCCCGTCACAACAAAAAACGCCTTGCTTTTAATGATGTCCAGCCCAAATCCTGTATCATTTCTGTGACACTATGTCCCATATTTCTCGATAATACAAAACGTGCTGTCCTTCTTTGAACTTTTACGATGTACTCCGTCAGTCCTATCTGGGCAAATGTCTGTAAGGTACATTACATATGTAGAATTGTGGACAGTTGGGAATGCGAGTCTCACGGGAAGCGTGCAAGGGATAAGTCCCTGCAGTCGAGCTATTCATCTGTGTCCTTGGTGGCTCAGATGGATAGAGCGTCTGCCATGTAAGCAGGAGATACCGGGTTCGGTGCCCGGTCGAGGCACAAATTTTTAGCAGTCCACATCGAGGTAAATCAACAACACCTGTCGGCAGCTGAGGGTTTCAGTTAGTCATCATTTATTCCAGGGAAAAGCTGCACTGTCATCAACAGTATTCTGTTCATCAGTAAACACTTCCGGGCTAAGTTCCCGTGGTCGACCTGTCGAACTTCTTATCCCTGACGTTTCGTTCTCAACTACGGAGAACATCTTCATTTGTGTGTGAGGAATGTTTCCTGAAAGTTTGGCCGTACCTTTTTGTAACGCCCTGTATATTCTATCCGTCTTACAAATGCAGAACTATTGAAATCAACCATCTCAGTTAACCTCATAAATACTTGAGATTGAGATGATAACAATATAGCAATCTGTAAGGTAGTTCTCCAGCTCCTCAGGAGCATATTGATAGTGTAACTTAGCAGCAGACATTCGCGTCATGCATGGTGTAGTTACATTTTTTTCATTGCTAATACTGTGTATATTCGAGTGAAGTTGTGTGTGACAGCGGTATCTGTGCCGTAAAGTCATCCCCAGAAATTGTGGATTTTGAAACGCAAGATCATCCAACATCAGTCTATGATGGAATTTGGAGCCAGTGCAACATCAAGAAACGCGACTACCGCAAGCAGAGTCGTAATCACAAATTTCGACCCCCCCCTTGGGCGAAACGATAAAATACCTGACCGGTTACCAGAGAGGACATTATCATCGTTGATAAAGAACGTCCGTCCTCAGAGACCAAAAACAGGAAAAGTTAACGTAATATTGGTAAACTGCAGATGTATCCAGGGCAAGGTTCCTGAATTAGTATCTCTTATTGAAGGAAATAGTGCGCATATAGTATTAGGAACGGAAAGTTGGTTAAAACCGGAAGTGAACAGTAACGAAATCCTAGACACAGAATGGAATATATACCGCAAGGATAGGATAAACGCCAATGGTGGAGGAGTATTTATAGCAGTAAAGAATTCAATAATATCCAGTGAAGTTATTAGCGAATGCGAATGTGAAATAATCTGGGTTAAGCTAAGTATCAAAGGTGGGTCAGATATGATAGTCGGATGCTTCTATAGACCACCTGCATCAGCAACCGTAGTAGTTGAGCGCCTCAGAGAGAACCTGCAGAACGTCCTGAAGAAGTTTCGTGATCATACTATTGTAATAGGGGGAGACTTCAATCTACCAGGTATAGAATGGGAGAATGGGATAATCACACAATCAGAACTGGAGCCAGGGACAGAGACTCTTGTGACATTATCCTGACTGCCTTGTCCGAGAATTACTTCGAGCAGATAGTTAGAGAACCAACTCGTGAAGCTAACGTTTTAGACCTCATAGCAACAAATAGACCGGAACTTTTCGACTCCGTGAATGTAGAAGAGGGTATCAGTGATCATAAGTCAGTGGTTGCATCAATGACTACAAGTGTAATAAGAAAGGCCAAGAAAGGAAGGAAAATATATTTGCTTAACAAGAGTGATAGGGCACAAATCGCAGAATATCTGAGTGACCACCATCAAACGTTCATTTCTGAGGAAGAGGATGTGGAACAAAAATGGAAAAAATTCAGAAACATCGTCCAGTACGCCTTAGATAAGTTCGTACCGACTAAGGTCCAAAGCGAGGGGAAAGATCCACCGTGGTATAACAATCATGTACGAAAGGTACTACGGAAACAAAGAAAGCTTCATGATAGGTTTAAGAGTAGTCGAATCATAGCTGATAAGGAAAAGCTGAACGAAGCGAAAAAGAGCGTAAAGAGAGCAATGAGAGAAGCATTCAACGAATTCGAACATAAAACATTGGCAAACAATCTAAACAAGAACCCTAAAAAGTTTTGGTCATATGTAAAATCGGTAAGCGGATCTAAATCCCCTATTCAGTCACTCGTTGACCACGATGGCACCGAAACAGAGGACGACCGAAGAAAGGCAGAAATACTGAATTCAGTGTTCCGAAACTGTTTCACTGCGGAAAATCGTAACACGGTCCCTGACTTCAGCCGTCGCACGGACGCCAAAATGGAAAATATTGAAATAAACGATATCGGAATTGAAAAACAACTGCTATCACTTAGTAGCGGAAAAGCATCCGGACCAGACGAGATACCCTTAAGATTCTACAGTGATTATGCTAAAGAACTTGCCCCCTTTCTATCAGCAATTTATCGTAGATCGCTGGAAGAACGTAAAGTACCTAGCGACTGGAAGAAAGCGCAGGTCGTTCCCATTTTCAAGAAGGGTCATAAATCAGATGCGAATAATTATAGGCCTATTTCGCTTACATCAATCTGTTGTAGAATAATGGAACATGTTTTGTGTTCTCGTATTATGACGTTCTTAGATAATACAAATCTCCTTCATCATAACCAACATGGATTCCGCAAACAGAGATCATGTGAAACTCAGCTCGCCCTATTTGCCCAAGAAATTCACAGTGCCGTAGACACTGGCGAGCAGATTGATGCCGTATTCCTGGACTTCAGGAAGGCATTTGATACGGTTCCGCACTTACGTTTAGTGAAAAAAATACGAGCTTACGGAATATCGGACCAGGTTTGTGATTGGATTCAGGATTTCCTAGAAGAAAGAACTCAACATGTCATTCTTAACGGTTCAAAATCTGCAGATGTAGAGGTAATTTCGGGAGTACCGCAAGGAAGCGTGATAGGACCTTTATTGTTTACAATATACATAAATGACTTAGTTGACAACATCGGTAGCTCCGTGAGGCTATTTGCAGATGACACGGTTGTCTACAAGAAAGTAGCAACATCAGAAGACTCGTACGTACTCCAGGAAGACCTGCAGAGGATTAATGCATGGTGCGACAGCTGGCAGCTTTCCCTAAACGTAGATAAATGTAATATAATGCGCATACATAGGGGCAGAAATCCATTCCAGTACGATTATGCCATAGGTGGTAAATCATTGGAAGCGGTAACGACCGTAAAATACTTAGGAGTTACTATCCGGAGCGATCTCAAGTGGAATGATCACATAAAACAAATAGTGGGAAAAGCAGGCGCCAGGTTGAGATTCATAGGAAGAATTCTAAGAAAATGTGACTCATCGACGAAAGAAGTAGCTTACAAAACGCTTGTTCGTCCGATTCTTGAGTATTGCTCATCAGTATGGGACCCTTACCAGGTTGGATTAATAGAAGAGATAGACATGATCCAGCGAAAAGCAGCGCGATTCGTCATGGGGACATTTAGTCAGCGCGAGAGCGTTACGGAGATGCTGAACAAGCTCCAGTGGCGAACACTTCAAGAAAGGCGTTACGCAATACGGAGAGGTTTATTATCGAAATTACGAGAGAGCACATTCCGGGAAGAGATGGGCAACATATTACTACCGCCCACATATATCTCGCGTAATGATCACAACGAAAAGATCCGAGAAATTAGAGCAAATACGGAGACTTACAAGCAGTCGTTCTTCCCACGCACAATTCGTGAATGGAACAGGGAAGGGGGGATCAGATAGTGGTACAATAAGTACCCTCCGCCACACACCGTAAGGTGGCTCGCGGAGTATAGATGTAGATGTAGAAGTCCCTCTCACAGAAGACGTGAAGTACCTAGCCCATTATCATTCTGCATTCTTCGCCAACATCACCTCAACAGCTGCAATAAATAAGCCAAGAAATTTTTATTAAATCTAAGTGTGTGGAAATGCACAGAATATTACAGTCCAAATTTCACACCCCATTAGTAAATAGATTGAGTTATTTAAAAATATCTCTTAATGTGATTATCCTAAAGTCATAAACTGAAACCTGATTTCATTGTCACTGTCTTTAAATAACTTGTGTAAATCCAAATGGTCAAAGGATTGTATAAAAGATTTTCAGAATAATGGCGGTGAAAGATTGTCAGGAAAGTACTTAGCTGTATATGACGACTTTAAATTTGTTTGTATCTACACAAAATTGACTAGTCGCATTGCTAACTCTCTTAAAGCTTTATAGCTTGAGATTACTTTACTTAAAGCCTTATAGCTTGAGATTACTTCACTTACTTTTCAGTGGTTTTATTTTCATTAGTATGTAACTACAAAATTTAAAAGTGGTAACCATCTCACAGTTTGCATCGATGAATCCTTGTTCATTCGAAATAGAGCATCAAAAATTAGTTTAAGAAATTAAATTTAATTCAGCGATTGTTAAATAACTTCTGAAAGAATATACTTAGACTGGTCCTTCAGAGCTGATGACCACAAATCTTCGTAGAATTAATATCTGTTTTATACAGACTGTTGCGCAGTAAAGTTATACCAATGTACAAACCGTTCACTACTGTGAGTGTATGAAGCTAACAGGTAGTCAGTAACGTGCTTATCGAGTGAAATAATCTTTGTTGTGCGCCAAACGTATTTCAGGTCGAGTTCCGTTATCGTCATAGCATTTCGGAAAGAGGTCCTGGATAACAATATTTCGTTAGGTTTCACACGGTGAAATCAGTAATTAAATATCATTAAAGTCAACAGATTAAATACCAGTTGTCAGCTCAGGAACAAACGGCTTCGCTTTTCTGGGAATAGAGCGGGGGATATCTTAAACGATTTTCTGTGACCGGGTGAAGCAGCGGGAGGTTAGTGCTACGAGCTGCCATATAAATGGGCGAAATAGTGGCCGTGCTCATGTAGCGCTGATATCGTCAAATGATATTTTTTTTTCGAGTAACTTAACACATTATTCTGTACAATATTAAATACCATAGAAAGCAAATACGCTTACTACAGTAGCTAAGAACTACTATTTTCATAGTTAAAACGAAAAACTTTTACTGCACAAAAAAATTAAGATGTTCTATTGCTTGTGATTCCTGTACTTAAAAATTTTAGATGAATCGGTCACACATGGAGCTGGCGGGTTCGGTTCTTATTCCTGTCTACTGCCTGATAACTATCCTTAATTATATAAATTATTAACTAAACGCTTAAAATTTTAATATGAGTGAACCATTCCGCTGTTCAGCTGCGAATAATATATTTTTGCAGGCCAGAAAAAATTCATATACCTCACATAACAACACAAGAAGCATAGGAAAGCGCGTCAAGTCACAACAGCCAGGCAGAGTTTCAATGATGAGAGTCTGCTTATACCGGAGATATTACAGCCACACTACCGAGCCAGTTTCTACACACTGTATGACTGGGCTGTCCGAGATGCCAATGCAGCAAACTGATGTCATAGGATAAAAGGAGGAATCATTATGTGAACCATACATAATTTAGTAAGAAAGTCTAAGCCTGCTGCAAGAGTAACTATTCGGTAATCTGACACTGCAAATATAAACTAGCCAGAGCACATGAAGTGTAAAGCTGGAATACTGCAAGGCGTTCAGGAATGCGGGTCACGTATTGGCGCTGTTGCCCTACGTCAGCATAACAAATATGGACGAGTCACATACCAGTTCCGCTCTTTTCCAGCCGAAGTATCTTCGTCTACAGCCGAGCAGCCTGGTGGATGGACGTATCTCAGACTACCATCTGCTCGTCTTGCTATCTGTGAGCTTCTACGAAACAACGAATCACATCCTGGGGGCATCAACGCTTTTAACCACAGCTCTGCCATCCGTGGTGAGCCCGTTGGGAGGGACGCAGGCCCCTTTGATCGCCAGGCAACCTGAGAAACTCACTACAACTGCTGCTGCTTTCTACCCTGGAAATCTGTAGTTGTTATCCACGGAAATGCAGACGCTCTTTCACCATCTACATCTGCACCTACACACATGCTCCGTAAAGCAATCCACGGTGAATGGCACAGGGCACTTTGTACCACTACTATCCATTTCGCAAATACAGCGAGGGAAAAGCGACTTTCTAAAAGCCACTTCTCGATCGAAATCTCCCTTGGCACCAGTAGAAACGTTCTGCAGTCGGCTTCAAGTCCGGTTCTCTAAATTTCTGCGATAGTGCCTTGTAAAAAGAGCGTCAATTTCCGTATAGGGATTCCCATTTCAGTTCATGAAGCACATCCTTAATACTTGGACGCTGATCCGACCTACCAGTATCAAATCTAGCGGCATGTCTCTGAATTGTTTCAATGTCTTCCTTCAATCCGACGTTGAGTGGATCAACAGTATTTAAAATGGGTCGCACTAGTATTGTATATGTGGTCTCGTTTGCGAATGAGCAACACTTTTCCAAAATTCTCTAAATTAAATGAAGTCGAGTATTCGCTCAAACCATTTCATAGCGCTTTACAACGTTATTGCCAGATATTTAATAGACATTACTGTGTCAAACTGAAAGGTGTGCACACCAATAGTAGGATAAGGGCGTTATCGCCCCCACATTGTGGGATGCCACGTCAGGGGCAAATATACATTCAGGGGCAAACCCATTGTTCTCCTTTGATTGACAGGTACTTAACCTATTTTTATGCTAAGTGGATGAATACGTCCTGGGTATAATCGATCCTTCTGACTGGTAGGTAATAATCTCCAGGGGATAATATTTCCTTAACCTACTGCCCCCCCCCCCCCCCAAATCCAAAATCCATCTCCACAATCACTCAGGGAGCTACCTTCACCGATACAAGAGCACACTTTTGATATCAAATTGATTGATTAATTAAGTCGATCAGATAATAAATCCATCCTCTGGGAAACCCCGCCGGCCGGAGTGGCCATGCGGTTCTAGGCGCTACAGCCTGAAACCGAGCGACCGCTACGGTCGCAGGTTCGAATCCTGCCTTGGGCACGGATGTGTGTAATGTCCTTAGGTTAGTTAGGTTTAATTAGTTCTAAGTTCTAGGCGACTGATGACCTCAGAAGTTAAGTCGCATAGTGCTCAGAGCCATTTTGGAAACCCCCTACCGACTCACCTCTCCCCCTCCCTGAAACTGGCGGGAAAAAAACCCAGTTGATCAGTCATTTGAAGGAAAATCGATTGCTAAAAATGGTTCAAATGACTCTAACCACTATGGGACGTAACATCTAAGGTCATCAGTCCCTTAGATTTAAACCTAATTAACCTAATGTCATCACATACATCCATGTCCGAGCAGGATTCGAACCTGCGACTGTAGCAGCCGCGCGCTACCGGACTGAAGCACCTAGAACAGCTCGGCCACAATGGCCGGCAATCGATTGCAGTGTATGGGATATTGTTTAGGCCATGCGTAGAATATTGTTCATTTAAACAATTTGTGTGATACAAGGTGGTGTTTGGAATATAGTTTATCTAGAGAATTTTTCAGGAAAGCAATCACAGTATGGAATATTTAAACATTTGAGTGCTTTTTTATTCTGATCGCGCTTGAAAATGCTGAGTAGGCTTAGTTTATATTTGCTGCCTCACTTTTCAAAGCACATCGGTGTCCAAGCACAAATGAGACAAACAGAACAATTACACATCTAAGCATTTATGACATATTTCGAAACCCATCGTCACTTTCTGCAGAATCTCAGTGGCAACCTAGTTTGTACAGATCGAGAAACATGCAGCAATTATATTGCATTGACAGTTAAACCCTGCAAAAGTGGTCTACACATCATGAATGGAATGAAGTACGGTATGGTAGCCACCATTTGAGGTCTCCCGCGAATGCCATTATCGTCAGGGCTCTGCAATGAAGGTCAAAACCGCCCAATGTCCTAATCACAGATCACGTTACTAACTACCACCGACCACAGACCTCCTTTGATCTTGCAGCCCACAAAGAAAGCATCAAGTGGCAGCATTCGGTTGATCGGGAAATTCCAGTGTCGCCTCTTGTCTCTGTCTTTCTCAAGAGGCCACTCACCGGTTGTCTGTGGACCAAAATTACTAAACATGCAGACGGCGGTTTGCATTTCTTCTCAGAACACAGTGTTCCTATTGGCTAATGCAGGACACAAAATGATAGCTGATGCAATTCCGTTATCAAAAATTAAAAAAATTGAGTGAAATAAACGATTTGCACTACAGTTTCAAATCAAGTTCTTGACAATTTACAGCAGCCAAATAGACCACTTAAAACTCTCACCTGCGCCTTACGATGATCCTTCTTCGTAATGGAGCATGTTTTCAACTTTCGAGTAACACACGCAAGTATTATGCAAATCAAGTGTGGTGTCACCGCCAGACAACACACTTGCTAGTTGGTAGCCTTTAAATCGGCCGCGGTCCGTTAGTATACGTCGAACCCGCGTGTCGCCGCTATCAGTGATTGCAGACCGAGCGCCGCCACACGGCAGGTCTAGAGAGACTTCCTAGCACTCGCCCCAGTTGTACAGCCGACTTTGCTAGCGATGGTTCACTGACAAAATATCCCCTCATTTGCCGAGACGATAGTTAGCATAGCCTTCAGCTACGTCATTTGCTACGACCTAGCAAGGCGCTATTACCAGTTACTATTGATGCTGTAAAACATGTACCGTCAAGAGCGATGTTCACCATTTATGGATTAAAGTTAAGTATTCCAGCAGCAACGTACGTTTTTTGCTGAAGTCTAATTTCCTTGTCCTGTTCCAGACCTCACGCCAGCCTGCGTGAGCTAAAACGCGTGCCTTTCGGCTTCCTCTAGTAGTACCGAGTTGGCTCTCTTGCCAACCAACAACATCAAGTAATGAAATTTCCACCACAAATAGATCATACGGCTAAATGTATCTGAGGCCTTGTACATACCAACATTTGAGAGCACCAACACCCTCCTCCACTACAACGTTCTACAATACATATCAGGTGAAAAAAAATCCTGATTATCACACAAAACCTATCGATTGTGAGCCGCATACCATCCGCCATCTACAGCAGAGCCTCGTCCACACCAGCTGGCAGAGAGGTCCACACCTGAACGCATGCATGCACGCAGTAGAATTACTGGAAATACTAAACTGATCAATCGTTAATTTGATGCTACATTTGGCTTTCCTGAATTGGTTCACTCTCCTACATTAGGAAGGAGGGAGGAAGGCGCATTATGCAATGGAGACAACAGCAAATACCACTGCAAAACAAGAGTCCACTACAATGGATTGAGAAGCACTAAACACGGCACACTTAAGCCATGACCCACTCCGTATCAGTATTTGCCGTGGGTAGATGTCGGAGATCGCTGAATTACTCGCACATCCTGCACACACTTCCCATCCACATGTAAACCGCCAGAGCTGACATAGAAAGGTAGTTGAAAATTTCCGGCGTAGCCACTGTCACAGTTGTGGACGTATGTGTACTCCTTAGTGCACCACTTCTGGCTGTTGAGGGCATTGGGGATGACTGCAGTGGGAGGAAAATTGGATGTTATCAATACCACCAGTACAAACATCCAACATTTTGAATCTTCTCTCACGTAACACACACGCTTCTGTCACGCTCACCTATCACACTGGTCACTTGGCAAGCCCTCGCTGCCGCGTTTCTTCTGATTGCCGACTCCTCATGACCACCCTTGCAGGCAGCTGTCGTACACTGCGAATCAAGCAGCTGCAGCTTGGATGTATGCAGCAGGTCTAAACAATTCCACCCCAATTTAGACCTACCAAGTTAAAAAAACTCACTTCACCCAGTCTGAGGCAACAATCTTTTTGACCATACACCTCTAATTTCTCACACTGAATGTAGATTCGTTCCATTTATACAAGTGAATTTAGAAGATAGAATTAAATGATGATGGCGTCCTCTTGGGTAAAATATTCCGGAGGTAAAATAGTCCCCCATTCGGATCTCCGGGCGGGGACTGCTCACGAGGACGTCGTTATCAGGAGAAAGAAAACGCGTTCTACGGATCGGAGCGTGCAATGTCAGATCCCTTAATCCTTTAAAAAGGGAAATGGATAGGTTAAAGTTAGATATAATGGGAATTAGTGAGGTTCGGTGGCAGGAGGAACAAGACTTTTGGTTAGGCGAATACAGGGTTATAAATACAAAACCAAATAGGGGTAATGCAGGAGTAGGTTTAATAATGAATAACAAAAATAGGAGTGCGTGTAAGCTACTACAAACAGCATAGTGAACGCATTATTGTGGCCAAGATAGACACGAAGCCCACGCCTACCACAATAGCGCAAGTTTATATTATATGCCAACTAGCTCTGCAGATGAAGAAATAGAAGAAATGTATAGTGAAATGATAGAAATTATTCAGATAGTGAAAGGAGACGAAAATTTAATAGTCATGGGTGACTGGAATTCGGTAGTAGGAATAGGGAGGGAAGGAAACGTAGTAGGTGAATATGGATTGGGGGGAAGAAATGAAAGAGGAAGCCGCCTGGTTGAATTTTCACAGAGCACAACTTAATCATAGCTAAAACTTGGTTCAAGAATCATAAAAGAAGGTTGTATACATGGAAGAAGCCTGGAGATACTGACAGGTTTCAGATAGATTATATAATGGTAAGACAGAGATTTAGGAACCAGGTTTTAAATTGTAAGACATTTCCAGGGGCAGATGTGGACTCTGATCACAATCTATTGGTTATGAATTGTAGATTAAAACTGAAGAAACTGCAAAAAGGTGGGAATTTTAGGAGATGAGACCTGGATAAATTGAAAGAACCAGAGGTTGTACAGAGTTTCAAGGAGAGCATAAGGGAACAATTGACAGGAATGGGGGAAAGAAATACAGTAGAAGTAGAATGGGTAGCTTAGAGGGATGAAGTAGTGAAGGCATCAGAGGATAGAGTAGGTAAAAAGTCGAGGGCCAGTAGAAATCCTTGGGTAACAGAAGAGATAATGAATTTAATTGATGAAAGGAGAAAATACAAAAATGCAGTAAATGAATCAGGCAAAAAAGAATACAAGACTCTCAAAAATGAGATCGACAGAAAGTGCAAAATGGCTAAGCAGGGATGGTTAGAGGACAAATGTAAAGATGTAGAGGCTTATCTCACGAGGGGTAGGATAGATACTGCCTACAGGAAAATTAAAGAGACCTTTGGAGAAAAGAGAACCACTTGTATGAATATCAAGAGCTCAGATGGAAACCAATTTCTAAGCAAAGAAGGGAAAGCAGAAAGGTTTAAGGAGTATATTGAGGGTGTATACAAGGGCGATGTACTTGAGGACAATATTATGGAAATGGAAGAGGATGTAGATGAAGATGAAATGGGAGATACGATACTGCGTGAAGAGTTTGACATAGCACTGAAAGTCGAAACAAGCCCAGGGAGTAGACAACATTCCACTCGAACTACTGACAGCCTTGGGAGAGCCAGTCCTGACAAAACTCTACCATCTGGTGAGGAAGATGTATGAGACAGGCGAAGTACCCTCAGACTTCAAGAAGAATATAATAATTCCAATCCCAAAGAAAGCAGGTGTTGACAGATGTGAAAATTACTGAACTATCAGTTTAATAAGTCACGGCTGCAAAATACTAAAGCGGATTCTTTACAGACGAATGGAAAAACTAGTAGAAGCCGACCTCGGGGAAGATCAGTTTGGATTCCGTAGAAATATCGGAACACGTGAGGCAATACTGACCCTACGACTTATCTTAGAAAATAGATTAAGGAAAGGCAAACCTACGTTTCTAGCACTTGTAGGCTTTGAGAAAGCTTTTGACAGTGTTGACTGGAATACTCTCTTTCAAATTCTAAAGGTGGCAGGGGTAAAATACAGGGAGCAAAAGGCTATTTACAATTTGTACAGAAACCAGATGGCAGTTATAAGAGTCGAGGGACATGAAAGGGAAGCAGTGGTTGGGAAGGGAGTGAGTCAAGTTTGTAGCCTCTCCCCGATGTTATTCAATCTGTATATTGAGCAAGCAGTAAAGGAAACAAAAGAAAAATTCGGAGAAGATATTAAAGTTCAGGGAGAAGAAATAAAAACTTTGAGGTCGCCCATGACATTGTAATTCTGTCAGAGACAGCAAAGGACTTGGAAGAGCAGTTGAACGGAATGGATAGTGTCTTGAAAGGAGGATATAAGATGAACATCAACAAAAGCAAAACGAGGATAGGGAATGTAGTCGAATTAAGTCAGGTGATGCTGAGAGAATTAGATTAGGAAATGAGTCAGGAAGTCGTTTCTGAAAGTATTTGTATGGAGTGTAGCCATGTATGGAAGTGAAACAAGGACGATAAATAGTTTAGACAAGAAGAGAGTAGAAGCTTTCGAAATGTGGTGCTACAGAAGAATGCTGAAGATTAGATGGGTAGATCACATGACTAATGAGGAAGTACTGAATAGGATTGGGGAGAAGAGAAATTTGTGGCATAACTTGACTAGAAGAAGGGATCGGTTGGTAGAACATGTTCTGAGGCATCAAGGGATCACCAGTTTAGTATTGGAGGGCAGCGTGGAGGGTAAAAATCGTAGAGGGGGACATGAATACACTAAAAAGATTCAGAAGGTTGTAGGTTGCGGTAGGTACTGTGAGATGAAGAAGCTTGCACAGGATAGAGTAGCATGGAGAGCTGCATCAAACCAGGTTCAGGACTGAAGACCTTAACAACAGAATAAATCGGATAATATATGCGTCTTCAGTCGCTAAATTATTGTTACATATTGTAAAAATCAAGTACAGGGCATAGGCTATATTCCCTCTGAGTATTCTTTCATCAGGTAGAATAATATCTTTTCTCATCTGTCACGTCATGCGTCACAAGACTAGAATGTTAAACTCATTCTTGACTCACGATGAAGCGCTAAGATATACCATTGTCACAGGACACCTCCTCACTTTCGAACTCTCTCGTAGCCAAATATCTCGGCAGATTCGATGTGTCTTAAGGTAACGCACAGAGAAGTTGTTAATATAAGTTTTCTACTTCGTACCACTTTATAAATTCGGTAACACGTCTGATTTTATTACGATAGTTGTCCTGCCGTTTATATGTGGGCGATTGAAGTATCGTTAAAAGAACCCGCCACATCGAAAAAAACCACCAAGTGAAGAATCATACCCGTCATACGCTAGACATCGCCTATAACCACCAGGTGGCATGTCACTGATGTCAAATTGATAAGATAATTAATTAAATTGATCATGGGAGTCTCTTTGCATAGTGCTTAATTTTTCTGTTTCAGTAGTTGGATTACATTCACCAGGTAGTTGAATGGGAATCCCTGGACAGAAATCTATGTCCTTTTGGAGGAACCGTATTGAGAACCGACATTTGAAGCTGACCACAGGATTCTACCGCCTGGAACGCACACTACGCGTAAGGACCGCGCTATTAAAAGCACGATCACAACGGCTATGTTACCATCACCCTGCATAAAAAGCGGTCTTGATTCTACAGGCACACACAAGAGTCGCTGATAGTGTAAGCCTTCTGGTAGAAATGCTATCAGGGATATGGTGTCAAGTCTTTTCATTCGACTATACACTTCTGTAGGATCCCATGTAGATGTCTTTGAGTGATTACAACCACTAGTGAATAATACTTGTGCCTTTCTCGAATCTCGAAACAAGTCACCTTTTTCGAAACTATCTGTTACAGAAAGATTCCTACGCGGATTTAGACAATTCCTCTACATCTTATAACTGCTCCTCAGTCGCTCCCGGCGACCCCTCCGGCTTTGCGCAAGTGATCCAATTTTAGTCAGAACTGAGCAAAAGTCAGAGAGTGCCATATTTACGAACTTCTGCAACCCATGTAGAAACAGGGTAAGCTGAGTTATTGGGACAAGACCGTGTTGTGACCACTCGACGGAAATGATGATGATCTCTGGTTTGTGGGGCCTCAACTGCGTTGTGGTCATCAACACCCGTACAAAGTTCCAATTTTTTGACACAACAATTTTTTTTCACAGTTCAATCTAGACACTGTAACGAATGATGAGGGTAATGAAGAAATGATGAAGACAACAAAAATATCTAGTCCCTGGACAGAGAAAACCCCCGACCTGGCCAGGAACCGAACGCGGGCTCCAATGATCCAGAGGCAGCAACGCTAACCACTTGACCATGAGCTGCGGATGCGATGGAAACGGGAGCATGTTGTAGCACCACCAAAAGTGTACGAAGTGTAAGGTCAGTGCCAAAACGAAGCTCTCTCTTGCAACATGAGGTAGTGTAAGAGACAGTACAAACAGTTACAGTGGTCCAGAATGAGATTTTCACTCTGCAGCGGAGTGTGCGCTGATATGAAACTTCCTGGCAGATTAAAACTGTGTGCCGAACGGAGACGAGGTACTGCCGGTAGTAAAGCTGTGAGGACAGAGCCTGAGTTGTGCTTGGGTAGCTCAGATGGAAGAGCACTTGCCCGCGAAAGGCAAAGGTCCCGATTTCGAGTACCGGTCCGGCACACAGTTTTAATCTGCCAGGAAGTTTCAGTTACAGTGGTGTTCCTTATTCGGAAAATCACGAAGACTCCACATCATACAGAAATCGGAAGAAGGGCGAGCATTTTTCTACTGTACTGTTCCGAAACTACATACAGGTCCTACAGTCTACAGGAAATCTGCATCTCTCAGGGTGAATTCACGCTTGTCACCCAAACATTCAATCATCGTTATTTTGTACCATCCAATAGAGAAAAACTGCGAACTATAAAAGCTCCGGTAACTTCATCTAACAAAGTATTCTATAAAAATTTTACCGCAACTCTGTCTTCTGATACCGTCTGCATGACTGCATCGATAATATGTGGTGATATTAAATATACAGATATTGATAGACTGGAGCAGGTAGCCACTGATCGAAGTCACTTGCACAGACCAGTGTAAAGTAGCATCTCCCGCAGGAAATTGTCTGTATATCGTCGGATGAGGATGTACCGGAAGTTTCGCGCTGCACGCCCGAGGTGTTGGATACGCCGATGGACGAATCTAACTAGGCCTATATTTGGTCGTATGCATAGATGGCGTATCGAATTCACACAAACGGATGGTGGTAGGTGTGAGTATGGTAAAATGGCCGCCCTTGAAAAACATGACGAGACGGCTAAGAATTTTGGAAGGCTTCAGCATTATGACATAACAGAGGAATTTAAGTTTTTTGGCAATAAGTATGCCTCTGTAATTATTAATAAGGTGGTAACATATGTTTATAGAATTAATGTTAGGACTGAGCGACTAACTTTGGATGATAAAGCTAATAAGAAGATATTCGAAGATCAGGGAGCACTAGAGAAAGTCCGTATAGCTTGTAGTAATAAAATGGGTGCATTTGACCTTAATCCGCAGCGATCTACAGGTGTTCCATGGCGTAGATATACTAGGAAGATTAGGTTTAAGTTTGTAACATATTCTAAACCCGAAACTAGTGCAGATATATCTAAAGTTAAATCCTGGACAGATCTAGAGAAAGAATGTAAAGTTAAGAATCGCCTTTTTCAAGGTACTAATCCATTTTATATTGGACTTCAAATAGCTGTAGATGAACCTGACAAATCAGACAATGTTCAAAGCGAAGTTAAATATGTAATGTATGTAATAAGAAATAGAATAGGACCATATCGCACAGATTAACAGTCGCAAGAGAGGGTTCATGTTTCGTTGATTGATACATTGCTTTTTTATGCTGTCATTGATTGATACATTGCTTTTTTATGCTGTCACATGCTCTGACATGGCCATAAGTTTTGCTTTTTCCGCCACAACTTCGAGGTCCGTGTCAGGTTCTAAACTGACATTAATACGATTCGATCCATTGACTCTCACAGAATACTGGACATCATACATTGTACATAATGTTGCCGCTTCTACCACAACGCACCCTCTATATGATTGAAATAAAAGACAGTCACAACATAAGGAAACTCGAAGAGTGTTGTGACATTGTGAAGCGTGTACAAACTGCTGTCCAAAGGTGACGGACGACCTCTACTTTTAAACTCATCTTTCACGTTGACCGGATAGCTGATGGCTCCGTTTTCCATTTCGACTGATTTCTCATATTACAGTCATGTTCACTGTTTCGGTGTTAGCCATCCCTGAAAGGTGTTGGCCCTCCACCAAGACTCTTTCTCCATCTCAAACAAGCGATGTCTGTCAATCATTATGTGGAAATCAACAGTGTATCAGTTATTGGTTAGGATGGAAAAGACACCGCTCACATACTGTAAAATGCATCACAGTTTATAGTGCAATCAATTTTGGCAGTATTACAAGTTTTTTACAATGCCACCCAATGACATGACAGCATATTCCCCAAAAAGATGACAGTGCAATTTCTCCGTTCATTGTTATTTTCAAAAATAAACACCAATGTATACCAGACAGCACTCAATGTATTTTTAGCACTTCTATCATAGTGCGTAATTTACGATTACGATTGCCGATGTGTCTCTATGTGGATGGGAGTCACAGGACATTCTCGCTTTCTTAGGATACAGTTAGAGACCAAAAGATGTCCTCGCATTGTCTTTGACCAATGCTCCCTGCAGCACTGGCACGAATTTAATTTGTAGCTGACCAGAAGTAGACCGCTACATTCCACGTTTTGTCTAGGAATGTGCGAAATGAGGCCAGAACTGCAGTCCTGCACCAGTCCAAGAGTACAAGATTTCTCCAGATGCACGAATGTCGACGAGGTCAGCACCCCACGTCGGTGTTTAGTAGTAGATATGAAAGTGTTGTGATGATATAACAGACAGTTAAGAACAAGAAAAGGAAGATTTTTATGCATGTTGGAGCTCCAGACAAAGGGAGTTTGCAGCATTTTACGCAAATCAAGTACGCCATCAATAATGAAATACTGTTCTATTGTCTGGGGTCATTACCATGAAGGTATTGGTAAGAGAGAACACATTCTCTCTTAAGACAACAAGGTTATATACTTAAAACACGCTAAAATGTTGGATCGTTGCGGTTTCAGACCTCTTAGTCATACGGAATGCAACGCTGTTACTACAGGGTTATTACAAATGATTGAAGCGATTTCACAGTTCTACAATAACTTTATTATTTGAGATATTTTCACAATGCTTTGCACACACATACAAAAACTCAAAAAGTTTTTTTAGGCATTCACAAATGTTCGATATGTGCCCCTTTAGTGATTCGGCAGACATCAAGCCGATAATCAAGTTCCTCCCACACTCGGCGCAACATGTCCCCATCAATGAGTTCGAAAGCATCGTTGATGCGAGCTCCCGGTTCTGGCACGTTTCTTGGTAGAGGACGTTTAAACACTGAATCTTTCACATAACCCCACAGAAAGAAATCGCATGGCGTTAAGTCGGGAGAGCGTGGAGGCCATGACATGAATTGCTGATCATGATCTCTACCACGACCGATCCATCGGTTTTCCAATCTCCTGTTTAAGAAATGCCGAACATCATGATGGAAGTGCGGTAGAGCACCATCCTGTTGAAAGATGAAGTCGGCGCTGTCGGTCTCCAGTTGTGGCATGAGCCAGTTTTCCAGCATGTACAGATACACGTGTCCTGTAACGTTTTTTTCGCAGAAGAAAAAGGGGCCGTAACCTTTAAACCGTGAAATTGCACCAAACACGTTAACTTTTGGTGAATTGCGAATTTGCTGCACGAATGGGTCAGAATTCTCTACCGCCCAGATTCGCGCATTGTGTCTGTTCACTTCACCATTAAGAAAAAATGTTGCTTCATCACTGAAAACAAGTTTCGCACTGAACGCATCCTCTTCCATGAGCTGTTGCAACCGCGCCGAAACTTCAAAGCATTTGACTTTGTCATCGGGTGTCAGGGCTTGTAGCAATTGTAAACGGTAAGGCTTCTGCTTTAGCCTTTTCCGTAAGATTTTCCAAACCGTCGGCTGTGGTACGTTTAGCTCCCTGCTTGCTTTATTCATCAACTTCCGCGGGCTACGCGTGAAACTTGCCCGCACGCGTTCAACCGTTTCTTCGCTCACTGCAGGCCGACCCGTTGATTTCCCCTTACAGAGGCATCCAGAAGCTTTAAACTGCGCATGCCATCGCCGAATGGAGTTAGCAGTTGGTGGATCTTTGTTGAACTTCGTCCTGAAGTGTCGTTGCACTGTTATGACTGACTGAGTGAGTGCATTTCAAGCACGACATACGCTTTCTCGGCTGCTGTCGCCATTTTGTCTCACTGCGCTCTCGAGCGCTCTGGCGGCAGAAACCTGAAGTGCGGCTTCAGCCGAACAAAACTTTATGAGTTTTTCTACGTATCTGTAGTGTGTCGTGACCATATGTGAATGAATGAGGCTACAGTGAATTTATGAAATCGCTTCAATCATTTGTAATAGCCCTGTACCTAAGCCGTGGCGGGACTGGTGCCAGGGCTATCTTTGGTTAGGCACTATCGATTCCCTCTGGCAGAAGTTTGTCTTTGGAGCCTGGGCCGGCTCAGGATGTAGCGAGCAGTACGGAATGGAAAGGGACAACAGCGTTGGGCACGGCACACGGAAGTGCGCGTATTAGGGAGACGTTGGAGAGACGACAGCGAGCACGGTGTGCCCGAGTACGGGCGGCAGTTGGCGCCTGATCCTACTGGGGTCAGTAGCAGCGGGCCGGCGCTGTGGCTTCTTGGCAACCTCGTGAAGCTATGCATGTGCTCGCTTCCGTGAAGGAACACGCTGTTACTATCGGACTAAAGCCGTCGGCACACGGACCGTGCTGTCGAACGTTAACGTTGAGCGTGGGAAGTTCAACCTGCTGCTGAACGCTCAGGAACGATGCGACTTGTGCATACGGTACGTGGGCCCCAACGTGGTATACGCGATCGCAACGCACTCCAGCGGCAGTTGTTTCTAGTAGTTCGTAAAGCACACTATTTACTCAACGGGCGTGCGTAAAATTCCCACGTTAGATCTATTGAAACGTACGTTTTCTCCATCGTCCACGAAAAGAAAAGTACCATGTGCAATCAATAAGGACACAGGCTTACAACAGTTCCATTACAAACAGCGAGGTACAAGTTACAATACTTCTCTGCACACGATAAACATTATTTCATCATTCCCACATTTTAGTAAAATTCCAGGGTCAGGCTTAC
Source organism: Schistocerca cancellata (assembly GCF_023864275.1). Taxonomy (NCBI): domain Eukaryota; kingdom Metazoa; phylum Arthropoda; class Insecta; order Orthoptera; family Acrididae; genus Schistocerca; species Schistocerca cancellata. The sequence goes on from NC_064630.1 coordinate 748,631,120, forward strand.
TTGATCACTGTTCCTACCCAGTAGCAGAATGCTTGCAACATGTGAATTAAGAAGCGTAAAAGAAAAAGGAAAAAAATAACTTTATACAAGTAGCGCAAGCTGTCCTGTAGATTAAGCCAATCGAACAAAGTCACCCCTCAAAAAAAGGTGAACTTATATTTACATAACATCAAATATTATTGCGTATAATTATGTTAAACTAATAATAAAGTATTAGAACCTAATAATGCGAATGTTAGGAAAAAATTTTTTTGTAGTGTTAAGACGCGAACCACCGCCCCAACAAAAAGAGCTTTTTAGACAGACACGCTACCATTACGCTTTTTTTTAAATGCAAAACTGAAATTTCTTTTTCCTTTAAGAACAAACTGTGAGGAATAAATAAGGAAAAGTTTGTTTGTTTGTTTTTCTTTTTCAAAAGAAAACAAACACTCCAATTTTACTGCTTTCTCCTTCCAGGAAACAAAAATGAGTCTCTTTCGTCTTGTTGGTGAAGAAGCAATCTTTTGGAACAAAAAAAGTTTCTCAAAGCCAAAATCAAATTTATTTTTCCTTTAAGAACAAATTATGAGGAATAAATAAGGAAAAGCTGTTTTTTTTTTTTCGTGCGACTTGTAGTTAAAGTCCAGGTTTTACAGGAGCTCCTGAAGTGTATCCGCCTACAGCATGCCAGCTCGTCCAAACGTGTCTTCTCATGGCGTAGGCGTGGGTTCTGGGTAGCAGATCTATTCAGTTCGGGTCGGTTGATACAGTTTTCAGATTCTCAGGTCTTGGACGTTCCAGCTACTAGGTGGGTCATCGAATGTGCTCCGTAAGAAATTGGAAAAATATTGTTTATAGCGTGAGTTGCGTATCAGGACGCAGTGTCGTTCGTTGAGATAAGTCCAATATCCTAGCGTACACTTGTCGCCAGAAGTAAAAAGATAGCGGATCGTGTGGCCACAGATCCAATTCACAAAGTTAGTTTTGGCGGAGGGATAGAAAGTCTTATCGGGGTACAAAAGCATGTGGACGTCGATCTGAGTCGGTGTCTGTCGAGTAAGAAACGCCAAAATTCGCCGCGCAAGTGTCCAGACGTCTAGCGCTGTGCCACAGTGGGACCGGTGGACATCCGTGTCATCCACTCCACAGTGGGTGCAGAGGGATGAATTGGCGAGATGGATGCGGTGCAGACGATCTCGATTAACTTGTTTGCCATTCACGGTGATGTACCACGCTGATTGAACGTCTGATTCGAGAAAACGCGCATGGATCGCCTTCCATATGAGTCGCCACACGTACTGTGGATACTTACGTTCGATGGGGTTGGACGGGCGGCACTGTTGTAACAATTCGGAGACTGTTTTCGTGAGGTACAAACGTGTAAGTGGTAAGGACCGGTAGATATAACTGAACTCCAGGAAAAATCGTTGGATGTAATAAAAGGGGGTTGGAATGGCCGATACCAATACTGGGGCGGACAAGGAGGCCGGTGCAAATTTGTGAAGCAGGAGGCTAGTAAGGCTCTGCGGGCAACGATGCCAAAGTTTCAGTTGGGAGCTGACGTATAGTGCCTTGACACGAGTCGGCACGTGGATGAGTCCCACCCCGCCACGATCTCGTGGCAGTGCAAGGGATTCATACTGCACCCTGAATAACATCCCCGAGCTGACGAAGGAGCCGAAAGCCATCAACAGTCGTCCCACCAGGAGATTTGGGACTGGTAGTACTTGAGCCACGTGTGCTATACGGGAAGCATGGTACACGTTCACGTAGTGCGCGCGATGGATAACGTCGAGAGCTCGTAGCCGGTGATCTGCGAGATTTGCTCTGATTGTCTGTAGCAAGCGTCTACCATTGATAGTCGCTGAGCGGCACAGGTCTGCTGTGAAATCAAGTCCAAGACACCGTATGGTGGCGGCGACACTAAGGGGGGCAGCGCATCTCTCCGGCAAGCCCTCACCAATGAGCAGGACCTTGGATTTTGACACGTTGAGGCAGCTCCCCGACGCTTCGCCGTAAGTCGCCACCCATGTCAGTGCTGCTCGTACTTCATCTTCACTGCGCAGATATAGTACTATGTTGTCTGCGTAGGCCGTACAACAAAAACGGTGGCCTTGCACAGCCATGCCTTCCAAACGTTGGCGCATGCCCTGGAGCAGGGGTTCCAAGGCGAAAGCATACAAAATCGTGGAAAGAGGGCATCCTTGTCGTACAGATCGTGCGATGACCAGGGACGGTGTAAGACGACCATTGTACATGATTTTAGAGGTTGCACTACTCAACAGGCGCATAACCACTGTGACAATACCGCCAGGAGTACCCATATGCTGAAGAACTGTCCGTAAATAGAAGTGGTCAACACGGTCGAAAGCCTGGCTAAAGTCCAGTGAAGCCAAGGCGCCAGGGAGACGCTGATGATGCGCTAATGCTATCCATGTCTCTGTAACGGCAAAGGGCCGTACGGATGTTGTTGTCGCCTCCTAGGGAAGTCTGGTCGCAGGATATGACGTAACGTGCGACCTTCTTGAGTCGCGATGCCAGTAGCCGTGTGAATAATTTCATGTCGCTGTTGAGCAAAGTAATTGGTCGATAGTCCTGGACCCTCGATAACCCGCGCGGTTTATGTACGGCGATAATAATTCCTTCTAGAAAGGCGCTCGGGACCACTGTCATCGGTGACATTAGCTCTTGTGCGATTGCCGTCCACGTGGAAGCCAACAAATAGTGAAAACTTTTATAAAATTCGATGGGTATACCGTCAGGTCCAGGAGATCTGTTATCGGAACCTGCCTTGATAGCGTCTACCACCTCATTTGTGGTTACGTCGTCTTGGAGGTCATGTACTGCATCCACCGGAAGAGTGTTCGTAGT